>NC_030677.2:16092912-16419198 GCF_000004195.4 Xenopus tropicalis | reverse complement strand
CTGCCAAGAAATGAAAAGAAAATAAACCTTCTCCAAAAAGACTTTAGTCTGCCCAGGGTGCTGCATAGTGTTCAGGCCTAGGAAATCTTATAAGATTCACTAACCCAAGGTACTGCTGCATTGTACTGAGCTCTGAGGCAAGGCTGTAATGGGTCCGTCTGTACAGCTGCGACTCCTGTAATCCTCGCCTGCTGAGAGACCCATGTTCCTTGGGCTTGGAGGGGGTAATTCTGGGACTTATTGTTGCTGTGTTGTTCCCAGGATTTATGAGCAGCTCCCAGAAGTGAAGAAAAGACGAGAGGAGAGAAGAGGAGACAGGAGTACGAATCCTATCGGCTGAAGGCTCAGCTCTTTGGAAGGTGTTTTGTGCATCTTATACACCAAGCGCTGCAGTATTTATGTTCCCATATTATCAGTGCTTTGCTAGATATCATACCCTGGCCTGGCACCCAGCCTGCTCACAGGATAGATATCCCCTTCCTCGCGGGTACCCGGCCTGGCACCCAGCCTGCTCACAGGATAGATATCATTCCCTCACTGGGTACCCGGCCTGGCACCCAGCCTGCTCACAGGATAGATATCATTCCCTCACTGGGTACCCGGCCTGGCACCCAGCCTGCTCACAGGATAGATATCATTCTCTCACTGGGTACCCGGCCTGGCACCCAGCCTGCTCACAGGATAGATATCATTCCCTCGCTGGGTACCCGGCCTGGCACCCAGCCTGCTCACAGGATAAGATTCATTCCCTCACTGGGTACCCGGCCTGGCACCCAGCCTGCTCACAGGATAGATATCATTCTCTCACTGGGTACCCGGCCTGGCAACCCAGCCTGCTCACAGGATAGATATCATTCCCTCACTGGGTACCCGGCCTGGCACCCAGCCTGCTCACAGGATGATATCATTCCCTCACTGGGTACCCGGCCTGGCACCCGCCTGCTCACAGGATAGATATCATTCCCTCTCGTTTGTCCCCGGCCTGGCACCCAGCCTGCTCACAGGATAGATATCATTCCCTCGCTGGGTACCCGGCCTGGCACCCAGCCTGCTCACAGGATAGATATCATTCCCTCACTGGATACCCGGCTGGCACCAGCCTGCCTCACAGGATAGATATCATTCCCTCACTGGGTACCCGGCCTTGCACCCAGCCATCTCACAGGATAGATATCATTCCCTCACTGGGTACCCGGCCTGGAACCCCAGCCTGCTCACAGGATAGATATCATTCCCTCACTGGGTACCCGGCCGGGCACCCAGCCATCTCACAGGATAGATATCATTCCCTCACTGGGTACCGGCCTGGCACCCAGCCTGCTGACGGGATTGATACATTCCCTCTTTGGGTACCCGCCGCCTCGCACCCAGCCCATCTCACAGGATAGATATCATTCCCCCTGGGTACACCGCCTGGCCCTCGCACCTGCTCACAGGATAATATCATTCCCTCACTGGAACCCGGCCTGGCACCCAGCCTGCTCACAGGATAGATATTCATTCCCTCACTGGGTACCCGCCTTGCACGCCAGCCTCTCACAGATAGATATCATTTCCTCACTGGGTACCCGGCCTGGCACCCAGCCTGCTCACAGGATAGATATCATTCCCTCGCTGGGTACCCGGCCTGGCACCCAGCCTGCTCACAGGATAGATATCATTCCCCTCACTGGATACCCGGCCTGGCACCCAGCCTGCTTCACAGGATAGATATCATTCCCTCGCTGGGGTACCGGCCTGGCACCCAGCCTGCTCACAGGATAGATATCATTCCCTCACTGGGTACCCGGCCTTGCACCCAGCCATCTCACAGGATAGATATCATTCCCTCACTGGGTACCCGGCCTGGCACCCAGCCTGCTGACTGGATTGATATCATTCCCTTTTGTACCCGGCCTCGGCACCCAGCCATCTCACAGGATAGATATCATTCCCTACTGGGTACCCGCCTGGCACCCAGCCTGCTCACAGGATTGATATCATTCCCTCCGTTTGGTACCCGCCTGGACCCAGCCTGGCACCCAGCCTGCTCACAGGATAGATATCATTCCCTCACTGGGTACCCGGCCTTGCACCCAGCCTGCTCACAGGATAGATATCGTTCCCTCACTGGGTACCCGGCCTGGCACCGCCAACACAGAAGATATCATTCCTCACTGGGTACCCGCCTGCACCCAGCCTGCTCACAGGATAGATATCATTCCCTCACTTGGTACCCGGCCTTGCACCCAGCCTGCTCACAGGATAGATATCATTCCCTCACTTGGTACCCGGCCTTGCACCCAGCCTGCTCACAGATAGATATCATTCCTTCAGCTGGGTACCCGGCCTGGCACCCAGCCTGCTCACAGGATAAATATCATTCCCTCACTGGGTACCCGGCCTGCTCACAGGATAGATATTATTCTCTCACTGGGTACCCGCCTTGCACCCAGCCTGCTCACAGGATAGATATCATTCCCTCGCTGGTTCCCTGGCTGGCACCCAGCCTGCTCACAGGATAGATATCATTCCCTCACTGGGTACCCGGCCTGGCACCCAGCCTGCTCACAGGATAGATATCATTCCCTCGCTGGTACCCGGCCTGGCACCCAGCCTGCTCACAGGATAGATATCATTCCCTCACTGGGTACCCGGCCTGGCACCCAGCCTGCTCACAGGATAGATATCATTCCCTCACTGGGTACCCGGCCTGGCACCCAGCCTGCTCACAGGATAGATATCATTCCCTCACTGGGTACCCGCCTGGCACCCAGCCTGCTCACAGGATAGATATCATTCCCTCACTGGTACCGGCCTGGCACCCAGCCTGCTCACAGGATAGATATCATTCCCTTCACTGGTCCCCTCTATAACAATAAAGCACCGATGGCTTGGCGTAAAGCAGTTTGATTCTTGGCACCTCATCCCTTTCTTATATTCACTTTACAGAAAGTCACAAACCATGGAAGCGCCTATTTTTCTTGTTTTATGGAATATATTTTTCCATCCAGTTTATTATTGTGTTGTACTCACTGTGTGTTTGTGTGTAAATACATGTGATGAAGCTACCTGCAGCGACAGAATTAGGCTGATATAATTAATAATAATAATAATGTCATTTGCTGAATAAACTAATGGTTTCTATTATTATCTATTATTAGTCCTTTCTGTCTTACAGTTAAACTAACAACTATGGCAGTTTATAGGGGGCGGGAGATCTAAGGAAGGGTCTCCTGTTTTCCTCCAATAAGGGGTAATTATATCTTAGTTGGATCAAGTACAGGTACTGTTTTATTATTACAGAGAAAAGGGAATCATTAACCATGAAATAAACCCAATAGGACTGTTCTGCCCCCAATAAGGGGTAATTATATCTTAGTTGGGATCAAGTACAGTACTGTTTTATTATTATAGAGAAAAGGGAATCATTTAACCATTAAATAAACCCAATAGGGCTGTTCTGCCCCAATAAGGGGTAATTATATCTAGTTGGGATCAAAGTACAGGTACTGTTTTATTATTACAGAGAAAAGGGAATCATTTAACCATTAAATAAACCCAATAGGGCTGTTCTGCCCCCAATAAGGGGTAATTATATCTTAGTTGGGATCAAGTACAGGTACTGTTTTATTATTACAGAGAAAAGGGAATCATTTAACCATTAAATAAACCCAATAGGGCTGTTCTGCCCCAATAAGGGGTAATTATATCTTAGTTGGGATCAAGTACAGGTACTGTTTTATTATTACAGAGAAAAGGGAATCATTTAACCATGAAATAAACCCAATAGGGCTGTTCTGCCCCAATAAGGGGTAATTATATCTTAGTTGGGATCAAGTACAGGTACTGTTTTATTATTACAGAGAAAAGGGAATCATTTAACCATGAAATAAACCCAATAGGGCTGTTCTGCCCCCAATAAGGGGTAATTATATCTTAGTTGGGATCAAGTACAGGTACTGTTTTATTATTACAGAGAAAAGGGAATCATTTAACCATGAAATAAACCCAATAGGGCTGTTCTGCCCCCAATAAGGGGTAATTATATCTTAGTTGGATCAAGTACAGGTACTGTTTTATTACTACAGAGAAAAAGGAAATCAGTTTTAAAATTCTGAATTATTTGATGGAGTCTATGGGAGACAGGCTTTCCGTAATTCAGAGCTTTCTGGAAAACGGGTTTCCGGATAAGGGATCCCATACCTGTATTTTGCAATCCAAAATGGCACTGCATGTGTGTAAATAAATGACCCCTGTGTGTTCCTTGGGTATACAATTGTCTGCATTAATCTGTGTAATAACTATGCACTGGAAAACATTTGTGGCTTTTTGCCAGAATTAATTCTGCTAGTGAAAAAATACACCAGTTTATTATGTGCACCATTGCCATTTCTTACCAAAAGTAATTTGTCCAAATCTAGGCTGACAACCTGCCAGTATGTATGTATATCTTTATTTATAAAGCGCTACTTAAGCTCTACGGGGCAGGGACCTCCATCCTCTTGTGTCTTTAACTTATTGCAGCTGTATCTTGTATTTATTTGTATTTATTGTTTATACTTTGTATTTATCTATTATTATCTTGATAACCCCCTGTTTGTATTAATGTATTCTGCTGTACAGCGCTGGGTACATAAGTACAGTATAATGATGCAGCGGCCAGTTTAGCACCTTATTAGCTGCATGATATAATCTATACTAATATCCCGCTAGATGTCATTAATTCCACCAGTGTCATTTCCCCAGTGTTACTATATGGAGGAACACACTGGTGTAATTACTCGGAGTATTTGCTATATCATACTTTTGGCACATTATTTTAGCAAAGGCATAATTTCAATTTTACACCCGACATCTCCGCTCCTAAGTTCACTTGGAAAAACAAATCTGTTTTTTTACTTAGTTCTCTGTGTATGTGATGTATTGCTAGTCTGCTTTCCAGTCTGTCAGGCTTTGGCTAAAGGGATACTGCCATGGGCAAACACATTGAGCTCAAAATGTCGTATTCCAGTAATCTCTTTATTAATATATCATTTGTACAATACTGTCAGTGTTCCTTGGGCAAAGATATGATACGTGCTCCAGTGGTATCATTCCCTATACTGAGAATGGGTAACCGACACACTCGTCATGGCAACAAAACGGCATTTTCCACTTCAACTTGTTTACTTTCAAATCTCCCCAGCAATCATGTGAGTCTCACGGTGACCGTTACATCCCTTTGATGTCACAATGTGAATCTTACAGTGACCGTTACATCCCTTTGATGTCACAATATGAATCTCACAGTGACCGTTACATCCCTTTGATGTCACAATACAATCTCACAGTGACCGTTAAATCCCTTTGATGTCACAATGTGAATCTTACAGTGACCGTTACAGCAGCAGCCCAACTGTCTCAGTCTTTATCAGGCGACTGAGGTGAGTAGAGCTCTTTTGGTTCAGATGAAAACATGAGTAAAAATCATAATTTTAGAATAGGAACTGTGTGGCCTTAGAGACTGCAGTGATGCTGTGAATATGTTGGGATGATAATAACAACAGAGATGTATAAAGGGGATGTTGTACTTGTTCCTTCCTACAAAAATGGTGCCATTTCCTATGCTTATATTTTATTTATTTGATCGTGGGGCATTCTCTGTGCTGATTTGATACGAATACTGTAATGGCAGCATTTCCTATGCTCATATGATGTACCTACAATCACCGCACATTCCCTATGCTTATTTTATATGGATACATGTAGTTCCCACACCTTGTGTCCCAACCCTTTCTCCTTGTAGAGTGTAAGCTCTTTTGGGCAGGGCTCTCTTCACCTCTTGTATCGGTTACTGATTGCTTTATATGTTACTCTGTATGTCCAATGTATGGAACCCACTTATTGTACAGCGCTGCGGGATATGTTGGCGCTTTATAAATAAATGTTAATAATAATAATAATAATACTAAAATACATTTAATTATTCAATTACATATTTACTGGGGAAAACACGCAACAAATAAATTTGACAAAACCTATGCAATGTAATTTTTGGGTTTCTTTTTCAAATAGTGGATTATTTAAGAAAATTCCAAAATGTTTCTGCATGCATTTTTTTCGCCACACAAAAGCCGCACACCAGCGAGAGTCACACAAAAATCTTAATTGTTTTAAAGAACTGAGAAAAGAAGCTTTTAGAGATAATTCCTATTGACTTCTATTGAATCTCACAAGCTTTCATTTCCTGAGAGGTTTTTTTTTGGCAACTTTTGTGGATTTTTGCTTTAATAATAATAATAATAATAAATTCTTGATGATTTGTTAAGAAGAATATTCTCAAGTAGCAATGAGTGAAATTTTTCCCCAAGCATGGAGTTGCTGCGAAATTCCCCTATGGGCAATTTTTTTTTTTTAAACAAAACTGCGGCGCCAAAAATAAAATGTTGTGTTTGATGATTTTTCTACTTCTTTCCCAGCACGGGGGCAAGGTACCCCATTAGTGTAGGGCTCCCCCATGTTCTTACATATATTATAAGCAGGAATTGTACATAGAGCACAGTACTGGGAATGACTAAAATGATGTTTTCCTTTTTGCCTCCATAGAGAGAATTCTGAGCGATGAGCAAATTTCGAAAATTTGTGAAACGATTTCGATCGTGTTTCTCTTGCTTCGGCAAGGTAAGGGTTTCATTCTTTCTACTGTAACGTCATATATTTCATTCTGTGGGAAAGTTCACGGAGAGACAAACTTGTGCTCCGACTCGATGATCTCTAAACACCTGATAGACTGTATATATGTACTGAAAAGTCAATTTGTGCCATCAAAGATTGAAAAACCATGAATACCTAAAATTCGTAATTTTAACATTTTTTAACGGGTCACAAAGCTCAAAAAATATATGAAGACTTGAAAAGCTTTAATTGACTAAATAGTAGAAATTTTTCACTATGACAGCTCCCAATGACTTCACCATGATCTTGCAAATGTACTGGCAATGTACAGGTATAGAAACCCTTATCCAGAAACCCATTATCTAGAAAGCTCTGAATTACGGAAAGCCTGTCTCCCATAGACTCCATTTTAATCAAATAATTCAGAATTTTAAAAACTGATTTCCTTTTTCTCTGTAATAATTAAACAGTACCTGTACTTGATCCCAACTAAGATATAATTACCCCTTATTGGGGGCAGAACAGCCCTATTGGGTTTATTTAATGGTTAAATGATTCCCTTTTCTCTGTAATAATAAAACAGTACCTGTACTTGATCCGAACTAAGATATAATTACCCCTTATTGGGGGCAGAACAACCCTATTGGGTTTATTTAATGGTTAAATGATTCCCTTTTCTCTGTAATAATAAAACAGTACCTGTACTTGATCCGAACTAAGATATAATTACCCCTTATTGGGGCAGAACAGTCCTATTGGGTTTATTTAATATTTCAATGAATTTTAGCAGACATAAGTTATGGGTACCTAACATTTTGGCACCCCCAAGTGACTTAGGCTTTCTTTTAAATTATAGTTTTCATATTTGTGCATTTATTTTATGTGATTAAACCTTTTTTTCTTCTTCACTACAGAGAAAACGAGATCAAACAGATTGTAACATCATTGAATCTGTCGTGGTAAGCAGAGAACTGAGCAACTTCATTTCCTAAACACCATTTTCCTACCTATTTGCGTTATCAAAGCCGTGTTATTTCCTTGCCTATAGATTTCTACACACAATAACCTGGATGAGGTTGCACTATATACAAACTGAATTCATATTAATCCAAACTAAACAAACTGGATTAAGTCAATGTATTCCCAGTTGGCCACATTCCCCTATTGTTCTCCTTTGAATAATAAACATTTGTAAACATTTATCCACTGATTGATAACAATGGTCACTTTCCTCACTTTAAAACCATTTAATATTGAAATTCAGCTGCAGAATCATCCATTGCCAGCTCCATAGATGACCCATATAATACAGTGATTTATTGATTTTATTGTTACAAAACTGTTGTTGATTTTTAGTATCTACTAAAGGTCCCCATACACCTAAAGATCTGCTCGCTTGGCGATGTTGCCAAGCGAACGGATCTTCTCCCAAAATCCCCACCTACGGGTGGGCGATATTGGGGGAATTTAGGCTAATTCGATCGTTTGGCCCTGGGGCTAAACGATGGAATTATAAATGACGGGCATAGGCAAGTCGGTCCGGGGACCGCATCAAAGAGCCAATGCGGTCCCCAATCCGACTAGATATTCTACTGGCTACTAGGCTACTAGGTACAGTCTACTGACTGTTCTAAACCATTATCCTATTGCATAAGCACCTGATGGCTGGAGGAATGTGCCCTACAGGTATAAAAAATATTGTTGATGAATGAAATATACTCCTCGCAAAGGAGGCCTTTAGCCTTTGCATTATTATCACAATGAATCCCTATATCGACCCTACATTTATTTATACATATTAATTATATCTCATCAAAAGCATCTTTTTGTGAGACTAAACATTCACCTTTAGCGATAACTTGCATTGGGATAATAGGCCTTCTATCACATAAAGTAACATCAACTTTTTTCACTCACAGGAGGAGCCCACGGAAGAGCCCAAGTCACCGTTCTGCCTGGTAAGCAGTAAAGGAGATGGTACCATAGATCCTTATGTTATTCGCTTCTTCCTAAATGTTGTGTTCACTTTAACAGAATTTACCAACTAACTTTACCAACTAACTATAGCCAATGAACCCATACCCATATACTTGTGATATAAATGTTATTTCCATCCACATATGGATCTGTGCATACAATAGTTATAGCACTGCCCCCCCCAGTTTAGTAGATATCCATGGCTCTGATCAATTTTCTCTCTTAACCAGGAACCATCTGTTGGATCTGGCAACTTTGTTTGCCAAGTGAGTATCAAATAATTCAATAATAAAACACCAGTCCCTTAATATAACATATGATCTATTTTCCCTTTCTAAAATGCTGACTTGATTTGATAACTTGACTTTTATCTCTTAACCAGGAACCAACAGAAACCCCTGGCAACAACAACTGCCAGGTAAGTAGGTTTGGTTTTCGGAAGTTTAGGGAATTTGTATTGTACAAGGTACATTTTAGACACTAAACTACAGAGTTATAGTAAGTTGATTAGATAACTAACTTTATTTCTCTTAGGAGGAGGAGCCAGAGCAGGAACTGGAGCCGGCTATTAACATCTGCCATGTAAGCATAAGAGAGGGATGAGAGGGGCAAATAAAAATCACCCTATATTTTATTTATGCAAGACTGTATATCAGCTTCTTTAAAACATAAATATTAAAACTTGCAATATCTTTTTCTTACCTTTTTTTTCCATCAGGAGACTCCAGCATTCCCTGATAATAACACCTGTCAGGTAAGAAAAAATAATAGGGTCACAATAGAAAAGGATATTTTAAGAGAATATCAAATTAGAGTTTAACTTTGGGGGCGGCAATTTGTTAGGCACTGCCTACTTGGCCAGATATTAAGGCATCAGCCTTCTTATTGGTCTGCACCCAGAACCATTGCATCAGGCAATGTGTTTAGAAAGGCTCAGTTTTTATTGGAGCCATGAAATTATTTTTAAAATCTTTTTTTTCCTTAACCAGGAGGAAGAGCTGATAGTGGAGGTGAGCGCCGACACCCGCCCCTCCCACTACCAGGAATCTTTAGATGAGAGCCCTCAGCTTAACACCAGTGAGGTATGGGCCAAATATTTTGCAGGGGTCCCAATATGTTTAAAAGCGCTCAGTTTGTATTGGAGCTACGGGGGTCATGAATAATATCTGTAAAGAATAATAATAATATTTACCAAACAATAAGAATTATTTACTAACATAGTTTGGTGTGGGCAACTGCATTTGGGCAAGTTAGCCTCAGTTAACCAGTCAGCATCTGTTTCTTACCGGTCTTCTAGCGTGTATAAATTAGAAAATAAAAAAAATATGATTGGTTGCTATGATTACATACACTCATACAATTTAACTGATAGGCTCCTGCCACACGTGCTAGATACTCGGCCTTTGGATAAACACAGGCTGACAATCCGACCCTATGTTCCTAAATGCTTGTTGATGTGCCGCCGCATCCGGCATTTACCCTATATAAGTAAATAAGCACCACTGTGTCGGGCAAATAAAAATCACCCTCTATTTTATGCAAGACTGTATATCAGCTTCTATACAACAGAAATATTACAATGCGCAATAACTTTTTCTTACCTTTTTTTCAATCAGGAGACTCTCGATATCCCTGACGACAACATCTGTCAGGTAAGAAAAAAATAATAGGGTCACAATAGAAAAAGATATTTTAAGAGAATATCCAACATTTTTTAGGCACCGCCTACTTGGCCAGAAATTAAGATTAATGCCACATGGGGGGCTGATCTTGGCCTTCAGAAAAACACAGGCCAAGAATCAGCCCCTACACTGGCATCAGCCTTCTTCCTGGTCTGAACCCAGAACCATCGCGTCAGGCAGTGTGTTTAAAAGGGCTCAGTTTTTATCGGAGCCATGAAATTATTTTTAAAATCTTTTTTTTCTTACTTAACCAGGAGGAAGAGCTGATAGTGGAGGTGAGCGCCGACACCCGCCCCTCCCACTACCAGGAATCTTTAGATGAGAGCCCTCAGCTTAACACCTGTGAGGTATGGGCCAAACATTTTGCAGGGGTCCCAATGTGTTTAAAAGGGCTCAGTTTGTATTGGAGCTACAGGGGTCATGAATAATATCTGTAAAGAATAATAATATTTATGAAACAGTAAAAATTATTTACTAACATAGTTTGGTGTGGGCAACTGCATTAGAGCAAGTTAGCCTCAGTTAACCAGTCAGCATCTGTTTCTTACCGGCCTTCTAGTGTGGGTTTATTCAATATTTCAATGAATTTTAGCAGACTTAAGTTATGGGTACCTAACATTTTGGCACCCCCAAGTGACTTAGGCTTTCCTTTAAATTGTAGTTTTCATAATTGTGCATTTATTTTTAGTGATAAACCTTTTTTCTTCACTACAGAGGGAACGAGATCAAACAGATTCCACCATCATTGAATCTGTCGTGGTAAGCAGAGAACTGAGCAACTTCATTTCCTAAACACCATTTTCCTACCTATTTGCGTTATCAAAGCCGTGTTATTTCCTTGCCTATAGATTTCTACGCACAATAACCTGGATGGGGTTGCACTATATACAAACTGAACTCATATTAATCCAAACTAAACAAACTGGATTAAGTCAATGTATTCCCAGTTGGCCACATTCCCCTATTGTTTCTCCTTTGAATAATAAACATTTGTAAACATTTATCCACTGATTGATAACAATGGTCACTTTCCTCACTTTTAAAACCATTTAATATTGAAATTCAGCTGCAGAATCATCCATTGCCAGCTCCATAGATGACCCATATAATACAGTGATTTATTGATTTTATTGTTACAAACTGTTGTTTATTTTTAGTACCTACTAAAGGTGCCCATACACCTTAAGATCCCCTCACTTGGCGATGTCGCCAAGTGAGCGGATCTTCTCCCGATACCCCCACCTTAGGGTGGTCGTTATTGGGGGAATTTAGGCTAATTCGATCATTTGACCCTTGAGCAAAACGATGGAATTATAATGACGGGCATAGGCAAAGTCGGTCCGGGGACCGCATCAACGAGCCGACGTGGCCCCGATTCAACTAGATTTTCTAACCTGGCCGATTGAGATCTGCCCAATTTCAGGCCAGATATCGGTCGGGCAAGCCCATCGGTAGTGCCCATACACGGGCCGATTAGCTGCTGAATCAGTCTAAGGGACCCATATCAGCAGCTAGAATCAGCCCGTGTATGGGACCTTTAGGGTCACCGAGTTTAGATACTGAGGTATATTTGTGTCACTAAAGATAATGGATACTTCACTGATAACGTTATAACTGACTGGCAGACCCCTCGACAAAATTATAAACTAAGCAGTGAATTAATATTCAAAACTAAGTAGAAACATATCTGATTGGCTACTAGGTACAGTCTACTGACTGTTCCAAACCATTATCCTACTGCATAAGCACCTGATGGCTGGAGGAATGTGCCCTACAGGTATAAAACAATATTGTTGATGAATGAAATATACTCCTCGCAAAGGAGGCCTTTAGCCTTTGCATTATTATCACAATGAATGAATCCCTATATCGACCCTACATTTATTTCTACATATTAATTATATCTCATCAAAAGCATCTTTTTGTGAGACTAAACATTCACCTTTAGCGATAACTTGCATTGGATAATAGGCCTTCTATCCCATAAAGTAACATCAACTTTTTTCACTCCACCAGGAGGAGCCCACGGAAGAGCCCAAGCCACCGTTCTGCCTGGTAAGCAGTAAAGGAGATGGTACCATAGATTCCTTATGTTATTCGCTTCTTCCTAAATGTTGTGTTCACTTTAACAGAATTTACCATTTAATATGACTGTTTGCAAACAGCTAACTATAGCCAATAAACCCATATAACTTGTGATATAAATGTTATTTCCATCCACATATGGATCTGTGCATACAATAGTTATAGCACTGCCCCCCCCCCCCCAGTTTAGTAGATATCCAGGGCTCTGATCAATTTTTCTCTCTTAACCAGGAACCATCTGTTGGATCTGGCAACTTTGTTTGCCAAGTGAGTATCAAATAATTCAATAATAAAACACCAGTCCCTTAATATAACATATGATCTATTTTCCCTTTCTAAAATGCTGACTTGATTTGATAACTTGACTTTTATCTCTTAACCAGGAACCAACAGAAACCCCTGGCAACAATAACTGCCAGGTAAGTAGGTTTGGTTTTCGGAAGTTTAGGGAATTTGTATTGTACAAGGTACATTTTAGACACTAAACTACAGAGTTATAGTAAGTTGATTAGATAACTAACTTTATTCTCTTAGGAGGAGGAGCCAGAGCAGGAACTGGAGCCGGCTATTAACATCTGCCATGTAAGCATAAGAGAGGGATGAGAGGGGCAAATAAAAATCACCCTATATTTTATTTATGCAAGACTGTATATCAGCTTCTTTAAAACATAAATATTAAAACTTGCAATATCTTTTTCTTACCTTTTTTTTCCATCAGGAGACTCCAGCATTCCCTGATAATAACACCTGTCAGGTAAGAAAAAATAATAGGGTCACAATAGAAAAGGATATTTTAAGAGAATATCAAATTAGAGTTTAACTTTGGGGGCGGCAATTTGTTAGGCACCGCCTACTTGGCCAGATATTAAGGCATCAGCCTTCTTATTGGTCTGCACCCAGAACCATTGCATCAGGCAATGTGTTTAGAAAGGCTCAGTTTTTATTGGAGCCATGAAATTATTTTTAAAATCTTTTTTTTCCTTAACCAGGAGGAAGAGCTGATAGTGGAGGTGAGCGCCGACACCCGCCCCTCCCGCTACCAGGAATCTTTAGATGAGAGCCCTCAGCTTAACACCAGTGAGGTATGGCCAAATATTTTGCAGGGGTCCCAATATGTTTAAAAGCGCTCAGTTTGTATTGGAGCTACAGGGGTCATGAATAATATCTGTAAAGAATAATAATAATATTTACCAAACAATAAGAATTATTTACTAACATAGTTTGGTGTGGGCAACTGCATTTGGGCAAGTTAGCCTCAGTTAACCAGTCAGCATCTGTTTCTTACCGGTCTTCTAGCGTGTATAAATTAGAAAATAAAAAAAATATGATTGGTTGCTATGATTACATACACTCATACAATTTAACTCATAGGCTCCTGCCACACGTGCTAGATACTCGGCCTTTGGATAAACACAGGCTGACAATCCGACCCTATGTTCCTAAATGCTTGTTGATGTGCCGCCGCAACCGGCATTTACCCTATATAAGTAAATAAGTACCACTGTGTCGGGCAAATAAAAATCACCCTCTATTTTATGCAAGACTGTATATCAGCTTCTATACAACAGAAATATTACAATGTGCAATAACTTTTTCTTACCTTTTTTTCAATCAGGAGACTCTCGATATCCCTGACGACAACATCTGTCAGGTAAGAAAAAAATAATAGGGTCACAATAGAAAAAGATATTTTAAGAGAATATCCAACATTTTTTAGGCACCGCCTACTTGGCCAGAAATTAAGACTAATGCCACATGGGGGGCTGATCTTGGCCTTCAGATAAACACAGGCCAAGAATCAGCCCCTACACTGGCATCAGCCTTCTTCCTGGTCTGAACCCAGAACCATCGCATCAGGCAATGTGTTTAAAAGGGCTCAGTTTTTATCGGAGCCATGAAATTATTTTTAAAATCTTTTTTTTCTTACTTAACCAGGAGGAAGAGCTGATAGTGGAGGTGAGCGCCGACACCCGCCCCTGCCACTACCAGGAATCTTTAGATGAGAGCCCTCAGTGTAACACCTGTGAGGTATGGGCCAAACATTTTGCAGGGGTCCCAATGTGTTTAAAAGGGCTCAGTTTGTATTGGAGCTACAGGGGATACATGAATAATATCTGTAAAGAATAATAATATTTATCAAACAGTAAAAATTATTTACTAACATAGTTTGGTGTGGGCAACTGCATTAGAGCAAGTTAGCCTCAGTTAACCAGTCAGCATCTGTTTCTTACCGGCCTTCTAGTGTGGGTTTATTCAATATTTCAATGAATTTTAGCAGACTTAAGTTATGGGTACCTAACATTTTGGCACCCCCAAGTGACTTAGGCTTTCCTTTAAATTGTAGTTTTCATAATTGTGCATTTATTTTTAGTGATAAACCTTTTTTCTTCACTACAGAGGGAACGAGATCAAACAGATTCCACCATCATTGAATCTGTCGTGGTAAGCAGAGAACTGAGCAACTTCATTTCCTAAACACCATTTTCCTACCTATTTGCGTTATCAAAGCCGTGTTATTTCCTTGCCTATAGATTTCTACGCACAATAACCTGGATGGGGTTGCACTATATACAAACTGAACTCATATTAATCCAAACTAAACAAACTGGATTAAGTCAATATATTCCCAGTTGGCCACATTCCCCTATTGTTTTAAACATTTGTAAACATTTATCCACTGATTGATAACAATGGTCACTTTCCTCACTTTTAAAACCATTTAATATTGAAATTCAGCTGCAGAATCATCCATTGCCAGCTCCATAGATGACCCATATAATACAGTGATTTATTGATTTTATTGTTACAAACTGTTGTTTATTTTTAGTACCTACTAAAGGTGCCCATACACCTTAAGATCCCCTCACTTGGCGATGTCGCCAAGTGAGCGGATCTTCTCCCGATACCCCCACCTTAGGGTGGTCGTTATTGGGGGAATTTAGGCTAATTCGATCATTTGACCCTTGAGCAAAACGATGGAATTATAATGACGGGCATAGGCAAAGTCGGTCCGGGGACCGCATCAACGAGCCGACGTGGCCCCGATTCAACTAGGTTTTCTAACCTGGCCGATTGAGATCTGCCCAATTTCAGGCCAGATATCGGTCGGGCAAGCCCATCGGTAGTGCCCATACACGGGCCGATTAGCTGCTGAATCAGTCTAAGGGACCCATATAAGCAGCTAGAATCAGCCCGTGTATGGGACCTTTAGGGTCACCGAGTTTAGATACTGAGGTATATTTGTGTCACTAAAGATAATGGATACTTCACTGATAACGCTATAACTGACTGGCAGACCCCTCGACAAAATTATAAACTAAGCAGTGAATTAATATTCAAAACTAAGTAGAAACATATCTGATTGGCTACTAGGTACAGTCTACTGACTGTTCCAAACCATTATCCTATTGCATAAGCACCTGATGGCTGGAGGAATGTGCCCTACAGGTATAAAACAATATTGTTGATGAATGAAATATACTCCTCGCAAAGGAGGCCTTTAGCCTTTGCATTATTATCACAATGAATCCCTATATCGACCCTACATTTATTTCTACATATTAATTATATCTCATCAAAAGCATCTTTTTGTGAGACTAAACATTCACCTTTAGCGAAAACTTGCATTGGATAATAGGCCTTCTATCCCATAAAGTAACATCAACTTTTTTCACTCACAGGAGGAGCCCACGGAAGAGCCCAAGCCACTGTTCTGCCTGGTAAGCAGTAAAGGAGATGGTACCATAGATTCCTTATGTTATTCGCTTCTTCCTAAATGTTGTGTTCACTTTAACAGAATTTACCATTTAATATGACTGTTTGCAAACAGCTAACTATAGCCAATAAACCCATATAACTTGTGATATAAATGTTATTTCCATCCACATATGGATCTGTGCATACAATAGTTATAGCACTGCCCCCCCCCCCCCAGTTTAGTAGATATCCAGGGCTCTGATCAATTTTTCTCTCTTAACCAGGAACCATCTGTTGGATCTGGCAACTTTGTTTGCCAAGTGAGTATCAAATAATTCAATAATAAAACACCAGTCCCTTAATATAACATATGATCTATTTTCCCTTTCTAAAATGCTGACTTGATTTGATAACTTGACTTTTACCTCTTAACCAGGAACCGACAGAAACCTCTGGCAACAACAACTGCCAGGTAAGGAGGTTTGGTTTTCGGAAGTTTGGGGAATTTGTATTGTACAAGGTACATTTTAGACACTAAACTACAGAGTTATAGTTGATTAGATAACTAACTTTATTTCTCTTAGGAGGAGGAGCCAGAGCAGGAACTGGAGCCGGTTATTAACATCTGCCATGTAAGCATAAGAGAGGGATGAGAGGGGCAAATAAAAATCAAACTATATTTTATTTATCAGCTTCTTTAAAACATAAATATTAAAACTTGCGACATCTTTTTCTTACCTTTTTTCAATCAGGAGACTCCAGAATTCCCTGAGAATAAAACCTGTCAGGTAAGACAAAATAATAGGGCGACAATAGAAAAAGATATTTAAGAGAATATCAAATTTGAGTTTTGCTTTGGGGTGGCAATTTGTTAGGCACCGCCTACTTGGCCAGATATTAAGGCTAATGCCACATAGGGGGCTGATCTTGGCTTTCAGAAAAACACAGGCCAAGAATCAGCCCCTACACTGGCATCAGCCTTCTTCCTGGTCTGAACTCAGACCCATTGCGTCAGGCAGTGTGTTTAAAAGGGCTCAGTTTTTATTGGAGCCATGAAATTATTTTTAAAATCTATTTTTTTTCCTATTTTTCAGGAGGAAGACCTGGTAGTGGAGGCGAATGCCGACACCAGCCCCTGCCACTACCAGGAATCTGTAGATGAGAGCCGAGTCCCTCAGTGTAACACCTGTGAGGTATGGGCCAAATATTTTGCAGGGGTCCCAATGTGTTTAAAAGGGCTCAGTTTGTATTGGAGCTACAGGGGTCATGAATAATATCTGTAAAGAATAATAATAATAATATTTACCCAACAGTGGAAATTATTTACTAACATAGTTTGGTGTGGGCAACTGCATTAGAGCAAGTTAGCCTCAGTTAACCAGTCAGCATCTGTTTCTTACCGGCCTTCTAGCGTGTATAAATTAGAAAATAAAATATGATTGGTTGCTATGATTACATACACTCATACAATTTAACTGATAGGCTCCTGCCACACGTGCTAGATACTCGGCCTTTGGATAAACACAGGCTGACAATCCGACCCTATGTTCCTAAATGCTTGTTGATGTGCCGCCGCAACCGGCATTTACCCTATATAAGTAAATAAGTACCACTGTGTCGGGCAAATAAAAATCACCCTCTATTTTATGCAAGACTGTATATCAGCTTCTATACAACAGAAATATTACAATGTGCAATAACTTTTTCTTACCTTTTTTTCAATCAGGAGACTCTCGATATCCCTGACGAAAACATCTGTCAGGTAAGAAAAAATAATAGGGTCACAATAGAAAAAGATATTTTAGGAGAATATCCAATCTAGATTCACTTTGGGGGCGGCAATTTGTTAGGCACCGCCTACTTAGCCAGAAATTAAGGCATCAGCCTTCTTATTGGTCTGAACCCAGAACCATTGCGTCAGGCAATGTGTTTAAAAGAGCTCAGTTTTTATCGGAGCCATGAAATTATTTTTTAAAATCTTTTTTTCTGACTTAACCAGGAGGAAGAGCTGATAGTGGAGGCGAGCGCCGACACCCGCCCCTCCCACTACCAGGTAAGCAGAAAATTATGTAACAGAGAAACACAATTATATTAAAATATCCCACTCGGCTACATAAAATCCATTGTGACCGTTTCTATAGGAACATGTTAATGACACTTTTAAGCTCTCACTTAGATGGTTTAGAAACTGTATTTTTATTTCCCAGGCGTCACCTGAAGAGACTGGCACCAACACCAGCCAGGACGAGGGCTCAGTAACGGAACTGAGCCAAGAGGATAAGAGCGGAGTCCCTCCGTATAACACCTGTGAGGTATGGGCCAAACATTTTGCAGGGGTCCCAATATGTTTAAAAGGGCTCAGTTTGTACTGGAGCTACAGGGGTCATGAATAATATCTGTAAAGAATAATAATAATAATATTTACCCAACAGTGGAAATTATTTACTAACATAGTTTGGTGTGGGCAACTGCATTAGAGCAAGTTAGCCTCAGTTAACCAGTCAGTATCTGTTTCTTACTGATCTTCTAGCGTGTATAAATTAGAAAATAAAAAAATATGATTGGTTGCTATGATTACATACACTCATACAATTTAACTCATAGGCTCCTGCCACACGTGCTAGATACTCGGCCTTTGGATAAACACAGGCTGACAATCCGACCCTATGTTCCTAAATGCTTGTTGATGTGCCACCGCATCCGGCATTTACCCTATATAAGTAAATAAGTACCACTGTGTCGGGCAAATAAAAATCACCCTCTATTTTATGCAAGACTGTATATCAGCTTCTATACAACAGAAATATTACAATGTGCAATAACTTTTTCTTACCTTTTTTTCAATCAGGAGACTCACGATATCCCTGATGAGAACACCTGTCAGGTAAGAAAAAATAATAGGGTCAGAATAGAAAAAGATATTTTAAGAGAATATCCAATCCAGATTCACTTTGGGGGCGGCAATTTGTTAGGCACCGCCTACTTGGCCAGATATTAAGGCTAATGCCACATGGGGGGGCTGATCTTGGCCTTCAGAAAAACACAGGCCAAGAATCAGCCCCTACACTGGCATCAGCCTTCTTCCTGGTCTGAACCCAGACCCATTGCGTCAGGCAGTGTGTTTAAAAGGGCTCAGTTTTTATTGGAGCCATGAAATTATTTTTTCAATCTTTTTTTCTGACTTAAACAGGAGGAAGAGCTGATAGTGGAGGCGAGCGCCGACACCCGCCCCTGCCACTACCAGGTAAGCAGAAAATTATGTAAAAGAAAAACACAATTATATTAAAATATCCAACTCGGCTACATAAAATCCATTGTGACCGTTTCTATAGGAACATGTTAATGACACTTTTAAGCTCTCACTTTGATGGTTGAGAAACTCTATTTATATTTCCCAGGCGTCACCTGAAGAGACTGGCACCAACACCAGCCAGGACGAGGGCTCAGTAAAGGAACTGAGCCAAGAGGATCAGAAACACCTTAAGGAGGTTTGAGCTTTATTTGTTTTTCTATAGTTTAGGTTTGAGCTTAATTTAATATTTTTTCTCTCAATATAGCATTAAATCATTTTAAACCTATTTGGGCTCCGAGCAGGCCCCCATCCAACCACATCATGCAAACTCTTATGTAGGCCCCATCCCACTCTTACCTGCAGGTCAAATGCACAAGGGCTCAGTGGGGGGGTTGGGCACCACTTTTTGCCTCCGTTACATCCTCTCAGACCTTCCACATCTCTCATTGCCCTTCTAGAACATACACACTAAAGCCAAGATCCAGGCAGGCTTCACTATACAAACTCCTGCAATCAGAGCAATGAGGGGTATAAAAGAAAGGACACTGCAAGACATAACAACCATCAAGCCTGCTCCAAAGCTCTATCTCCCCTTATTTATGGGCACAAACATATACAGTTGGGTGTTGCAGTTCTATTTTAAGATCAGTTTATATAACAACACATTTTCTTTCCCAGGAATCTGGCACTACCACCTGCCGGCCCAAGATCTCCCAGAGAAAGCGAGTGGAACCTCCGACCAACGAGGTGGGTCTCAATGAGGTTTAAACAAACAGATCTGATTAAACCTTTTTATTGATTTATATTTAAACTGATTTCCCCTTAAGCTGCTCTTATCTCAAAGCCCAGCGGTTCAGCTTGTGTGGGAGAGAGGGATTTTTTTTTATAAAGAGGGTTCAAACCATAAGCAAAGTATAGTTCAGCACAAGGCCTGTTCCTTAAACTAAAGTTGTAAAGGGGCAAATGTTCTCTGTTTTTACCAAGATGTATCTGCCAGTTCATTATAAATGTTCTATGTATGAGCCAAACGACTTTAACATACTGGCACCACTTAGTAAATGAATCCTTTCCTTGCTCTACAAAATATAATGTTAGCAGTTCCACAAAATGAGTTGCTCTGATTAAATCCCTTTTCTCTTCCTCAGGGGAATAACACCATCTCACTCGCTGAGAAATACCCAGTAAGTAGCTGTAAAACTGTATTTCTACCCTCTGTTTCCTCTTACACCTTCTGCGCTTCTCACATGTTAGAAAGGTTATTTGTCCAACTGCTTAATATTAGTTTATCACATTTTCAATGTTATTTTTTCAGGAGCCCGGGAGATATTTCAAATTGGGGGAACAAATCGGAGAGGACCCCAATGGAGTGATTTACAATGTAAGATATTTTATTCAGTGTTAAAATGTGTGTGTGCGCTTTTGGGTTATTATTATGTAATTATTATTATTATGTAATTCTGTCCATTGGTTCTGCCCTCTAGAGTATTGTCCTTTCTGTGTTTTTCTTGGGCTTCAGCCAATAAACCTTTCCATATTTATATTTGTAGATTGTAAGCTCTTTTGGGCAGGGCTCTCTTCACCTCTTGTATCGGTTATTGATTGCTTTATATGTTACTCTGTATGTCCAATGTATGTAACCCACTTATTGTACAGCGCTGCGGGATATGTTGGCGCTTTATAAATAGATGTTAATAATAATAATAATAATATTTACATGCTTCTGTATATCTATTTGCTTTCCCATTCTGTTTTGTTAGCAATGATTGCTGAGTTTCTTTTCCTACATTTGTTACAGGGATGGCACCGAAGCAGACGAATGGAGGTGGCCATTGTAATCATAGAAGATCAAGAGGTAATGTGTCTTCATGATTACTGATTACTGTAATTAGATACTAATTAGCCTTTTGTTATACCTACATTATGGGAACTTGTTAACCAAATACAGTCAGTGAAATACCCTGGTCCCTAATAACTATGTTACTGTAAAATAACAAATACAGGTATGGGATCCCTTATCCTGAAACCTGTTATCTAGAAAGCTCTGAATTACGGAAAGCCTGTCTCCCATAGACTCCATTTTAATCAAATAATTTAGAATTTTAAAACTGATTTGCTTTTTCTCTGTAATAATAAAACAGTACCTTGTAATTGATCCCAACTAAGATATAATTACCCCTTATTGGGGGCAGAACAGCCCTATTGGGTTTATTTCATGGTTAAATGATTCCCTTTTCTCTGTAATAATAAAACAGTACCTGTACTTGATCCCAACTAAGATATAATTACCCCTTATTGGGGGCAGAACAGCCCTATTGGGTTTATTTCATGGTTAAATGATTCCCTTTTCTCTGTAATAATAAAACAGTACCTGTACTTGATCCCAACTAAGATATAATTACCCCTTATTGGGGGCAGAACAGCCCTATTGGGTTTATTTCATGGTTAAATGATTCCCTTTTCTCTGTAATAATAAAACAGTACCTGTACTTGATCGGAAAGGATTTTTTACAGTGAGAGCTGTGAAGTTGTGGAATTCCCTCCCCGAATCAGTCGTACTGGCTGATACATTATATAGCTTTAAGAAGGGGCTGGATGGATTCTTAGCAAGTGAGGGAATACAGGGTTATGGGAGATAGCTCTTAGTACAAGTTGATACAGGGACTGGTCCGATTGCCATCTTGGAGTCAGGAAGGAATTTTTTCCCCTCTGAGGCAAATTAGAGAGGCTTCAGAGGCTTCTGAGGCTTCAGATGGGGTTTTTTGCCTTCCTCTGGATCAACTTGTAGTTAGGCAGGTTAGGTATAGGCATTATGGTTGAACTTGATGGACGTATGTCTTTTTTCAACCCAACTTACTATGCTACTATGATCCTAACTAAGATATAAATAATCCTTATTGGATGCAAAACAATCCTATTGAGTTTAATAAATGTTTTATACAATTTTTAGTAGACCTAAGGTGTGGAGATCCAAATTACAGAAAGACCCCTTATCCGGAAATACCCTTGGCCCCGGGCATTCTGGATAATGGGTCCTATACCTGTACAGTTCGATATTAAAGAACTAAAGGAGTCTCTGTCATATTATACAATACTCATGTAGGGATATTACAAAGCTGTCATTTTTCACAACATCAAGTCAGGTTGGGGTATTTTAAATTGTTATTGTATCCATTTTATTTACCTTGTTTCTTTTTTTTTTAAACTAGAAGCAAAAAGGAATCCAATCAGAAGTTCAAGTCCTTGAAATGGTGTCAGGCCATGAAAACATTGTGGATTTCTATGGGGCCTATTACCATCAGGCCCCACGGACACCATCACTCCCGGAAGGACTATGGGTAAGGAAGTGTTTATTCGGAGAGGTTACACATTTATGTAGCAAACAGGCCAATTATAACTGATCTAATACGCATTTTGGGTGCAAACATGATCCCGTTTGGTAAGAAACAGTTGCGGCTGATATTGCAGTCACACCAAGACTTAAAGCCACAAAGCCTCTTCCTCGGGTTCCCAATACATTTTTAGAGAAATAAAATAGTTGACCAAATATTCTTTATTTGTTTTCTAGATTGCTACTGAGTTCATCACTGGTGCCACTCTGCAAGATCTCATTGGCACCAGAAAGACCTTAGGAGAAAGGTGGATCTCCTACATCTGCAAACAAATAACCACGGTAGGTCACACGTTGAACTGCTTGGTGCTACTCTGCATATTTCTCATTAATCAGTGAGTACAAAAATATTTATATACTTACTTTTGCTTTCTTGATTTCTCAGGGCCTTTTCCACCTGCAAAAGAAGAACATCATCCACCATGACATCAAGCCCGAAAACATCCTGATCACCTCCTATGGAGAGGTGAAGATCGGTAAGTGACGCTTGGAATCTGAACACAAGGATATTTTTTCCCCATGGTGTTTATTGGTGGCTAGCATGTCTAAATGAACATTAACATCCCTGCTTTTCTCATACAATTTCAGGCGAATTTGGATTTGCCACGTTTGGAGAAAAGAGCAGCAGTACTTCTGGGACTATAACATACTCGGCCCCAGAAGTACTGGCTAATTTTACCAACAAGCACGAGTATGACCATAAGGTATTGCGATGTCTTCCCTATCTTTTTAGTTTAGAGTTAATGTCTCTGTTATATAAAATGTATGTCGCTTAAACTGCATGGAATTTTCCACTCACTTTACTTACCCCTCTCATAACAGAGAATGCAGAGCTGTAATGTGGTTTCTGTGATACGAGAATCTGAAATGAGAGAGTGAAATGCATTTTAGGTGCAGGACACACAGGGTCAGACTGGGGGGTGAAGGGCCTGTAGGTGCCCCTGCTGGCCGCGTCCCCTAACCCCCCAGGGGCCCCCCTAACCCCCCGCAGGGCCCCCCATCCGACGTCCTGCCCGAGCGCGTAAATTTAACGCATCAGGGGAGGAACGGTTGGAGCGCCCGGCAAGGGTCGGATCTGGGCCCATCGGGATTTGTCTCGGTGTCCCGGCGGCCCAGTCCGACCCTGAGGACACAAGAATATTAGAAACCAACTTCATCTGACTGCTTATGCTTTATGGGGAGGTCACACTCCGTGTAACACACGACTCTCAGTTTGGGGTCATTTTCTAGACATAAAAGTCACAGCACTTCACTAATTGATTATAGGCTTCTAATGGATTTGTTATTGTGCATCCTAAATAGAATCACTATCAGGGTGTGGGTGGATAGGGATCAGAAGTATCTGAATTCTCTGCAACTGGAATTATGTCCATGTACTCTGTGTATATTCTTCTCTAATAACTGTCTTTTCCCCATGTTTTAATATCCAGGCTGACATCTGGTCACTCGGCATTGCAGCCATCGAAATGGCGGAGGGACTCTGTAAGTAAACCCTAGTGTGTGCATGTGTATACAGGTAATGAACTGGCCGCTAAAACCTGGCGAGCTCCTGTATAGGCCAATAAGGGGTGTATCTTCCGTTTCCAAACAATTGTAATCATTGATTTCCTGATTCCCAATTCATTTTTTGTCTGTCAGTTGAGATTATAACACATTGAGTTACAGAATTTACAGGATTCGACAAAGCTTAAAAATTTGAATTCAAGTGAATTTCACCCGAAATGTTGTATTCATCGGTCGTCATATTTTTCTTTTGTATCTTTACATCCCAGCATTCAGCAAACTTCCACGACAGAAGCTGATTGAGAAGATCACACGTGGTCCCGCGCCAACATTAACACCATGGGGAAAATGGTGAGTCTCTTTCACTAGAATTGGAATAGGCAGTGAGGGGGAGAGGGTGGAGAAATGGAATAGGCAGTTAGGGGGAGAGGGTGGGGAAATGGAATAGAAAGTTAGGGGGAGAGGGTGGGGAAATGGAATAGGCAGTTAGGGGGAGAGGGTGGGGAAATGGAATAGGCAGTGAGGGGGAGAGGGTGGGGAAATGGAATAGGCAGTTAGGGGGAGAGGGTGGGGAAATGGAATAGGCAGTTAGGGGGAGAGGGTGGGGAAATGGAATAGGCAGTGAGGGGGAGAGGGTGGGGAAATGGAATAGGCAGTTAGGGGGAGAGGGTGGGGAAATGGAATTGGCAGTTAGGGGGAGAGGGTGGGGAAATGGAATAGGCAGTTAGGGGGAGAGGGTGGGGAAATGGAATAGAAAGTTAGGGGGAGAGGGTGGGGAAATGGAATAGGCAATTAGGGGCAGAGGGTGGGGAAATGGAATAGGCAGTTAGCGGGAGATCGGGAACATGGAAAGGGTTAATAAGGTGTGTGAATGAGAAAGAGAGTCAGGAAAGGTAGGGAAATAGGCAAGGTAGAAGTTATGGTGAGGGGGACATTGGGATATGAGGTAAAGTAAGGGTGGGGAAAGGGATAAATGGGTAAATGAGGGCAGGTAATTGCTGTAAGATGCCATAGCCAATCACTTTTTATTGGGCTGGGGGGCCTGTTTTGTGTATATGAAATGCCGGGGCCTATTAAGTGTCCCAGTCTGGGCTGAAATAAGGGTGAAGGTGATGTGTAACATGTGTAGCTCTTGAATGCACAAATGCACTCTCGTGCTGAGCTTGAGATCTTGGGGCCGGTATCTGGCAGCCAATACAAGCCGGGCTAAGATGTTGGCCAAACCAGAGAGACAGAAACTTGGTCACAGGTAAATGTACCCTAATAATTCAGGGTTCGTAAGTAATGGGTTCACCCTCTATTGCTGTCTCGAACAGCCCCTATCTGCCTGTGTTGTGATTGGGCAGCGAGGCATTTATAGAGGGGGTAATGGGGTATACAGGGCACTTGGCTGTGCTGATTCTATTAACTGTTAAACGTGTGAACTCTGGGAAATGAGAGATTATGTAACATGAACAATTATGATATATGATATCATTTTGCCACCGTTTCTTTTTTCCAGGAGCGACGAGTTCCGTTTCTTCATTTCCGAGTGCCTGCAGAGAGAACCATCGAAAAGACCGTCTGCAAGGCAACTTCTGTCCCACCCCTTCATTGGAGAGATCAGGGGTGAAAGGGGTGTGCAGAAGAACATCGCCCAACAGCTGCACAGAGGTAAGGGGACTGCTCATTCTCATTATAGTTCCCACAATGCATTGACTATAACCATCTATTGTTCATACAAATATTCTCTTGCTTTCCTACATACGAATTAATTCGATACTAAAGCCGCCAATAATAAAGACTTGTATTAGGGCAGAGGTCACTAAACTGGGCTAAAGGTCCCCATACACGGGTTGATAGTAGCTGCCGATATGGGTCCCTTGGACCAATTTGGCAGCTTATTGGCCCATCAAGGGGCAGAAACAAGGGGCCTGCCCGACCGATATCTGGCCTAAAATTGCCCAGATATTGATCAGCTAGGTTAGAAAATTCAGTCGGATCGGGGATCAACGAGCCGATGCGGTCCCCTAACCGACTGCCCCGTTGCCGCCAATGCCAAACGATCTAATTATTTTTTTTTTTTTACCTGCGCGCTCCCTGATATCGGCCACCCGTAGGTGGGGATATTGGGTAAAGATCCGCTCGCTTGGCGATCTCGTGTATGGGAACCTTAAATCTACGGGACAGACAAACAAGCTGGGATGGGAGAACAGGTTATTAATAGGTAGTTGTAGTTGACCTTTACATTAGCAGCAAAGGGAACGTTATATATAAAACATGCAATGACAAAAACTATAAATGCAAATAGTAAAAACAAACAACAGAATTATTATAAACTCACCTACTCCATGAATAACGCTGAACAATCTCTCCTTAGGAATGAAGCACTAAAAGAACAGAAGGAGGCAGCCATCGGGGGAGGGTTTGGGGCATATGGGGCCTATTTAACATCCTTGGGCCCCCCACATAACATCGTGGTCCCGATGGCAGCCCTCTATGTTCTCTTCTTCCCATCTAGAAGACCGTCTGCAAGAAGAACATCGCCCAACAGCTGCACAGAGGTAAGGGGACTGCTCATTCTCATTATAGTTCCCACGATGCATTGACTATAACCATCTACTGCTCCCATTCATACAAATATTCTGTTGCTTTCCTACATACAAATTCATTCGATACTAAAGCCACCAATAATAAAGACTTGTATTAGGGCAGAGGTCACTAAACTGGGCTAAAGGTCCCCATACACGGGTTGATAGTAGCTGCCGATATGGGTCCCTTGAACTGATTCTGCAGCTTATCGGCCCGTGTAGGGGCAGAAACGAGGGGCCTGCCCGACCAACATCTGGCCTGAAATTGGCCAGATATCGATCGGGCAGGTTAGAAAATTCAGTCGGATCGGGGACCGCATCAGCTCGTTGATGCGGTCCCCGAACCAACTGCCCCCATTGCCGCCAATATAATTCGATCCTTTGGCCCCTGGGCCAAACGATCAAATTATTTTTTTTTTTACCTACACACTCCCCGATATCGGCCATCCGTAGGTGGGGATATCGGGTGAAGATCCACTCGCTTGGCGATCTCGTGTATGGGGACCTTAAATCTACGGGACAGACAAACAAGCTGGGATGGGAGAACAGGTTATTAATAGATAGTTGTAGTTGACCTTTACATTAGCAGCAAAGGGAACGTTATATATAAAACACGCAATGACAAAAACTATAAATGCAAATAGTAAAAACAAACAAATGACAGAATTATTATAAACTCACCTACTCCATGAATAACGCTGAACTATCTCTCCTTAGGAATGAAGCACTAAAAGAACAGAAGGAGGCAGCCATCGGGGGAGGGTTTGGGGCATAGGGGGCCTATTTAACATCCTTGGGCCCCCCACATAACATCGTGGTCCCGATGGCAGCCCTCTATGTTCTCTTCTTCCCATCTAGAAGACCGTCTGCAAGAAGAACATCGCCCAACAGCTGCACAGAGGTAAGGGGACTGCTCATTCTCATTATAGTTCCCACAATGCATTGACTATAACCATCTATTGTTCATACAAATATTCTCTTGCTTTCCTACATACGAATTCATTCGATACTAAAGCCGCCAATAATAAAGACTTGTATTAGGGCAGAGGTCACTAAACTGGGCTAAAGGTCTCCATACACGGCCTGATAGTAGCTGCCGATATGGGTCCCTTGGACCAATTTGGCAGCTTATTGGCCCATCAAGGGGCAGAAACAAGGGGCCTGCCTGACCGATATCTGGCCTAAAATTGCCCAGATATTGATCAGCCAGGTTAGAAAATTCAGTCGGATCGGGGATCAACGAGCCGATGCGGTCCCCTAACCGACTGCCCCATTGCCGCCAATGCCAAACGATCTAATTTTTTTTTTTTTTACCTGCGCGCTCCCTGATATCGGCCACCCCTAGGTGGGGATATTGGGTAAAGATCCGCTCGCTTGGCGATCTCGTGTATGGGAACCTTAAATCTACGGGAAAGACAAACAAGCTGGGATGGGAGAACAGGTTATTAATAGATAGTTGTAGTTGACCTTTACATTAGCAGCAAAGGGAACGTTATATATAAAACACGCAATGACAAAAACTATAAATGCAAATTGTAAAACAAACAAATGACAGAATTATTATAAACTCACCTACTCCATGAATAACGCTGAACAATCTCTCCTTAGGAATGAAGCACTAAAAGAACAGAAGGAGGCAGCCATCGGGGGAGGGTTTGGGGCATATGGGGCCTATTTAACATCCTTGGGCCCCCCACATAACATTGTGGTCCCGATGGCAGCCCTCTATGTTCTCTTCTTCATGGACAACAGCATCTTCTAACAACTGCATCTGAGAAATCTTTATTGTGTACTGATTTATTCAATAAATATTCCATCTTTAGATTATATCAATCCATGCTAGATTGTCTTATTGGGGAGATGGCCATAATAACCTCCAAGCCCACTGTTGGCTCATATCCATCATCCTTTTAATATAAATTCTAATGATGAGTAAGAGAAGAAGGCATAGCCCACAACTGGACAAAAAATATACAAAATACTGTATTTTCATATAGGAAATGCCTACTCAAAGGGTAAGATTGCCAGTAATATAGCGGCATTCTAAAACATATATTATTTATTTGTTTTTTTTCCCAGCTATTGCGTTTAAACTGCAGTCTGTTTTTTCCTTTGGAGTTGCCATGATCACTGACCATAGCAACCAGTAAGGAAACAAGAAAGGTGCTTAAGTGACACCCATAGAATGGCCATTGAATCATTGGTTTATCGGTCAATTATAGGAAAGGTGCATCCTAAATAAGAAGACCTTGAATAAATAAAATTGTAACTTGCACTTGATATTTATTTAAAAAAGGAGCAAAAAACAACAAAAAGAAAAATATAAAAAAGAAAGAGATAGATACTTTAAAAAAAATCTCTTTCTCTTGCCCTTTTAATTGCCCCATTTTTAAATAAATATCTGAGCAATGGGGGCTCTTCTGGGCCTGTTGCTGGCTGGGGGCCACCTCCCTGGTAGGATAGTGAGCACTAAGAGCACAAACACTCTTTACTCTTAAGGCTTTTCTGTCCCTGCTAAAGGCACAGGGCACAGAGAAACGGGTAACGGGGCTCTCTGGCACAGAGAAACGGGCAACAGGGCCCTCTGGCACAGAGAAACTGGTAACGGGGATTCTCTGGCACAGGGAAACGGGTAACGAGTCCCTCTGGCACAGAGAAACGGGCAACGAGGCCCTCTGGCACAGAGAAACGGGCAACGGGTCCCTCTGGCACAGAGAAACGGGCAACGAGGCCCTCTGGCACAGAGAAACTGGTAACGAGGCCCCCTGGCACAGAGAAACGGGTAACAGGGCCCTCTGGCACAGAGAAACGGGTAACGGGGCTCTCTGGCACAGAGAAACTGGTAACGAGGCCCTCTGGCACAGAGAAACGGGCAACGAAGCCCTCTGGCACAGAGAAACGGGCAACGAGGCTCTCTGGCACAGAGAAACGGGTAACGAGTCCCTCTGGCACAGAAAAACGGGTAACGGGGCTCTCTGGCACAGAGAAACAGGCAATGAGGCTCTCTGGCACAGAGAAACAGGCAACGAGGCTCTCTGGCACAGAGAAACAGGCAACGAGGCTCTCTGGCACAGAGAAACTGGTAACGGGGCCCTCTGGCACAGAGAAACGGGCAACGGGGGCCCTCTGGCACAGAGAAACTGGTAACAAGGCTCTCTGGCAGAGAGAAACGGGCAACGAGGCCCTCTGGCACAGAGAAACAGGCAACGAGGCCCTCTGGCACAGATAAACTGGTAACGAGGCTCTCTGGCACAGAGAAAAGGGCGACGAGGCTCTCTGGCACAGAGAAACGGGCAACGGGGCCCTCTGGCACAGAGAAACGGGTAACGAGGCCCTCTGGCACAGAGAAACGGGCAACGAGGCCCTCTGGCACAGAGAAACGGGCAACGAGGCTCTCTGGCACAGAGAAACGGGTAACGAGGCCCTCTGGCACAGAGAAACGGGCAACGAGGCCCTCTGGCACAGAGAAACGGGCAACGAGGCTCTCTGGCACAGAGAAACGGGCAACGAGGCCCTCTGGCACAGAGAAACGGGCAACAAGGCTCTCTGGCACAGAGTAACGGGTAACAAAGCTCTCTGGCACAGAGAAACTGGTAACGAGGCTCTCTGGCAGAGAGAAAAGGGCAATGAGGCTCTCTGGCACAGAGAAACAGGCAACAGGGCCCTCTGGCACAGAGAAACGGGCAACGAGGCTCTCTGGCACAGAGTAACGGGTAACGAGGCTCTCTGGCACAGAGAAACAGGCAACAAGGCCCTCTGGCACAGGGTAACGAGGCTCTCTGGCACAGAGAAATGGGTAATGAGGCTCTCTGGCACAGAGAAATGGGCGACGAGGCTCTCTGGCACAGAGAAACGGGTAACGAGGCCCTCTGGCACAGAGAAAAGGGCGACGAGGCCCTCTGGCACAGAGAAACGGGCAACGAGGCCCTCTGGCACAGAGAAACGGGCAACGAGGCTCTCTGGCACAGAGAAACGGGTAACGAGGCCCTCTGGCACAGAGAAACGGGCAACGAGGCTCTCTGGCACAGAGTAACGGGTAACGAGGCTCTCTGGCACAGAGAAACGGGCAACGAGGCCCTCTGGCACAGAGAAACGGGCAACGGGGCCCTCTGGCACAGAGAAACGGGTAACGGGGCCCTCTGGTTCAGAGAAACGGGCAACGGGGCCCTCTGGCACAGAGAAACGGGTAACGGGGCTCTCTGGCACAGAGGAACGGGCAACGGGGCCCTCTGGCACAGAGAAACGGGCAACGGGGCCCTCTGGCACAGAGAAACGGGCAACGGGGCCCTCTGGCACAGAGAAACGGGTAACGGGGCCCTCTGGCACAGAGAAACGGGCAACGGGGCCCTCTGGCACAGAGAAACGGGCAACGGGGCCCTCTGGCACAGAGAAACGGGCAACGGGGCCCTCTGGCACAGAGAAACGGGTAACGGGGCCCTCTGGCACAACAGTCACTATTTACAACAGAATCACTACAGGTGCCCATTGCTGCCAACTGGCTGATAGGGTGTAAACATTTTTGTCCTTATTTGTGTAAAGTTACATTGACTGCGTCGTATGAATTCATTTTATCTTTACTGGGACATTCAGGGACTGTATTACAGCTTTGTGTTTCCTTTGGGGATCACTGCAGGGAGATTATTATCAACATATGGAGGTTGATACTGATAATAATGAGTATATATATATATATTAGCGAATAAAGTGCCCCCTATTGTAACATATAGGGATATTATAAGTCACAGAGGAGTTCCTTATAATATATAGTGAATAAAGTACCCCCTATTGTAACATATAGGGATATTATAAGCCCCCGAGGAGTTCCTTATAATATATAGCAAATAAAGTGCCCCCTATTGTAACATATAAGGATATTATAAGCCCCCGAGGAGTTCCTTATAATATATAGCAAATAAAGTACCCCCTATTGTAACATATAGGGATATTATAAGTCACAAGGAGTTCTATGACCTTATAAAGATTCGAGGCCAAGTGCTTTTATACAGGTCATGTGACAGAAATTATATATACAGGTCACGTAGTGAGTCATGTGACAGAAATGACATCACTAAATACCGTTTATAACAATATTATTTACAGTTTGGTGCCATAGGGAAATGACCTGTATATTGTATATATATGTTTCCATTTCACACACATTGATGGCAGTGGCTCACCTCTTCAAGCAAAAAGCCCAGCCCTATCAGCAGGTCATACTCCCCCAGATTTATATAATACACAAAAGTCATTAATATCCTGTAAATTTTATCCTTATAAAGGTGCTTAGTGATGTTATCAATTAAAAGAAAAGTTGTGTATTATAATAAATAATGTACCCCCCCCCGTTGAAAAATACAAGGATATTAGAAGTTCCCTCGGAGTTCTATGAGCTGTATAAAAGTACTCAGTGCCATGGTTATGGAACTCCTCTGTGGCTTATAATATCCTTATAATTTACAATAGGGGGTACATTATTCCCTATATATTTACCCTTCTGCGGGCAAGAACATTCCAATCACAGCAGTTTGAAGTTACAGAATAAAATTCTAAATCATAAACTGTGGGCTCACTCAGCGACCAATCAGGTTTTCATATTAATAGTTTTATAGGCCCTTTTTGTAACAGGAGCCCCCCCCCCCCCTGCTATTTGGCATCACCTGAAAAAGCCAGAAGCTCCAAGATGAACGATCATTGTAACTGGCATATGTATGGCCACCTTTACCCTAAGGGCGAAGACACACGGGACGATTAGTCACTGCAACTTTTTATAAAGTCACAGCGCAAACAACATGCAATTTGTCGCTACTTGTATATTAGTCTATGGCAACTAAGTTGCACGATTAGTCGCTGAACTTTTAAAAGTTGTGGCGACTAATTGCCCCGTGTATGTTCGCCATTACACCACAATGTCAAAGGGTCTCTGACTTTTGTACTCATTAGTATTAGAAGCCTATTGTGATTGAGGGCAGTGCTGATATTGTTTGTACCCATTATAAAGATATGTACAGGCCACACACGGATTTCCTCAACTAAGCGGCAGTTGTCCCACTTGGGAGGGGCACAGGCACAGAGCGAGTTTGGTCAGAACTAATTGTTATCATATCTAATAAAACTATTGAAACAAAAAAAGAACAAATATTTTGCTAAATTGTTCCTCCAAAATGTTGTTTAATTTGCATTTTTTTGTTTGTTTTGTTTTTGGGTGTAGTTGTTGTGTTTGGCCGGACTTGGGGTGTTGTTCCTGAGAGGAGCAGGCAGTGCAGAGATGAAACATGCCCGTGTGGTACTGAGGTTGGTGGCACCGGGCTGAGAGAGGCGGCTATGATATAAGTAAGGAATCTAGTTGCCTATTACACACCTGGAAGCTGGGGGGATCTACAAATCAAGCAAAAATCATTCTGGGCAAACAGAAATCCTAAGCGCTGCCTATTGCTGCACCCCCACCGGCGCCCCCCGGCTACAGTGGGTATGCGGCACATAAGGAATATGGTTGGGCAGTGACATGCAGACCAGCATAGTGGGGTCACGTGGCATACAGTATGGGGGCTCATAAAGAAGTAGGAGGTCCCCCCCACAAGCTGGGGCAAATGAAACATTCCAAGTGCAACACAACAAATGACGGATAATGAGTGTTCCACCGGTAACTGGCTCAACCAATCACAATGCTCCGACTGGGAACAGCTCAAGTGAGTGACTAGAAATGGCAGTGGAAGAGAGTTGAACAGTTTGGTCTGTGATTGGACATGATGGAAAGGGGCGGAGACAAAGTTCTCATTTCACACGTCCGTCATCTCATCCTCCAGCTCTGCATCCTCTGCTTCCCCTTCCAGCTCAGCGTCATCCTCCTCCTCCTCTTCTTCCTCGGACGTGATGTCGGGGTCATCAGCTTGCGCTAGGCACTTGGGGCAGGAACACACGAACAGGTAGTTCTCCCTGGGCAGAAAGAGAAACATTGGGGCGGGTTCCACAGACTCTCTATACATCGCTATAATAAGACTATGGTACCTGAGAATCTTTTGGCGGCTGTGCCGGCTGCGGTCCCTCTGGCAACAGTCAAGGTAACTAATGCAGATTTCCTAGGGAGAGAAGCCATACAGGGGGATATATGGGCACAACAGAATATGGCAGATATAGAGATAAATACCCCAATGAGGGGATCCTGCAATATACTATATTTGTCTTTATACGTGTGGCGTAGAGCGACCATATTATTTCCGCTACAGCATAAAATGGGGGGGGGGGGGGGGGGGGGGGGGGGGGGAGTCCTGCAATGCTAAACGTACCTCTCCAGGCTGGATATCTTCCAAAGCAGTGAGATGGAGGATAAAGTTGTTGTCTGGAAAAGAGGCCTCTGCGTTTGGCACACAGCTATGGTTACCTGCAAGGGAGTATGAAACATCTTCACCGTGAAGCAAATGAGCAACTAAGGGGGCTGTTCCTGCTGAATTGCTTAGTACAGGGGAATCCCTATTCTGCCATAGTTTTATGGTATCTCTCTGTACAGGCTATGAGCAAACTTAGGGGGCTGTTCCTGCTGAATTGTGCTTAGTACAGGGGAATCCCTATGCTGCCATAGTTTTATGGTATCTCTCTGTACAGGCTATGAGCAAACTTAGGGGGCTGTTCCTGCTGAATTGTGCTTAGTACAGGGGAATCCCTATGCTGCCATAGTTTTATGGTATCTCTCTGTATAGGCTATGAGCAAACTTAGGGGGCTGTTCCTGCTGAATTGTGCTTAGTACAGGGGAATCCCTATGCTGCCATAGTTTTATGGTATCTCTCTGTACAGGCTATGAGCAAACTTAGGGGGCTGTTCCTGCTGAATTGTGCTTAGTACAGGGGAATCCCTATGCTGCCATAGTTTTATGGTATCTCTCTGTACAGGCTATGAGCAAACTTAGGGGGCTGTTCCTGCTGAATTGTGCTTAGTACAGGGGAATCCCTATGCTGCCATAGTTTTATGGTATCTCTCTGTACAGGCTATGTACAATGGTGTTTACCTAAACTAATTATGATTATATTTTATTTTTCTAAATGTGCCACCAATGACATCAAACGTTTCTAACTGTTCCTAATTGGTCAGTAATGCTCCCTTCCTGCATTTGTAAGGGGAGTGTAGTTTAGGAGGTAATAATGAAGGTTAGACAGTGGTTAGACAGTTGTGGAACAATGGAATTCACTGCAAGACTGAGACTGCAGGCTTAGTTAGTATCACCTTAGCAGTAACTATGGGTTGAAACAAAGCAAAAGGACACAATTATACATTTACCTGTAAAAGCCAATAGCCTATCACAAAATGAAGGGCCCTTCCAATGATAATTACATACAGGAAGGTCCCTGTGTTTTCCCCACAAACTGATCTGCAGCATCACACTCAGTACATGAGAATGAATGAGCCCTATATATACTGCGCCACGGACACTGTTAGAACTCACAGCAGCTCTGCAGCAGGTACAGCCCGGATCCCTCGCAGTTCAGAAATTCTCCCGTCACTGCAATAAAGAGCAGAACATCGATTGTGGGCCGGTCTCCTCCCTGCACCCCGGCAACGGTCCCCCCGACCCCGAGAGCCCTCTCCTTAATGGGTTAAGGGTTCTACAATGGAACTTCAATGGAATACTTCTACCCCCCCCCCCTTCTGTGCCATGACATGTCGCTTTACTGCAGTGCAGTCACAGGCTAATTACCCAATATTACTGTACATATATATATATATCTCCATCCCAAATCTGCTTTCCACATACACATTCTTTCCAATATACATTTGTTATGTTCCTCCCGTGTCTGCACTGGTTTGCTGCTGCCCCTACATACCCTTCTCTATGTCCTTGTAGAGTTGGTCTATGAGAGAATCCAGCTGTTCCCGCTCTCGAGGTGGGAGTTCTAGGGCGTCACAGGCATGAACCCACTGGCTCAACGAGCTGTATGGGAGGAAATAGTCATGTCAGCTAGGGGGCGCTACAGCTCACACAGGGACACTGCCCTTTGGGGTTCTGCTTGTAGTGACACTTTAGCAGGGATAAGATGGGTCAGTGGCTTTAGTCTCGCACATTATCATATACAAATAATAGGAATTAAAGGGTAAACCTTCCTGCACTACTGGAATAGATTCATACAGATAATCATGTGACTCCTCGGGCGTCTCACCTCGTGCCAATCCCCTGCCCGTTGGTGCCAACCAGTGCAAAGAGCGAGCGGAAACCTTCTGGGGTGAACCACTGTAGGGGGTAGAAGGAAAACGTCAGGCAAATACGGTCAGGGGCTAAAATCAGCCAATAGGGAAACAGGATCACACATAAGCCTATTGTAAGCAGTGCTGGGGCCAATCAGAAAACTCTCATAACTGGAATCCTATAGACCTATAGGGAAATAATAAAGTGCTATAGGGCCAGGGGCTAAAATCAGCCAATAGGGAAACAGGATCACACAGCAGCCTATTGTAAGCAGTGCTGCGACCAATCAGAAAACTCTATAACTGGAATCCTATAGACCTATAGGGAAATAATAAAGTGCTATAGGGCCGGAGGCTAAATCAGCCAATAGGGAAACAGGATCACACAGCAGCCTATTGTAAGCAATGCCGGGGTCAATGAGAAAACTCTCGTAACTGGAATCTTATAGGGAAATTATAAAGTGCTATAGGGCCGGGGGCTAAATCAGCCAATAGGGAAACAGGATCACACAGCAGCCTATTGTAAGCAGTGCTGGGCCCAATCAGAAAACTCTCAGAACTGGAATCCTATAGACCTATAGGGAAATAATAAAGTGCTATAGGGCCGGGGGCCCAATAGGATATTTGTTCTTACCACCCAGCCCAACTCTGTAAGTCGTTATATACTAACGTGGTGCAGCAACCAACCAGCCCCCCCCATTTATGAGAGGCGGAGCCTCAGCATTAGGGCGTCCCCACTGTGTTTCTGCCCTGACTCTTTATCCGTCGCGCACTTACCCGACTCACGCGCTCCTCATACAATGCGTCCGTGAAAAGTCGCCGCAGCTGGTCCAGTTGGCCCTGAGAGTAGCAAAGGTAAGTGTTTAATATCTAACGTACAGCAGAACTACTAACTTAACCCCATAAATGCCGAGTGCCGGCAGTAATACGCTGGAAAGGGTTAATCCCTGATGATACAAAGATGGGCCCATTTTGGGCTGTGACTATTACTAGTCACAAGGAAGCAGGGGTGGGCCAAATTGCAAATATCATGGTTCTGTTGCGGGGCAGCATTGCACAAGGCTCCTCCCTGTTAATTAGCTGATTGGCGACACTGTGTTTTTATATAAAACTAAAACTTGTCGCTGATAATAATGTAAAATGCAAAATACAGTCCTTCAGGCAAAGTATGATTTGCGTTGCATCAGTGTAGTAAAGTCCCAGCTTCCTGTCTGCCACAAATTCAGCAGCCCTGCATGTAGCTCAAAACATACATAACAGGATCAATGGCCCAATCAGCTGTGAGCGGGAGAGCTAAAGCTTAGATGGGCCGGGGGGAGCGAGAGCGACGGTTCCTTTAACCATTTGTGTCTCTCTCACCTTAAACTTGTCTCCCAGAAGCTTATGGACAATCTCCTCCTCCTCATTGGCTGTCTTGTTACAGAACTGGGAGAAAAGGTGCATCCACCAGTCCTTATCCTGGGCCTGTACCTGGGGGCAACGGGATAAACCACAGATTAGAGAGCCCGGATAAACAGCCCCCTCCCAGCGTAGAGGGTAAGTGCAAGCTCCCAGGGACAAACTGCAAGCGCTACTGAACTCAAATTCATCATTACCCAATTAGTCCGTTGTTTTATCCCTCCCAGCTGGCTGCTTAAGCCCCACCCACCACAGCTACTTACACTCTATATCAGGGGTGGGCCGAGTTGTGCCGCCTTAAAAGAATAATGGCCCCTGATTGGTTGCTCCCCGTGCGTGCGCGTGACGTCAGCACGTACGGGGCACAATCATATAAAGTATGCAGGGGGAGCTGCGGTCAGAAGCAGTGGGAGGAGGGAGCAAGCTACACGTAGCTGGGGGGGGGGGAGATGGAGGATGCTGGGGAGGAGCTGGGGAATGGAACAGGAGGATGCTGGGGTGGGGAGCTGGAGGATGCTGGGGCAGGGAGCTGCAGGATGCTGGGGGTGGAGCTGGAGGATGCTGGGGGTGGAGCTGGAGGATGCTGGGGTGGGGAGCTGGAGGATGCTGGGAGGCAGCTGGGGGTGGAGCTTGAGGATGCTGGGAGGGAGCTGCAGGATGCTGGGAGGGAGCTGCAGGATGCTGGGGGTGGTGAGCTGCAGGATGCTGGGGGTGGTGAGCTGCAGGATGCTGGGGGTGGTGAGCTGCAGGATGCTGGGGGAGCTGAGAGGCCCCGTTATTTGTGACGCTGGCCTGGCCCGGCGGGGAGTCAATGTGGCCCCTGTGCCAAAAAGTTTGCCCACCCCTGCTCTATATGAATAAAGCCACAAGGCACAAAACACAATATACTGACTAGAACACTCCAGCCCAACGTATAAGCCCCTGGCCCATATCTGCAGAACAGTAGGAAGGTCACATGTTTACTGAAGGTGCCCAGGAAGGAACGTACCTGCTTAATAGTGCCCACCATCCGCGCCATTAGCATGATGCTGGCAGTCTCCGGCGGGTAATGCATATTCCTGAATGGAAAAAGATAAAACAGCGCTTGTGTGTCTGTAGCGCCACTGCCATTTTAATCAATTCAAATTCATACACTTCTGCCCTTTATGGTGCAACCAACTGACCGGCGCTATGGGGGGGGGGGTCACAGGCGGCTGCACCACAGAAAACTCTTAGAGAATTTAGAAATCTTATAATTAGATTGATAGCTTGAAAAGAAGAAAAATGAAATATAATGCCCATGCTGATGGGGGGGGGTACCTACCTCCAGGCCTCCTCCAGTTTATTGAGGGGATGTGCCGGATTATCCCTGGAGGCCCCCAGGCAGAGGGCCCGGTGGTACTGATCCGCGGCGGCTTTGAGGCACTCGGCACTGCAGTACGTCACCTACAAAAGGAATTGGCACAAACCGTTACTGGCATCGCCCAAATCTCTATATTCCATCTGTTTGTACTGGGGACCCTTAGTGGATTCAGTGCCCCCCAAATTCAACAAACAGGGTGAGGCTCAGAGGGGTTAATCCCCGAGAGCACAGCAACTCATAGAGACACCCACGTTGCCCCCGGCTGAGGGTGGCACAGCCATAAGGAATCCTGACCTGGCATCGCGGGCACTGCTGGTGCAGCCCATTTCGGACTGTGCAGAGCTCTGGGTACGGCAGGACCACGTGGGCATTTCCGGACAGTCTCTGGGCATTCTCCTCGGCAGTCTCGAGAGAGCGCAGGCAGTGATCGCAAGCTGTGGAATTACAGACAGGGCTCAGGGAGGGTTTGGGAATAGCAGTTACGGAATAGGTGCAGCTCCGGCACCCAGTCCCCCCCACCCACTACCTCACTGTACCTCCAGGCTTTTGATATTGGGCACCATACCTACCCCCCCCCCCCCTGCCAGCCCCCAGCTGAATGGCTTTAGTCAGATGATCAGCCTTTGGGGCATTTGGATCTCTCTACAGAGCCAGTCTCACTGTGCCCACATGCACCCAGTACCACTAGAACCCCAAAAGGAACTCACTGCCCAATAGAGACTGCCCCCATAGCGGCTAAACTCACCCCGGTACCGGTACAGCGCATTCCACTGGAACTGGGAGGATACGAGCGGCTTTTCCTGGAATATCGTCTCCCCTTTCCGTATGGCCCGAGTGGCAAACAGGCCCTTCCCCTACAGGGAGACACAAGGGCAGGTTAGAGGCGCTGAGACACAACAGGAGAGTCATGGGCAGATGCCTGGGCTCCTATGGGCTTCGCTGCACACAGATCTGGGGCCTTTACTCTATATTCGCATTACTCTGGGGCAGTTATATCTCTATGCAGGTTATTCAGATCTCGCTGGGCCCCAGCCACATCGCTACCAACACACAAAATAATATCTGATGTACATGTGTATAAATATGTTCTTTTGGGGCCTGCAGTATGGCCATACATGGGGGGATCTGATTGTATGGGGGGATCTGATTGTATGGGGAGATCTGATTGTATGGGGAGATCTGATTGCATGGGGGGGGATCTGATTGTATGGGGGGGATCTGATTGTATGGGGGGGGTCTGATTGTATGGGGAGATCTGATTGTATGGGGAGATCTGATTGTATGGGGGGGATCTGATTGTATGGGGGGATCTGATTGTATGGGGGGATCTGATTGTATGGGGAGATCTGATTGTATGGGGGGGGATCTGATTGTATGAGGGGGATCTGATTGTATGGGGGGGGTCTGATTGTATGGGGGGATCTGATTGTATGGGGGGAGGATCTGATTGTATGGGGGGTCTGATTGTATGGGGGGAGATCTGATTGTATGGGGGGGATCTGATTGTATGGGGGGGATCTGATTGTATGGGGGGGATCTGATTGTATGGGGGGAGATCTGATTGTATGGGGGGGAGATCTGATTGTATGGGGGGAGATCTGATTGTATGGGGGGGTCTGATTGTATGGGGGGAGATCTGATTGTATGGGGGGGGTCTGATTGTATGGGGGGAGATCTGATTGTATGGGGGGATCTGATTGTATGGGGGGGATCTGATTGTATGGGGGGGATCTGATTGTATGGGGAAGCAGAACTTTCTGACCGGTGGGGCCCCTGCAGCCCAGTACAGAGTATCCCCAAAGCCCCATCTGTGACTCCCAGGTTTTATTCCTTCCAGGTTTGGCCCCACACAGCTTGTGTATAACACACAATACCCAGGTACAACACACAATACCCAGGTACAACACACAATACCCAGGTACAACACACAATACCCAGGTACAACACACAATACCCAGGTACAACACCCAATGCCCAGGTACCACACACAATACCCAGGTACAACACCCAATGCCCAGGTACAACACACAATACCCAGGTACAACACACAATACCCAGGTACAACACCCAATGCCCAGGTACAACACCCAATGCCCAGGTACAACACCCAATGCCCAGGTACAACACACAATACCCAGGTACAACACACAATACCCAGGTACAACACACAATACCCAGGTACAACACACAATACCCAGGTACAACACACAATACCCAGGTACAACACCCAATGCCCAGGTACAACACACAATACCCAGGTACAACACACAATACCCAGGTACAACACACAATACCCAGGTACAACACACAATACCCAGGTACAACACACAATACCCAGGTACAACACACAATACCCAGGTACAACACACAATACCCAGGTACAACACCCAATGCCCAGGTACAACACCCAATGCCCAGGTACAACACACAATACCCAGGTACAACACACAATACCCAGGTACAACACCCAATGCCCAGGTACAACACACAATACCCAGGTACAACACACAATACCCAGGTACAACACACAATACCCAGGTACAACACACAATACCCAGGTACAACACCCAATGCCCAGGTACAACACACAATACCCAGGTACAACACACAATACCCAGGTACCACACACAATACCCAGGTACAACACACAATACCCAGGTACAACACCCAATGCCCAGGTACCACACACAATACCCAGGTACAACACCCAATGCCCAGGTACCACACACAATACCCAGGTACAACACCCAATGCCCAGGTACCACACACAATACCCAGGTACAACACCCAATGCCCAGGTACCACACACAATACCCAGGTACAACACCCAATGCCCAGGTACCACACACAATACCCAGGTACAACACCCAATGCCCAGGTACCACACACAATACCCAGGTACAACACCCAATGCCCAGGTACAACACACAATACCCAGGTACCACACACAATACCCAGGTACCACACACACAATACCCAGGTACAACACACAATACCCAGGTACCACACACACAATACCCAGGTACCACACACAATACCCAGGTACAACACCCAATGCCCAGGTACCACACACAATACCCAGGTACAACACACAATACCCAGGTACCACACACAATACCCAGGTACCACACACACAATACCCAGGTACCACACACACAATACCCAGGTACCACACACACAATACACAGGTACCACACACACACACACACACACACACTCCCCAACAAGCTTCACATGAGGAGCCCAAGGCCACAGCCGCTAGTTGCCCCGTTGGCTTCTCATTCCCTGCCGCCCCGACTCATCCCATTACCCGGTCTGTTTCCCGGCCTTGCCCCCCGCTTACTCCCGGCCGATCCCCCGTTCCCCCGGTACCCGGTACCTTGCCGCTGCTGACAAAGCGAATCTCCACTGCCCGGCGCGGCGGCTCCTGTGGGGCACAAAAGGCGAACACGTCGCACATGGAGGCGGCCATGATGGGAGGGACGTGACCCCCGCCCTGGGCCAGCTGATCCGGGGACTGCCTATCCCTTCCAGGGGCTACCGACCGGCACCGGGGGCACCTATAAGCTCCACTGGGCTACCGACCGGCACCGGGGGCACCTATAAGCTCCACTGGGCTACCGACCGGCACCGGGGGCACCTATAAGCTCCACTGGGCTACCGACCGGCACCGGGGGCACCTATAAGCTCCACTGGGCTACCGACCGGCACCGGGGGCACCTATAAGCTCCACTGGGCTACCGACCGGCACCGGGGGCACCTATAGGCTCCACTGGGCTACCGACCGGCACCGGGGGCACCTATAGGCTCCACTGGGCTACCGACCGGCACCGGGGGCACCTATAGGCTCCACTGGGCTACCGACCGGCACCGGGGGCACCTATAGGCTCCACTGGACTACTGACCGGCATCGGGGGCACCTATAGGCTCCACTGGGCTACTAACTGATACCGGGGGCACCTATAGGCTGCACTGGGCTACTAACCGGCACCGGGGGCACCTATAGGCTGCACTGGGCTACTAACCGGCACCGGGGGCACCTATAGGCTGCACTGGGCTACCAACCAGCACCGGGGGCACCTATAGGCTGCACCGGGCTACCAACCGGCACCGGGGGCACCTATAGGCTCCACCGGGCTACCAACCGGCACCGGGGGCACCTATAGGCTCCACCGGGCTACCGGCCAGCACCGGGGGCACCTATAGGCTGCACTGGGCTACCAACCGGCACCAGGGGCACCTATAGGCTGCAGGGGGCTACCAACCGGCACCGGGGGCACCTATAGGCTGCAGGGGGCTACCAACCGGCACCGGGGGCACCTATAGGCTGCAGGGGGCTACCAACCGGCACCGGGGGCACCTATAGGCTGCACTGGGCTACCAACCAGCCCCAGGGGGCACCTATAGGCTGCACTGGGCTACCAACCGGCCCCGGGGGGGCACCTATAGGCTGCATGGGCTACCAACCGGCACCGGGGGCACCTATAGGCTGCACTGGGCTACTAACCGGCACCGGGGGCACCTATAGGCTGCACTGGGCTACTAACCGGCACCGGGGGCACCTATAGGCTCCACCGGGCTACCAACCGGCACCGGGGGCACCTATAGGCTCCACCGGGCTACCGACCGGCACCGGGGGCACCTATAGGCTGCACTGGGCTACCGACCGGCACCGGGGGCACCTATAGGCTGCAGGGAGCTACCAACCGGCACCTATAGGCTGCAGGGGGCTACCAACCGGCACCGGGGGCACCTATAGGCTGCACTGGACTACCAACCGGCACCGGGGGCACCTATAGGCTGCACTGGGCTACCAACCGGCCCCAGGGGGCACCTATAGGCTCCACTGGGCTACCAACCGGCCCCGGGGGGGCACCTGTAGGCTGCATGGGCTACCAACCGGCACCGGGGGCACCTATAGGCTGCACTGGGCTACCAACCGGCCCCAGGGGGCACCTATAGGCTCCACTGGGCTACTAACCGGCACCGGGGGCACCTATAGGCTCCACTGGGCTACCAACCGGCCCCGGGGGGCACCTATAGGCTGCACTGGGCTACTAACCGGCACCGGGGGCACCTATAGGCTCCACTGGGCTACCAACCGGCCCTGGGGGGGCACCTATAGGGTGCAGGGGGCTACCAACCAGCACTGGAGGCACCTATAGGGTGCAGGGGGCTACCAACCGGCACCGGGGGCACCTATAGGCTGCACTGGGCTACCAACCGGCACCGGGGGCACCTATAGGCTGCAGGGGGCTACTGACCGGCACCGGGGGCACCTATAGGCTGCAGGGGCACCTACTGGCTCCACTGGGCTACCCACCTACTCACACAGTATGGGCTCTTCTGGCTTTTCCAGCCTACCTACCGGGATCTTAGGCACAGATACCTACCTACCTACCTACCTTATGGGCAGTGTGCCCCTGTGGGCAAATAACCGCCTGTTCCTGTGGGTCAATGTGTGCCTCTTTGTAGGTGCCCTGCTGTTTATTTAAATGGGTAATATAAATACCCCTCTGCCACAGGGACATACTGCCCACCTACAGGAACAGAGGGGTACTTACCCACTAGCACCTAATCCCCACCTACAGGAACTGAGGGGTACTTACCCACTAGCACCTAATCCCCACCCACAGGAACAGAGGGGTACTTACCCTCTAGCACCTAATCCCCACCTACAGGAACAGAGGGGTACTTACCCACAGGGACATACTGCCCACCTACAGGAACAGAGGGGTACTTACCCACTAGCACCTAATCCCCACCTACAGGAACAGAGGGGTACTTACCCACAGGGACATACTGCCCACCTACAGGAACAGAGGGGTACTTACCCACTAGCACCTAATCCCCACCTACAGGAACAGAGGGGTACTTACCCACAGGGACATACTGCCCACCTACAGGAACAGAGGGGTACTTACCCACTAGCACCTAATCCCCACCTACAGGAACAGAGGGGTACTTACCCACAGTGACATACTGCCCACCTACAGGAACAGAGGGGGACTTACCCACTAGCACCTAATCCCCACCTACAGGAACAGAGGGGTACTTACCCACTAGCACCCAATCCCCACCTACAGGAACAGAGGGGTACTTACCCACAGGGACATACTGCCCACCTACAGGAACAGAGGGGTACTTACCCACTAGCACCTAATCCCCACCTACAGGAACAGAGGGGTACTTACCCACAGGGACATACTGCCCACCTACAGGAACAGAGGGGTACTTACCCACAGGGGCATACTGCCCACCTACAGGAACAGAGGGGTACTTACCCACTAGCACCTAATCCCCACCTACAGGAACAGAAGTTAACTTTTATTCTATATGCTATTCATATACCAGTCTCTCATTTAAGCCACTCTCTCCATGTGGGAATGTGAGCCCTAGCAACCAGATGCTGCTGCTAAATTCCCGGAGCTGCTGAACGATAAGTGATATAATTAAAAACATGACAAGTAATAAAAACTGAAGACCAACTGCAAATATCACACTCTACATTATACTAAAATGGAACTCAAAGGTGAAAAACCAGATTTGCCAGTCTCTTGATTTAGAGTGCCTCAGTCAGGGGCGGATAATAAGGCCTCCGAGGGCCTGTGCCTGGGGGGCAGATTTTTGGGGGGGGCAGGTCTTGGGGGCCCTCGGGTACCTATAATTTATTTATTTTTTTATTTATGAATAAACTTCTTGAGTATGCAAAATCCGCTCCGTAAGTATTTTTGAATGTAGGGTCAGTTTGTCTGCATCGTGTGCCATTAGCCTAAGACCCAAAACCCACTGGGCCTGGGACACTGATGGCGGCCGTGCCTGCTCTGTTTCTAAGTGCCTGTTTGCCATTGGCTGCTGCTCTTATGTTGGTACCACTGGGTGCTGCTGGCAGGGGCAATCTGGTTGAACAGAGGGGTATTTACCAACATGCACAGGGGCTCTGGCTAACAGAATAAAGGAGTGTTTGCCCATTGGAACAAATAGCCACCTTATTCTTCTATAGCAGGGATCCCCAACCTTTCTTACTAGTGAGCCACAGTCAGATGTAAAAAGACTTGGAGAGCAACACAAGCACCATAAAAGTTCATGGAGGAGCCAAATAAGGGCTGTGATTGGCTATTAGGAGCCTCTATGCACCCTATCAGCTTACAGGGGCTTTATTTGGTAGGAAATCTTGTTTTTATTCAACCAAAACTTGCCCCCAAGTCAGGAATTCAAAAATAACTCCCTGGTTTGGGGGCACTGAGAGCAACATCCAAGGGGTTGGGGAGCAACATGTTGCCCCTGAGCCACTGATATAGGAACAGCGCAACATATCTACCAAACTGAGCTCTACCTCCCAGAATAGAGAGTTATCTGCCTACCAATAGGAATGGGGGGTACCTACCCCTCGGAATGACTGTAGATGTGTGTGAGTCTGGTACTAGCCTGGGGCAATGATGTACTGATTGGAGAGGACTTGTTTGACCCTCCGGTGATTGGCCAGCTGGGACAGGGCATCCCCCCATCAACCCGGAAGCTGCCCAGTTACCTACTACAGAAACCAATACTCGCCCCACCCTGATGTACCAACTTCATGGTGCCCCCCAGTCAGCAGAGAAGCCCCCCAGCCCTAAGCTGCCAGTGTCTGGTTTATTTCTCCTTGTAGCCATATCTAAGTGCAGCCCAGTGCCTGACTGGGACCCAGTACTCTCACTACTCTTTATATAATGCACATTATTGCCAATGCTCAGTCCATGTTTCCTCCTCTTCCTACTTGGTTACTAAGGATTTACACCAGGGGTAGGGAACCTGTGGCTCTTTTGATGGCTGCATCTGGCTCGCTGCCAAATCTTAATAAAAAAAAATAGTGGGGGGGCATGGCCTGCACTCGACGCATAGAGGGCGTGTTCTAAGCCTTAGAGCGCAGGCCACGCCCTCCTCCGCATCCGGGATCCTTACCGGGTTGCACTTGAACCAGGGCCCAGGGAACTGAGGGGACATTGGGGCAGAAACCTGTGACAGTTCACGCTTGAATTGAAAATAAAATGTGGCCAATATGTCCCTGTCGGGGCTACAAAGAGAAGCCAACTGTGCACTGTGCTAGGTAGCCCTCTAGTTATACTAACAAGCCATATTGAACAGCTCAAGCTGACACCCACCCTACCTTGCCCCGCAGCATCCTCCACAGGCAGCTGCAAATCGAGGCCCCGGCTTCGGCCTAGCTCCCGTCGGCCATTTTATGGCTCTCACTGAATTACATTTTAAAACATGTGGTGTTTATGGCTCTCTCAGCCAAAAAGGTTCCCGACCCCTGATTTACAGGGTTAAGAGGGAGGAGCCTGAAGTCCCAGTTGCTGAAAAGTTTTTTTTTATTTTTGAGTTTCCCTTTCCACTGTAAGCGATGGGGTCTCCGAGGTAACAGACCCTACTATATGGGACGTGGATGCATTTTTATCCTGGAGTGTTTAAACTTCTGCCTGGTTTCCAGGGTGCCTGTACCTTAGAAACCAGGCAATGGGGCAGGGGGTGAGGAAACAAAGGCCTGAAACAAAATGAGAATTAAAGGGGAACTTAAACTTGAAAATGAACTTTTGTTGAGATTGCAGACTCCCGGCAAACAGATCAAATTGCACTAAATCCATAATTCTGATATTTATCCACATAGCGAATCCTCCCCAAATGATTGGCCGAATGAAACCCTCATTTGCATATTTAAATCTGAGATTAATTAAAATATGGCATCACCTGTGAACCAAAAATGTTAACCTTTCATTGCCCAGAGAGTTGCGTGAATGGTAGGGTTCTGCCAAACTGCCAGGATTTGTCCCAGTGTGAATGCTGCAATCAGAACCATTTTAAACCCAGACTGGGGAGTAACAGAAGCCAATCAGTTATAAACAAAATGTTAAAATTTAACCAATCGAGAGCCTCGCCGTTCCACCCAACCGGATGAGCCAGTACAGGGGAATCCCTATGCTGCCATAGTTTTATGGTATCTCTCTGTACAGGCTATGAGCAAACTTAGGGGGCTGTTCCTGCTGAATTGTGCTTAGTACAGGGGAATCCCTATGCTGCCATAGTTTTATGGTATCTCTCTGTACAGGCTATGAGCAAACTTAGGGGGCTGTTCCTGCTGAATTGTGCTTAGTACAGGGGAATCCCTATGCTGCCATATTTTTATGGTATCTCTCTGTACAAGCTATGGGCAAACTTAGGGGCTGTTCCTGCTGAATTGTGCTTAATACAGGGGAATCCCTATGTGCCATAGTTTTATGGTATCTCTCTGTACAGGCTATGAGCAAACTTAGGGGGCTGTTCCTGCTGAATTGTGCTTAGTACAGGGGAATCCCTATGTGTCATAGTTTTATGGTATCTCTCTGTACAGGCTATGAGCAAACTTAGGGGGCTGTTCCTGCTGAATTGTGCTTAGTATAGGGGAATCCCTATGTGTCATAGTTTTATGGTATCTCTCTGTACAGGCTATGAGCAAACTTAGGGGGCTGTTCCTGCTGAATTGTGCTTAGTACAGGGGAATCCCTATGTGTCATAGTTTTATGGTATCTCTCTGTACAGGCTATGAGCAAACTTAGGGGGCTGTTCCTGCTGAATTGTGCTTAGTACAGGGGAATCCCTATGCTGCAATAGTTTTATGGTATCTCTCTGTACAGGCTATGAGCAAACTTAGGGGGCTGTTCCTGCTGAATTGTGCTTAGTACAGGGGAATCCCTATGTGTCATAGTTTTATGGTATCTCTCTGTACCGGCTATGAGCAAACTTAGGGGGCTGTTCCTGCTGAATTGTGCTTAGTACAGGGGAATCCCTATGTGTCATAGTTTTATGGTATCTCTCTGTACAGGCTATGAGCAAACTTAGGGGGCTGTTCCTGCTGAATTGTGCTTTGTACAGGGGAATCCCTATGCTGTGATCATTGGGGCCCCTCCAATATTTGTTGCTGGAGGACCCAGCTTTGTTTATTTACGCCTCTGCCTATGTATATATATATATGCTGAATTATTTTTTTCTAATTGGACATTTTTTTTGTTTTTTGTAGAGGCACATTCTGTGGCTTCTAAATTGGAACTGATTGGGTTACAAGGCTGAATCCCAGTTGAACTTTCCTCGCTTTGCCCAACCCCCCTTGTGTGTCTGTGAGTTCAGTAACCAACAAAGATCTGTAAGTTTCCTGTTCCGACACCCAGCGATGGCGGCTGCTGATCTGAGAGACGAGCAGAGCTGCTCCATCTGCCTGAATATCTATACGGACCCGGTAATGCTGCCCTGCGGCCATAACTACTGCCGGGGCTGTATTGGGGGGCTGCTGGATACCCAGGAGGGATCTGGGGGTTATTCCTGCCCTGAATGCAGAGCTGAGTTCCAGCAACGTCCTGCCCTGCAGCGCAACAGAACCCTGGGTAACATAGCGGAGCGATTCCTTCCTGCTCAGTCAGAACAGCAGGGGGCGCCAGGGATCTACTGCACTTACTGCATCCAGTCCCCTGTAGCTGCGACTAAATCCTGTCTGCACTGCGAGGCCTCCCTGTGTGATAACCACGTGCGCGTGCACAGCAAGTCAGCGGAGCACATCTTATGCCAACCCTCCGACTCTCTGCCCAACAGAAAGTGCTCTGCTCACAAGAGGCTCCTGGAGTATTACTGTATGGAGGATAATGCCTGTATCTGTGTCTCTTGCCATATAGTGGGGCACCATATTGGACACAAGGTGGCGCTGCTCAGTGAGGCTTCAGAGAGGAAGAAAGGGAAACTGAGAAACGCTCTAGAGAGACTGATCCTAAAGAGAGAGAGGGCTGAGAGAGATTCCCAGAGGCTGCAGGAGCGCAGGAGGGAAATGGAAGAGAAAGCAGCCAATGAGACGGAGCGAGTTACTGCCCTGTTCAGAGGCATCAGGGAACAGCTGGAAGCCCTGGAGGAGAGAGTCCTGAGTGAGATCTCCAGGCAAAGAGACAGTCTCTTACTCTGTTTCTCTGACCTGATCCAACAGCTGGAAATGAATAAGGAAGAGCTGTCCAGGGAGATCCATGACACTGAGGAGCTGTGCAACATGGCCGATCCCCTCACTGTCCTACAGGGGGCAGAGCTGGACGGAGACGCCTTCTGTGATGCTTGGGAGGCAGAGACTGAGGGAAGGGGGAGCGGGGGTAACAAGGACCCTACAATATGGGATTTGGATGAGGATCTGATCTCAGAGAAGTTACTGACAGGCTTAGCTGGGATTGTGAGGAGCATGAAGGCAGCCATTAGGCACACGGGGCAAGATACAAACCCCGAGGCAGAAGGTGCAGAGCTGAGTGCCCCAGTACCCCTGCCCCCTGCAGAGAGTAACGGCCCCGGGCATCTCTGTGACACCCCCGGGAGCTTGGCCCCACAGGCGGAAAGTGACCCACTGTCATGGGCGTCCGCAGAAAATTTTCCAAGGGGGGGCAAGTAAGCTAGCATCATCCTGCAACAGATAAATATATATATATTTTTTTTTTTTTTTGCAGGATGATACTAGGGGAGGCTAAATATGGCCCATACACAGACTGACCTACAGCTAATGTGACACTTAGTGGATTCACTGCTGACGTAAAAAGTTAACCTCCCAACTACCTCTTGCCGTTCCCACTGACTCCCAGGGATACTGTACAAAAGTGCGGGTGGGGGTGCTTTTTTTTTTTTACCCTAAAATGTTTAGTATTAGTAGTAAAAGTATTCATACGCGCACTTCTGTTAGGGGATCTGCAAACATTTGTGTTTGTGATCAGTTAGCTTAAAGGGGTAGTTCGCATTCGAATTCACTTTTATTTTTAATGGTTTTTCAGTTATTTAGCTTTTTGTTCAGCAGCTCTCCATTTGGTATTTCAGCAGCTATCTGGTTGCTAGGGTCTTATTTACCCTAGCAACCAGGTAGTGATTTAAACAAGAGATGGGAATATGAATAGTTAAGGGGCCTACTTGGAAAAATAAGTAATACAAAATTATAATAATAATAAAATTGTAGCCTCACAGAGCAATATTTTTTGGCCCCCATTTGAAATCTGTATAGAGGCAGAAGAGAAAGGCAAATTATTCAAAAAAATTAATTAGGAAGACCAATTGCAAAGTTGCTAGGAATAGGCCATTTTATAACATACTAAAGGTTAACTTAAAAGTGAACCACCCCTTTAGATGTGTTTATGTTAGTTTTATAGCAAGAAAGGCAGTGGGTACTGACTCCCCATTATATACAGTGAGACGCAGTCTGTATTTACAAACCCAGCACATTATATACAGTGAGAAGCAGTGGGTACTGAGGGCAGATATTCAGGCCCTGGCACTATAACACTGGCACTGATACACAACATTGGCCCCACTGTAACTTACTATAAATGAACAAAACAATGACAAAAAAAAAAATAGTAAGTGCAAAAAACAACAACACATATATAAACACACAATGAGCTTTTTCAGAGGGAAAGAGTTAACTTACCCTCCATCTGTTAGGGTAGGGGATAGATTATATATTATTATAGATGTCAGGTCAGGCAAAAAACAATTTAATGTCAGCTAGTGATTCTTTAGAACTGTATAGTACCTGGGTATAGTGCCTGGGTATAGTGCCTGGGTATAGTGCCTGGGTATAGTGCCTGGGTATAGTGCCTGGGTATAGTGCCTGGGTATAGTGCCTGGGTATAGTGCCTGGGTATAGTACCTGGGTATAGTACCTGGGTATAGTGCCTGGGTATAGTGCCTGGGTATAGTGCCTGGGTATAGTGCCTGGGTATAGTGCCTGGGTATAGTGCCTGGTATAGTGCCTGGGTATAGTGCCTGTGTATAGTACCTGGGTATAGTGCCTGGGTATAGTGCCTGTGTATAGTACCTGGGTATAGTGCCTGGGTATAGTGCCTGTGTATAGTACCTGTGTATAGTACCTGTGTATAGTGCCTGGGTATAGTGCCTGTGTATAGTACCTGTGTATAGTGCCTGTGTATAGTGCCTGGGTATAGTGCCTGTGTATAGTACCTGTGTATAGTGCCTGGGTATAGTGCCTGTGTATAGTGCCTGGGTATAGTGCCTGGGTATAGTGCCTGTGTATAGTACCTGTGTATAGTACCTGTGTATAGTGCCTGGGTATAGTGCCTGGGTATAGTGCCTGTGTATAGTACCTGGGTATAGTACCTGGGTATAGTACCTGGGTATAGTGCCTGGGTATAGTACCTGAGTATAGTGCCTGGGTATAGTGCCTGGGTATAGTGCCTGGGTATAGTACCTGGGTATAGTACCTGGGTATAGTGCCTGGGTATAGTGCCTGGGTATAGTGCCTGAGTATAGTGCCTGGGTATAGTACCTGGGTATAGTGCCTGGGTATAGTACCTGGGTATAGTGCCTGGGTATAGTACCTGTGTATAGTACCTGGGTATAGTACCTGTGGGATGAAAACTGCAGCAAAAGTTGAGAGTTGGTTCTTAGGTAAAGTTACAGGGGCAGATTCTTCTTTTCAGTCTTTATTTCTGTTTCCAGTTTGCAAAATCTCCCGATCCCTGTGTGCATGTGTGCTCTGATTGGTCAATTTTACTGTCTGTCAAGGAAGCTGTGCTCTGATTGGAGAATCCACAAGAAGAAAGATCCAATCGGAGCATAGCAAAAACGGGCTTGAGGGGACTGCAGAAACGGAGTAAGGTTTTTGTTTTTTTTGCTACTTTTCCAGGGGGGGGCAAGTGCCCCCTTTTGCCCCCTTCTGTGGACGCCCATGCCCACTGTATGGGCTGAAGGCCACAGACATGTCTATAGACATAAATACAATGAATAATCGTTTGGAATTTATAGATAAAGGTGTACATTGGTGTAGTAAATTCGCGGATCACTTCCCCACATGTGAGAGGTTTCAGGATTACCCCCAGGCTCTCAGTATCCAAAGCTTCTCCTCGGGGCGGCACTACTGGGATGTGAAGTGGGTGAAAGTTGTGGTCACAGGGTCCACAGGGTACTGTATAATAGGGGTAGCATATCCCAGCATGCAGCGGTACGGCCAGGAGTCCTACATTGGGCGCAACAAGAAGTCAGTGGGTTTGTTCCTATGGGACGATAGATACTCAGTGATACATGATGGACAGAGGAAGAACTTACCTTACATTTCCACCTGTAATAAAATCAGGGTCTCATTGGACTATGATGGCGGCCGCCTGTCCTTTTATGAGCTGAGTGAGCCAATCAGGCACTTGCACACTGTGACTGCCACCTTCACTGAGCCGCTGCACGCTGCATTCTGGGTATGGAAGTCTTCCCTGACTATCAATAAATAGGGCAACTGCCCAAGTGCCCGATATGTCTGTATGAAGCAGTCACAGTAAAATGATGGTGATGATGGATGTATATGACTGGAATGTACTAATAGGTGTGAATATTGCTCCAGCCCTGGTAACCCATAGCAACTAATCCGCAGGAAGCATTTATTTGCCTCCTGTCTGAAAGCAGATTGGTTGCTGTACATTACCAAACCTGGAGCAAGTAAATTCATATAAATAAATGAATAATAATTAATAATTCTAATAATAATAAATTAGATTAACCCATGATTATGCAATTACTTAAGAGTCACAAGTCCACTGAGGTTTGATTAGAAAAGAAAAAAGAGGTAACTTGACCCCTGTGGGCCCCAGTACAATACTAATAGAGGGGGGCTGGCACAATATAGTTCCGTGGATGTACTTTTACTCTCCTTCTCCTTTGTACTTTATCTATTTTCACTTCTAAGGGGCCTTGGATTCATTGCTCTTCAGTTAAAGTAGGGAGGGTAACTTATGGGACCCCAGTCCTTGGCACCCTGTCTTCTCCATGTTGTGGGGCCCCAGGGATTATATAGGAGTAGAGATAGTTGTTTTGGGGACTTCTCCACTCTCTACTCTCTGTCCAGTTACAGACTGGAGAGAAACCTGATTGGCTGGGGCTTAGTTGCTGGTGTCTGCCTTTCCCTCCTTGTGAGTCCCCAGTGGGTGAGTCCCCAGTGTGTGTGTGAGTCCCCAGTGTGTGGGTGGGTGAGTCCCCAGTGTGTGGGTGGGTGAGTCCCCAGTGTGTGGGTGGGTGAGTCCCAGTGTGTGGGTGGGTGAGTCCCCAGTGTGTGGGTGGGTGAGTCCCCAGTGTGTGGGTGGGTGAGTCCCCAGTGTGTGGGTGGGTGAGTCCCCAGTGTGTGGGTGGGTGAGTCCCCAGTGTGTGGGTGGGTGAGTCCCCAGTGTGTGGGTGGGTGAGTCCCCAGTGTGTGGGTGAGTTTGTCCCCAGTGTGTGGGTGAGTTTGTCCCCAGTGTGTGGGTGAGTTTGTCCCCAGTGTGTGGGTGAGTTTGTCCCCAGTGTGTGGGTCCAGGTGTTTCTCGAGTGCCTGCTACGTGGGTGCAACTGCCTATTCCAAAGGGAGAGGTACTTTGGGGCAGGTAGCGCTACCTGGGGCAACTAAAGCGCTCTGGGGAAGGGACTTTGCCAGAGACTGAACTGAGCAAATCTGTTTTGTCCATCCGGAGTGGAGTGGGGGAGTGTGGCAGTGTGGCACCGTTAGAGACAGTGCCAGGGGTTGATAGGCCACATGGGTTCCCCGGGGCAGGATTTCTGCTTGTAACAAATACTGTTCATGCTTCACTTATCTTTATATAAAGTTAATCTTTGCTTCTGCAAACCTGTGTGTGTGATTTATTTTCTTGGTGGAATTTCCCTGAGGTGTCCCTCAGTGGCCACTAGGTGGAGACACTGCGCTGTCAATTCCAATTCCCAGTATCTTTCATGCATGGGGGACCAGGCTACTGGATTCCAAGTACAGGTAAATCTCCAAGAAAAGAGAGTGTGATCCTGTTCTAGGGCTGTGTGCCATAAAGGGTTACAGGTACCTGAAGTAAGAGATTGCTATTGATATCCAAGGGAACCTAATAAGGTGGAATCTATAGATCCCAGGCTGCCCCAGCAGTTAGTTATTGTATTATGTTTTATAGCTTATATGCATAGAAATTGTTTTGCTGCCACCTAATGGCCAAATATATATTGCAACATGTTTATTTGCTGTAAACCCTCCCATTCCCTTCCTTATGCACTGAATCCTATTTTCGAACCCGAATCCTTTGTATAATATTTGGGTAAATCCGAATCCTAATTTGCATATGTATATTAGGGTACAGAAGGGTTAAAGATAAAAAGTTTCAACTTACACGTTAACGTGACAAAAAGTCACGTGATTTTAAGGAGTCTTATTTGGTTTAGCCAGGAGCATGGATTTGGCCGAATCCTGCTGATAAAGGCAGAATCTTGGGAGAATACTGAACCAAATCCTGGATTTGGCCGGACCCGACACTTCCAGCGCTCCCGCACCCAATGGTGTTCCTCCCCGATGCGTTACATTTACACACGCTCAGGGGAGGATGTCGGGTGGGGGTAGGGAGGCTCAGAGGGGGGTTAGGAGTGCAGCCGGGGCCCCCTAGGGGTTCGGGGGCGTGGCCAGCCCAGGTGGGCCCCCCAGTCCAACCCTGATTTGGTGCATTGCTAGAAATAATTCCAACATTTGTTTATTTGTGGATTCCAAGTGTCTGGTGAGTTCTGCCATCAAGTTCAACCCATCTAAGTAAACCCAGCACCCACAACCCACACCTACCAATCTATACACTCACATACATAAACTATATATACAAACACTAGTACTAACTGTAGGTATTAGTATCACAATAGCCTTGGATATTCTGATTGATCAAGAACTCATCCAGGCCCCTCTTATAGGCATTAACAGAATCTGCCATTACCCCATCACTAGGAAGGGCATTCCCCAACCCCCTCACTGCCCTCCCCGTGAGGAACCCCCTACCCAACATCCCCCGGCAGGGCATTCCCCAACCCCCTCACTGCCCTCCCCGTGAGGAACCCCCTACCCAACATCCCCCGGCAGGGCATTCCCCAACCCCCTCACTGCCCTCCCCGTGAGGAACCCCCTACCCAACATCCCCCGGCAGGGCATTCCCCAACCCCCTCACTGCCCTCACCGTTAAGGAACCCCCTACCCAACATCCCCCGGCAGGGCATTCCCCCAACCCCCTCACTGCCCTCACCGTGAGGAACCCCCTACCCAACATCCCCGGCAGGGCATTCCCCAACCCCCTCACTGCCCTCCCCGTGAGGAACCCCCTACCCAACATCCCCCGGCAGGGCATTCCCCAACCCCCTCACTGCCCTCACCGTGAGGAACCCCCTACCCAACATCCCCCGGCAGGGCATTCCCCAACCCCCTCACTGCCCTCACCGTGAGGAACCCCCTACCCAACATCCCCCGGCAGGGCATTCCCCAACCCCCTCACTGCCCTCCCCGTGAGGAACCCCCTACCCAACATCCCCCGGCAGGGCATTCCCCAACCCCCTCACTGCCCTCACCGTAAGGAACCCCCTACCCAACATCCCCCGGCAGGGCATTCCCCAACCCCCTCACTGCCCTCCCCGTGAGGAACCCCCTACCCAACATCCCCCGGCAGGGCATTCCCCAACCCCCTCACTGCCCTCCCCGTGAGGAACCCCCTACCCAACATCCCCCGGCATCTTTCCGTAATTTGGATCTCCATACCTGCTAAAAATCATTTAAATATGGAATAAACCCAACAGGATTGGTTTGCCTCAAATAAGGATTAAATATGTCTAATTACCATTTTATTATTACAGAAATAAAGGAAATCATTTTTAAAAATTAGAATTATTTGCTTATAATAGAGTCTGGGAGACGGCCTTTCCATAATTCGGAACTTTCTGGATAACGGGTTTCCAGATAAGGGATCCCATACCTGTATATTATATTGTTATGGATGTAACTCTGACACGTAGGAAACAGATCACTGCAGGGTTAAATCCATGTATATTATTTGCTACATACTGCCAGTAATTATAGGAGAGTGGATTTCATATATTGAGTCAGTATGAGCTATTTATATAAAGTACCTGCCCCAGGCTACCCCAGGCTACCCCAGGCTACCCCAGGCTGCCCCAGGTTACCCCAGGCTACCCCAGGTTGCCCCAGGTTGCCCCAGGCTGCCCCAGGTTACCCCAGGCTACCCCAGGTTGCCCCAGGCTGCCCCAGGTTACCCCAGGCTACCCCAGACCTACGGAGTCACATCTTCTTGCTTGACCACCAGATCAAAGTGGGAAACCCCATTCCAGGTTCCAGAGACAGTGGCTTCGTAGCCAAAGAGGGTTCGGACTGTAGCCCGGTAGGGGATATTGATTTCTGCCTTTCTGATCGTTGCCTCCAGGCGCACGGCTTTGCCTCCTTCTACCTCCACCTCTGTAGCTGCAGAGAAGGAAACCTGTAGTAAATCAGATAAGAAATCTAAGGTGGAGCAACTAGGATTAGTAGCCACATAGTAGTTACTACGTTGCCCACACATATGTTATACAATAGCAGTACAAGGTATCACAGGGACATGGTTGCACCCTGAAAATTACGAATACTCTCCTTACACAGGGGCCCTCCTGATCTAGGGGTGCTCTAGGTGTGTCCTGCTCTTGGTGCCATGACAATGGTTCAGAAGGATTTTCGCTAGCCCTGATCCTGTGACTGTAGTACTAAACTGATGGAGTGTCCATTGGAATGGCGGCCTCGCTAACTCCTCATTGGGGCAGAAGCTGCTCAGCTAGATGGACTATCTTTGACTCGCACCCTCTAAGACAAGCTCTGCAGAATCTCCCCTATTACTAGTTGGAATAGTCGAAATGTATATGTTCCCATAAGGCAGGTTTCCTCAGGTCTTTGCTTCATGGATTATCTCCAAAAATCAGCCAAAGAGGCCAAGGGCAACTCCTCCCTAGCTTTTATCCGCTTCATAGGGCAATCCGCTACCCTTAACTGACACCGGGGGTCAGACTGGGGGGGGTGCGGGTCCCACTGGGGTTACTGCCTCAGGGGCCCCTGCACCCCCCAATGGGCCCCCACCGTGGCCTTCACACCCCACCCCCCACAGGTGCTCCCACCACCCTGCCTGATTTTAACTTTGTAATGCCCACTTATGGTCAAAACGCGTAGGGCAATCCATGCATTAATTTTGTGACTAAATAAACTTTTTTCTAACAGTGTACATTCCTCCCCATGTTCCATAGTGCCCCCCCACCCGTCCGACCCCCTCCCCAGGCACGTGTAAATTAAACTTACCTCAGTGCGTTGGGGGGAGGGAGACCGGCAGCTCAGGGAGCACCCTGCAGGAATTGGGTATGGGCTGCTGGGGGGCCCACCGGGTTTTTTCCCAGCCCAGTCTGACCCTGTAGGGGGACCACCCCTGCTACAACCATCCACACTAAAGGCATTCTCTATACCAGGGTCCCCAACCTTTTTGTACCCTTGAGTCACATTCAAATGTATAAAGAGCCGCAAACATGCAAATGATTTCTTGGGGTGCCAAATATGGGTTGTGATTGGCTATTGGTAGCCCCTATGTGGATTAATAGCCTACAGGAATTCAAAAATAAGCCCCTGCTTTGGGGGCACTGGGAGCAACATCCAATGGGTTGTAGCAATAGAAACATATGATAGGCAGGGTAGAGAAGGGGGACTGAAGCAAAATGAGCAATGTTGGACTCCTGAGGACCACCAGGGATTCTGACATCAAGGCCCCCCATATACATGTTCTAGTCTGGCTGATTCTGCCAATACCCCCTCTTGTACGTCTGCAACCACATGAAGGATTCAACCTGGAGCCATGGATGTCTTTGTACTATTTGCTTACAATGTAACTTAGAAATAAATCCATAAACATTTGCCCAATGCACGGAATGGGGCGGAGAAGCAGCATAAAACCATAAAATGGCTCATATATTTCATGTCTTGTTCGCTTTATGGCTTCCCGCACCAAGTTTTATATCTCCATTCATACCAAGGGGCACTCACTTCTTAACACGGGTGGGTTCAAATTGCAGTAAGTAAATGCTTAGCTGGTACTTTTAGCTTTTAGACTTATTTATTAACCAGGTGCAATGAGGAAAATGCAAAATTGGGTGTCAGTGACCCGGGCAACCAAACAACACACACAGTTAGGGTTCTATATTATCGTTTTTTTATTATTACTTACCTTCCTTATCAGACCCTGAGTTCAGACCCTTTCCCATATATTTTAGGATTAATTACCTAGTACTGCCTCCCTGGGGTTTCATTTAATATGAACGGGGCAGGGTGCAAAGAGCAAAAATGGATGCAAAGCGCATTTCGCTCAATGTATGAAGCTCCTACCTCTCTCTCATTGGTGCTGCTGAATTTCCAGTTGTGCGTTGTGCTTCTGTTCAGAGACACCTTGGTCTCTGTGTCACCTATGAACGGAATCCCGGCTGTAAATGTCATTTCAGCACCAACTGCAACAGTGAATCCATGCTCGTGGGTAAATTCACTCACTTCCTTTATGGTTTTATTGAATCTGCCAACATTATACAAACACAGACACATCAAACTGATTGGGGCTCATTTACATCCACAGTTGCCATTCCTACAATTTCCCAGCAGTCAGTTGCACATAAACCCACTTTCATTAAAGGTACGGTATGGGACCCATTATCCAGAATGCTCGGGACCAAGGGTATTCGGATAAGGGGTCTTTCCGTAATTTGGATCTCCATACCTTAAGTCTACTAAAAAATCAATAAAACATTAATTAAACCCAATAGGATTGTTCTGCCCCCAATAAGGGGTAATTATATCTTAGTTGGGATCAAGTACAGGTACTGTTTTATTATTACAGAGAAAAGGGAATCATTTAACCATTAAATAAACCCAATAGGGCTGTTCTGCCCCCAATAAGGGGTAATTATATCTTAGTTGGGATCAAGTACAGGTACTGTTTTATTATTACAGAGAAAAGGGAATCATTTAACCATTAAATAAACCCAATAGGGCTGTTCTGCCCCAATAAGGGGTAATTATATCTTAGTTGGGATAAAGTACAAGTTCTTTTTTATTATTACAGAGAAATCAGTTTTAAAATTCTTAATTATTTGATTAAAATGGAGTCTATGGGAGATGGGCTTTCCGTAAGTCAGAGCTTTCTGGATATCGGGTTTCCTGATAAGGGATCTCATACCGGTACTTGCGTCAAAATGTGCTGCATGCACTTCTCAACAAACAATCTCTTCAGTATGGAGGGAAGGGGACAATAGGATAGAACAGAAAGAGAGTAAGTGAGTGAAAGCTTAGGGTAACGTTACTCGTTCCCAATAATATTTCTTTATGGGACTTCTGTAGGGTGATGCTGGTAAGTGGCCCAATTCCATCAACCTATTTGCCGAGTACTTACGAGAATGTGGACTTTAATGGTGTGGTGCTCCTTGCGTTATTGTAGACTTGCTTCTCCACCACCTCGATGCTCTGGGAAAGGGTTTTGGCGGAATCAATAAGGAAGTCAAAGCCCAAAATACTTTTAATAGTTTTATCCCTTGTGAAGTTGGTGAAGTGAAACTGATGATAGTGGCACCCCAACTTTTCAGCCTTATCCACATATCGACTCCCTCTGTTGGCCGGAGGCAGCCCTCTGTAAATGTATCCGTTACTATTCTCTACGCACCATAGGTACCCGTCGGGGGTAAAACGTATAAAATGGGTATAATCTTTCCAGCTTCCCTGGCCGACTATTGAACTTGTGCCAAGCCAATCATCAGACGCGCTGGTTGGAGGGCTTCTTTTGCGAAGGTCGCCCGAGGGAGTCACCACATACAACATTCCCTCTGGATCGAAAAAATAAGCAGAAAAATCGTTCCATATGCGATCGCCAATCTTTGTAGCTTGTTCGTAACCCCAGGAGATATTTTCATTATTTGGCGCCGGGCCCTTGTATAAATGGCCGCTCTTTGTGACTGCATATAGATCCCCGTTTGGGTGGAACAACAGAAATTTATATCGATTCCATTCGCCTTTCCCTACTTGTCTGTCTGGGGATATCCAGCTTTTGCCCTGCTCAGATGGCATAGACCCCTGGTAGAGATTGGAACCTGAGATGACGTACATATCCCCGCCTGGGTGAAAGGCAACATGGTCGGCATGGCTGAGCTTTCCTGCAGTAATGGCTCGGTCATAGTAGGAATCCAAATAGTTTTTTGGCGGTCTCCCAATTCTGACGGTGCCATCATCAGAGACTGTAAACAAAACAATTCCTAAAATTCAAAACAAACATGATTAGCTGTACATTAATTAATTACCCCACCTACAGCAGCCTGCCCTTTCATACTTATATAATTACTTATATTATACATTACTGGATCAGTTGCGGTAGCAGGTAAACTGGTTACATTCTCCATAAAGCAGGGCAGGACTGCTGCTTACAATGGGGGGATCAGATAGGATCTGTGCCACTGTGACAGAATGCTCTGTTATACAGATAGCTAGAATCTCAGCCATAAAGCAGGGCAGGACTGCTGCTTACAATGGGGGGATCAGATAGGATCTGTGCCACTGTGACAGAATGCTCTGTTATACAGATAGCTAGAATCTCAGCCATAAAGCAGGGCAGGACTGCTGCTTACAATGGGGGGATCAGATAGGATCTGTGCCACTGTGACAGAATGCTCTGTTATACAGATAGCTCGAATCTCAGCCATAAAGCAGGGCAGGACTGCTGCTTACAATGGGGGGGATCAGATAGGATCTGATGACTTGATTCAGAGTATCTAACCTGAGACATCATCTTGCTGCTCTCCCTGATTGGCCTCCTTGGGTTTAGCCTGTGATGAGGTTGTTAAGCGCTGCTCCATCTCCAGTTTCAGTTCACACACACACACACACACACTGTGCCACTTTCTTTACCTTTTATATGTGAACTTGAGACTTACTGTAAGTTTATTGCCCCATAACATTTAAAGATTAACATACGGACAGTGGAAGTGAATGGCTTTCAATCACCCCCCCCCCCCCCCCCATATACCCTGAAACTGCTTCTATTTCCCAAGGAACCAGTTAATGAGCACTTGCTTTATATACACCAATTCATTTTCAACTATTGATGGCTGACTAATCTTAAAGAACATGTAAAGGTAAACACAGCTCCAGGGCCGGATGGGATTCACCCCAGGGCATTAAATGAGCTGAGCGCCCTCCTCTGATGATGAACCCGACGGTGCGAAACACGTTAGGAGAGTGGGCACCATGAGGCACTGGGATGCACCTTTCCATTGTTTCCTATAGGAACTCTGGTTTCCTCATCCATATACACACAGCCAGGTTAATTGGCTCTGGATAGACTGACCCTAGTGTGTGATAGGGACCTTAGATTGTAAGCTCTACTGGTCAGGGACTGATGGGAATGTGATAGGGACCTTAGATTGTAAGCTCACTGGGGCAGGGACTGATGGGAATGTGATAGGGACCTTAGATTGTAAGCTCTACTGGTCAGGGACTGATGGGAATGTGATAGGGACCTTAGATTGTAAGCTCACTGGGGCAGGGACTGATGGGAATGTGATAGGGACCTTAGATTGTAAGCTCACTGGGGCAGGGACTGATGGGAATGTGATAGGGACCTTAGATTGTAAACTCACTGGGGCAGGGACTGATGGGAATGTGATAGGGACCTTAGATTGTAAGCTCACTGGTCAGGGACTGATGGGAATGTTGATAGGGCCTTAGATTGTAAACTCACTGGGTCAGGGACTGATGGGAATGTGATAGGGACCTTAGATTGTAAAACTCACTGGGGCAGGGACTGATGGGAATGTGATAGGGACCTTAGATTGTAAGCTCACTGGGCAGGGACTGATGGGAATGTGATAGGGACCTTAGATTGTAAGCTCACTGGGGCAGGGACTGATGGGAATGCAATAGGGACCTTAGATTGTAAGCTCACTGGGTCAGGGACTGATGGGAATGTGATTATAGGAAATGGGGGTTACACTGTGCCTATATATTACATACCTCCCAACATTTGAAAAATGAAAAGAGGGACAACATTTTTGGCCACGCCCCCTTTTGTGGCCACGCCCCAATTACCACACCCCATTTAAAAAAAAAATACTCCTTTTATATAGATCAAATGGTGGGAGCAGACGAAAATGTGCTATACCCTCATACTGTACTACCTAAGGAAAACAATATAGCAACTCCTACATTAAAATACAAATATAGAGAGAAGGCAGTGAGTTATAACTAAGTACCAGTTTTGCCCCCCCCCATACACAGTAGCCCCCCCATACACAGTAGCCCCCCATACACAGTAGCCCCCCCATACACAGTAGCCCCCCATACACAGTAGCCCCCCATACACAGTAGTCCCCCATACACAGTAGTCTCCCAATACACAGTAGCCCCCCAATACACAGTAGCCCCCCAATACACAGTGCCCCCTATACACAGTTTCCACCCCACCGCACCCCGTACCTCCCACCTCCCATAGGCGCTTCGTCTGCTGCTTCGTTATGCCTCTCCTTGCGCTGCACGACAGGCCCTTTTATAAGGTTGCGCCCCATGCTATATATTATACAGTTACTGTGTGTATAGGATATGGGGGTTACACCGTGCCTATATATTATACAGTTACTGTGTGTATAGGATATGGGGGTTACACCGTGCCTATATATTATACAGTTACTGTGTGTATAGGATATGGGGGTTACACCGTGCCTATATATTATACAGTTACTGTGTGTATAGGATATGGGGGTTACACCGTGCCTATATTTATACAGTTACTGTGTGTATAGGATATGGGGGTTACACCGTGCCTATATATTATACAGTTACTGTGTGTATAGGATATGGGGGTTACACCGTGCCTATATATTATACAGTTACTGTGTGTATAGGATATGGGGTTACACCGTGCCTATATATTATACAGTTACTGTGTGTATAGGATATGGGGGTTACACCGTGCCTATATATTATACAGTTACTGTGTGTATAGGATATGGGGGTTACACCGTGCCTATATATTATACAGTTACTGTGTGTATAGGATATGGGGGTTACACTGTGCCTATATATTATACAGTTACTGTGCGTATAGGATATGGGGGTTACACTGTGCCTATATATTATACAGTTACTGTGCGTATAGGATATGGGGGTTACACTGTGCCTATATATTATACAGTTACTGTGCGTATAGGATATGGGGGTTACACTGTGCCTATATATTATACAGTTACTGTGCGTATAGGATATGGGGGTTACACCGTGCCTATATATTATACAGTTACTGTGTGTATAGGATATGGGGGTTACACTGTGCCTATATATTATACAGTTAACTGTGCGTATAGGATATGGGGGTTACACTGTGCCTATATATTATACAGTTACTGTGCGTATAGGATATGGGGGTTACACTGTGCCTATATATTATACAGTTACTGTGCGTATAGGATATGGGGGTTACACTGTGCCTATATATTATACAGTTACTGTGTGTATAGGATATGGGGGTTACACCGTGCCTATATATTATACAGTTACTGTGTGTATAGGATATGGGGGTTACACTGTGCCTATATATTATACAGTTACTGTGTGTATAGGATATGGGGGTTACACCGTGCCTATATATTATACAGTAACTGTGTGTATAGGATATGGGGGTTACACTGTGCCTATATATTATACAGTTACTGTGTGTATAGGATATGGGGGTTACACCGTGCCTATATATTATACAGTAACTGTGTGTATAGGATATGGGGTTACACTGTGCCTATATATTATACAGTTACTGTGCGTATAGGATATGGGGGTTACACTGTGCCTATATATTATACAGTTACTGTGTGTATAGGATATGGGGGTTACACTGTGCCTATATATTATACAGTTACTGTGCGTATAGGGTATGGGGGTTACACTGTGCCTATATATTATACAGTTACTGTGCGTATAGGATATGGGGGTTACACTGTGCCTATATATTATACAGTTACTGTGTGTATAGGATATGGGGGTTACACTGTGCCTATATATTATACAGTTACTGTGTGTATAGGATATGGGGGTTACACCGTGCCTATATATTATACAGTTACTGTGCGTATAGGATATGGGGGTTATGATATGGCACACTCATCAACCCTGTTTGGGGGTGATCTTTGACGCCAGTCTCTTCTTCTCTGACCATACTAACACCACTGTCAAAACCTGTGACTTTTTTTACGCAATATTGCCAAAATCCGTCCCTTTCTTTCTACTGTAACAGCTAGGCTGCTCATGCACGCCCTCATCCTATCCCGACTTGGCTACTGTAACCTGCTACTAACCGGCCTCCCTAATTCCCATCTTTCCCCCTACAGTCTATATTAAATACTGCTGCCAGAATTCTGGCCCTTTCCCTGCTAAAGTCCTTATCGTGGCTTCCCATTAAACAAAGAATATCCTACAAACTCCTTCTCTTAACCTTCAAAGCTCCTCATTCCTCTGATTTCCCCCGGAGAGAATCCTCCCTCAGTCTTTATAGAACTAAACTTAAAGACTCCCTATTGGAGCACTCGCCCAGCACCTGATCTGGGAACTGGTCCTTATATTGTAATGTCACCCACTGTCACCCACTGCCCTTATATTTGCCTATTTGTGTCTGTAAGTTACCCTCCCATATAGATTGTAACCTCTACGGGCAGGGACCTCCATCCTCTTGTATCATTGACTTATTGCAACTGTATCTTTTATTTATTGTTATACTGTGTATTTATCTATTATTATCTTATTAACCCCCTGTTTGTATTAATCTATTCTACTGTACAGCGCTGGGTACATAAGTAGCACTATATGAATAAAGATATACATACATACATACATACATACATGTTGGATTTGGCTTTGAGCTGATTGGCTCCTGCAGGTGAATCTTTCTAGCACTAGGACCACGCGGATCTGGCAGCCCTGAGACTGTGATGCTGCACTGAGAACAGACTGTGTCTGCGCTGGGCAGCCTCTCCGGCATCCTCTAGGCATCAGCAGAGCATCCTGGGTTTTGGGGGGGTACCAGGGGTAACCCCAACATAGGGCCTGGATCAATATGATGTGAAGGCAGGACAGGTCTCTCCTGCGCCAGGGGCAGCCATGCCAAAGCCATTGTATCTGGAGAGAAATATATAAGGAAGAATAAAGAGCGGAGGAATCCCACCAGCATGGCCCAGAGTAAGCGGCACACCTACAGCCGGGTAAGTGCACCCTGGGGGGCTACTGGCACCCACATAATGGGGAAGGGACAGCGGTTTCCTGGGGATCCCTGGTGGTCCTGTTCTGTCTCCATCCCCAGTGTGTGGCAACGATGCTGCTTTATTGGCCCCCTGAATCCCCCTAGGCTCATAAGGGGCTTAACCCCTGTAATGCCAATGAAAAGTGGGGTATTAGTTCTGCAGAGAGGGTTACATGTTTAACCTCTCGTTGTCCACCCCAGGAAGGAAAGTTTATTGATTCCTTTTTCTGCGCAGTTAAAGTTCCTTGCCAGAACCTGCAGAACCGGAGCACCAGTGTTGCCTAAGGATTGTCCCCTGGCCTTGCTGGCACTAAGAGATTTAATTTAGCTCATTCTGGCAGTATGTGTGGTGCAAAGGGTGATGCCAAGCTTTTCTGGTCAGATCTGTTGACATGAGCAACACTGGAAGGGTTAAGGTGCCAGCTAGGGTCAGGGGTTACAGACGTCATTTGTTTTTGCCGTCTGTGTCCCCCAATATTTGGTCACTCTCCCCTTTCCCTATGGATGTAACAAAACATTGCGGCAGCGCCAGTCACCCTATTATAGTTCCAGTAGTATTTAGCATTTTACCCCAAAATGTATTCCTTTTAGTACTACAGGCTGGGCCCCACAAACCTAGGAGGCCAGCCCGCCCCCCATAATCTGATGCTTTGGGGACCTTCACAGTTTGGGGGTGCTACAGTCTGAATGAGTAACGTGGGTACATCATGTACATTGTACTGAAACTTTATTGTAAACCCTGTGTCTGCTTCATCCATATCAGCCACTTGGACTGTCAGGGCCTGTTATGGGTTAAATTTGGCCGCATTGTCCCAATGTTGGCATTGGCAGCTTGGTTAAAACTAATAATGCCAGGCTGTAATGATACTGGCGCACTGTATGGGGGAATGAGGGTTGTATTGATGATGGTATAGGTACAGTACTGTAAGGGTTAATGGAAGCCAATCTATAATAACATTGGGTAGTCACACAGCACTGTATAGGTTAATGGGTTCAGTATATAATGATATTTGAGCTGGCACAGCACTGTATGGGTTACAGGGAACAGTCCATTCTAGCACAAAGCTAGCCTGAGGTCAGGCCGTGCTGACAGGGATCTGCCCCGGTGGCCTCTCCATCACTCACAGAGCCGCAGCCCAGTACAATACAGGAGCCAACAGCTATTCAGTCCCTTCTGAGGCCCAGCGGCGCTTACAGAGACCTGATCCCCCTATACCTGTGGTACTGGGCCTGATCCCAGGTTTGCTGGTTTATATTCCTTATCTGGAATAAGTACCCAGAGGCACAAACAGCCCCCCCAGCCCAATAAATAGTGACTGTCTGTGGCACCTTACAGCCCCCCTGGCATTCCCAGTACCCAGAGGCACAAACAGCCCCCCCAGCCCAATAAATAGTGACTGTCTATGGCACCTTACAGCCCCCCTGGCATTCCCAGTACCCAGAGGCACAAACAGCCCCCCCAGCCCAATAAATAGTGAGTGTCTGTGGCACCTTACAGCCCCCCTGGCATTCCCAGTACCCAGAGGCACAAACAGCCCCCCCCCCAGCCCAATAAATAGTGACTGTCTGTGGCACTTACAGCCCCCCCCTGGCATTCCCAGTACCCAGAGGCACAAACAGCCCCCCAGCCCAATAAATAGTGACTGTCTGTGGCACCTTACAGCCCCCTGGCATTCCCACTACCCAGAGGCACAAACAGCCCCCCCAGCCCAATAAATAGTGACTGTCTGTGGCACCTACAGCCCCCCTGGCATTCCCAGTACCCAGAGGCCCAAACAGCCCCCCCAGCCCAATAATAGTGACTGTCTGTGGCACCTTACAGCCCCCCTGGCATTCCCAGTACCCAGAGGCACAAACAGCCCCCCCCCAGCCCAATAAATAGTGACTGTCTGTGGCACCTTACAGCCCCCCTGGCATTCCCACTACCCAGAGGCACAAACAGCCCCCCCAGCCCAATAAATAGTGACTGTCTGTGGCACCTTACAGCCCCCCTGGCATTCCCAGTACCCAGAGGCCCAAACAGCCCCCCCAGCCCAATAAATAGTGACTGTCTGTGGCACCTTAACAGCCCCCCTGGCATTCCCAGTACCCAGAGGCAACAAACAGCCCCCCCCAGCCCAATAAATAGTGAGTGTCTGTGGCACCTTACAGCCCCCCCTGGCATTCCCAGTACCCAGAGGGCACAAACAGCCCCCCCCAGCCCCAATAAATAGTGACTGTCTGTGGCACCTTACAGCCCCCCTGGCATTCCCAGTACCCAGAGGCCCAAACAGCCCCCCCAGCCCAATAAATAGTGACTGCCTATGGCACCTTACAGCCCCCCTGGCATTCCCAGTACCCAGAGGCACAAACAGCCCCCCCAGCCCAATAAATAGTGAGTGTCTGTGGCACCTTACAGCCCCCCTGGCATTCCCAGTACCCAGAGGCCCAAACAGCCCCCCCAGCCCAATAAATAGTGAGTGTCTGTGGCACCTTACAGCCCCCCTGGCATTCCCAGTACCCAGAGGCACAAACAGCCCCCCCAGCCCAATAAATAGTGACTGTCTGTGGCATCTTACAGCCCCTCTGGCATTCCCAGTACCCAGAGGCACAAACAGCCCCCCCAGCCCAATAAACAGTGACTGTCTATGGCACCTTACAGCCCCCCTGGCATTCCCAGTACCAGAGGCACAAACAGCCCCCCCCCCAGCCTTCTGGGAAGGGACTGGGGCTGTGGGATAGCAGGTATAGTAGGGAGAGATGGTGCCTATAGTAGCAGTGGGGGGATAATAGCCTCTGGGAAGGGACTGGGGCTGTGGGATAGCAGATATAGTAGGGAGAGATGGTGCCTATAGTAGCAGTGGGGGGATAATAGCCTCTGGGAAGGGACTGGGGCTGTGGGATAGCAGGTATAGTAGGGAGAGACGGTGCCTATAGTAGCAGTGGGGGGATAATAGCCTCTGGGAAGGGACTGGGGCTGTGGGATAGCAGATATAGTAGGGAGAGATGGTGCCTATAGTAGCAGTGGGGGGATAATAGCCTCTGGAAGGGACTGGGGCTGTGGGATAGCAGGTATAGTAGGGAGAGACGGTGCCTATAGTAGCAGTGGGGGGATAATAGCCTCTGGGAAGGGACTGGGGCTGTGAGATAGCAGGTATAGTAGGGAGAGATGGTGCCTATAGTAGCAGTGGGGGGATAATAGCCTCTGGGAAGGGACTGGGGCTGTGGGATAGCAGGTATAGTAGGGAGAGATGGTGCCTATAGTAGCAGTGGGGGGATAATAGCCTCTGGGAAGGGACTGGGGCTGTGGGATAGCAGGTATAGTAGGGAGAGATGGTGCCTATAGTAGCAGTGGGGGGATAATAGCCTCTGGGAAGGGACTGGGGCTGTGGGATAGCAGGTATAGTAGGGAGAGATGGTGCCTATAGTAGCAGTGGGGGGATAATAGCCTCTGGGAAGGGACTGGGGCTGTGGGATAGCAGGTATAGTAGGGAGAGGTGGTGCCTATAGTAGCAGTGGGGGGATAATAGCCTCTGGGAAGGGACTGGGGCTGACCTTCTGTAAAGGTGTAGCCTCTATAGAGGGTGCCCATCAAGGTCCAGCACTGACAGAAAAAGGTTAACGTATCCCTGCTCTGGCAGTGCTATGGTTACTGTATGCGAGAAGGATGCAAGGCCGGAGGCTCTTTATGGTTGGGCAGCTTTTCAGGTTGATTGTGCCCGAGAGTCACCTGGCAGCAGAGCTTTTATTTGCCCCTACAGGTGAATGGACCACATCACATGCCAGGCATTCTGCCACCAACCACGTGGCAAAAAAGGGAGAGGAAAAAAAAGCCAGAAAGCCCTTTGATTCATATATCCCTCCTCATTGGTCATTCACTTCTACTGCCTCCAATTAGAGACCACCAATAGACAACTTACCTTCCCATTGATGTGGCATCACCAGTATTTCTTAGTACACCCATCCAGCCTTCCCGACTCTCCCTATTTGTGTGCTAGTTCTATTGTCAGCACCCTGCTATAGTTCCAGGGGTACCCAGGGCACAAATAAGCACTCACCCCAAATCCCCCCCTAACTGGCCTTCAGGCTGGGCCCCCTTAGCCCATAACAAGGTTACAGATATACAGAAACATTGGGGTAACAGTCACCCTGCTATAGTTCCAGGGGTACCCAGGGCACAAATAAGCACTCACCCCAAATCCCCCCCTAACTGGCCTTCAGGCTGGGCCCCCTTAGCCCATAACAAGGTTACAGATATATAGAAACATTGGGGTAACAACTTTATTGCATGTCTGAAGACCGTTTGCCCCCCCCTGGGGTGGAAAAGCAGGAAGGAGGGGGGGGTAAGAGACTCCGTGTAAATGTTGATTACAGTTTGCACACATACAAATCTCATTTGATTGGCTGGCAGGGCGCAGCGGGGGCTGTAGGCTGGGTACTTATTAGGGATTTATGGCGGCGGTTAGTTTGGCAGAATTACAGATTCGCTGGTTCATGACAGAGCTGCACGGCAGAATTAAAGGGCCGGGGACATTAGGGAAATAGAGGACAGACTGTTTCTTGGGGAAATGATCCAGGGAAAGACTCACCGGGGACACATCACTACAGCTGGGCCTTGTGTGAATGGCGAGGCTTCGGAGGGATGGGGTATAGTTGCCATGGTAACAGAGGAAGAACAGAAGCAAGGAGGAGGCATGGGGGGGCTTTGGAGGATGCCCAGTGTCTCAGCAGATGAGATGCTTTTCTGTGTTGGATACCAGGATACAGCAGGAACTGCCAGAAAGGAGAAACAAAATGCAGACATTTGTATGGTCACATGGGTACAGGCTAATAACCGATACTTCATTATTGTGTCCTGTACATCTGGGGCCCTCCAGCTCCCTGCATGGAATCAGGTCCCATCACTACATACAGTTACCCTTATACCTACTGTACTGAGGGGAAACTTATAGATCCAAGACTCAATTAGGCTAGAAATGCTCTACCTTATGTGATGGGTTCTCAGAGCAGCACCAAGGCTCCCACTGCTCAGGGAGGATCTTAGGGGGCTGTTCCTGCTGAATTGTGCTTAGTACAGGGGAATCCCTATGTGCCATAGTTTTATGGTATCTCTCTGTACAGGCTATGAGCAAACTTAGGGGGCTGTTCCTGCTGAATTGTGCTTAGTACAGGGGAATCCCTATGTGCCATAGTTTTATGGTATCTCTCTGTACAGGCTATGAGCAAACTTAGGGGGCTGTTCCTGCTGAATTGTGCTTAGTACAGGGGAATCCCTATGTGCCATAGTTTTATGGTATCTCTCTGTACAGGCTATGAGCAGACTTAGGGGGCTGTTCCTGCTGAATTGTGCTTAGTACAGGGGAATCCCTATGTGCCATAGTTTTATGTTATCTCTCTGTACAGGCAATGAGCAAACTTAGGGGGCTGTTCCTGCTAAATTGTGTTTAGTACAGGGGAATCCCTATGCTGCCATAGTTTTATGGCCCGGGAGCGTTTTTACAGCCAATAACTGGCCCATAGCCGGAGTAATGAATTGGAAGCAATAAACAGACCGAGATCAATAACCCGCTGAGCTCGCTGCCGCCCAGAGCAACAATCAGACGCTGTGCTTTAAAGGGGAGTTCTGTGCCAAGCTGAATTTCTTATGCGTGGAAAAGAGCCAATCCCAATGTGCCTACCAGACTTACACCTGCCCCTGTCAGAGGGAAATATTTGTGCCCCTTACCATTGCTGCAAGCCCACCCAGACTCATGCATGGCTTTGTAGTGCCCAGATGGCTACAACCCCAGGGATCCAGGGTGGGGCACAAAGAATTGCACTTAACTGGAACAATGGAGGTGCAATATGCACACAGCATCTTAAAAGGAGACATCATATAAAAATTAAGAACATACCAGTGAAATATACTCCTCTAAATATAGAAGGATTGTGCTTAAACAAAATGTTGTGTTTTGGACTGATTTATTGAGAAATCCCACCAGTCCCGCCCATCTGTTCCACTACCTGCTGGCAGCCATATGCCCACCCCTTACTTACCTGCAGGAAGGAGCACCCGTGGGTGCAAGGTGCATCAGAAGCCCAGACCGACTCCCTTGCACTGAGGAACCGGAGGGCTCCCTTGAGCAGCATGTTAATGTTCAGATGGGCTAATAAAGGGGCTCCCAGTGCCAGGTGGAGGTGTGATGGCTGCCCATCAACGTTGTACAAAGAACAGAAGCAAAGTAGGAATGGATAGGCACCCAGCAGGGCAGCACAGAATCCAGCGTGTTTGGCTAAAGCATTACTGTGGGTGTATGGGGGTTTATTGTGGCACAGGTAGGGCATTGGCAAAGCAGTAGAGGGTATGTGATAACTTAGTGAGACATTTATTGCTGTAGATGCTGTTGCTTAAAAGCAGGTACAACATGGGAGCTGAACAACCCTGCAGTTACTTAAATACAGACTCGACATTCTCTGTACTTGGTGCTCCTGGGCTGCTCTCCTCCCCACGGTCACAGTCGTTTGGAACCAGCTGACCATTTATTTCCCACAATGGTCTCTATGGAAAGCCTAAAGCAAAAGCTCTGGCCACTAGAGGGGGCACTCTCTCCCCATCAGACAATACATGGCCCTAATCGTGTCAGCCCCCTTGCTACAGGACCACTTTAATTCCGGTATCCCCTTTACGGAGTCACATTCAGCGGGGGAATAACACGGACCGGGACCATTTGCTATACATAAACGCGTTTCTTTCCCTTTATTATCACCACATCACTTCCAACTAAAGCTTTTCTTTCTACGCATGCGTAGCCAGCGCCCAGTGCGTTCCGAGCCTCGGTGCGAAAGCTGCGCTCTGATTGGCCAATGCTCCAGGCTCCGGGCGAGGCTTGGGACGCGCTTCTGTCACCGGTAGCTGTGTGTAATTCGGGCGGGCCTCGGTCGGAAAACAGAACCGGCGAATAAGTGTTTGGGGTGAGTGCTGGTACAGGGCCTAGGTGGGAATGGGCAGCTCGCACATACAGGGGATACAGCATAAAGGGAGCGCCCATAAGCACCAGCCTGGGCAATAGCTGCCCCTTATACACTGCCCCATTATAGGGTTCCCTGACAGCTGCCCACCCCCATCTCCTTACCTACCTCTCTGCCATATTGTCTCCTACCCCCCCCCCATGCATTATAATAGTGTCCCCCTGATATAGCCACCCATCAGCATGTATTGTATTGGTACAGCCTCATAGCCCCCCCCATGCATTATAATAGTGCCCCCCTGCTATAGGCACCCATCAGTATGTATTGTATTGGTACAGCCTCATAGCCCCCCCCATGCATTATAATAGTGCCCCCCTGCTATAGGCACCCATCAGTATGTATTGTATTGGTACAGCCTCATAGCCCCCCCATGCATTATAATAGTGCCCCCTGCTATAGGCACCCATCAGTATGTATTGTATTGGTACAGCCTCATAGCCCCCCCCCCCTTGCATTATAATAGTGCCCCCCTGCTATAGGCACCCATCAGTATGTATTGTATTGGTACAGCCTCATAGCCCCCCCCCATGCATTATAATAGTCCCCCCCTGCTATAGGCACCCATCAGTATGTATTGTATTGGTACAGCCTCATAGCCCCCCCCCCCTTGCATTATAATAGTGCCCCCCTGCTGTAGGCACCCATCAGTATGTATTGTATTGTATTGGTACAGCCTCATAGCCCCCCCCATGCATTATAATAGTCCCCCCCTGCTATAGGCACCCATCAGTATGTATTGTATTGGTACAGCCTCATAGCCCCCCCCATGCATTATAATAGTCCCCCCCTGCTATAGGCACCCATCAGTATGTATTGTATTGGTACAGCCTCATAGCCCCCCCCCCCCCTTGCATTATAATAGTGCCCCCCTGCTGTAGGCACCCATCAGTATGTATTGTATTGGTACAGCCTCATAGCCCCCCCCATGCATTATAATAGTCCCCCCCTGCTATAGGCACCCATCAGTATGTATTGTATTGGTACAGCCTCATAGCCCCCCCCCCCCCCCCTTGCATTATAATAGTGCCCCCTGCTATAGGCACCCATCAGTATGTATTGTATTGGTACAGCCTCATAGCCCCCCCCCCCATGCATTATAATAGTGTCCCCCTGATATAGCCACCCATCAGCATGTATTGTATTGGTACAGCCTCATAGCCCCCCCCATGCATTATAATAGTGCCCCCCTGCTATAGGCACCCATCAGTATGTATTGTATTGGTACAGCCTCATAGCCCCCCCCCCCTTGCATTATAATAGTGCCCCCCTGCTATAGGCACCCATCAGTATGTATTGTATTGGTACAGCCTCATAGCCCCCCCCCCCCCTTGCATTATAATAGTGCCCCCTGCTATAGGCACCCATCAGTATGTATTGTATTGGTACAGCCTCATAGCCCCCCCCCCATGCATTATAATAGTGCCCCCCTGCTATAGGCACCCATCAGTATGTATTGTATTGGTACAACCTCATAGCCCCCCCCCCCCCATGCATTATAATAGTGCCCCCTGCTATAGGCACCCATCAGTATGTATTGTATTGGTACAGCCTCATAGCCCCCCCCCCCCCCATGCATTATAATAATGCCCCCCTGCTATAGGCACCCATCAGTATGTATTGTATTGGTACAACCTCATAGCCCCCCCCATATATACTGGGCCACCCCATTATCCCGACAGATACCCACCCACACCAGGCATTATAGTGGCACCCCACTTAGTCTTCAGCCTACATTATAGCAGTTATCCCCATATATTACAATGGGACCCCTCCTGCTCAGTAACTATGTAACAGCCTGCCTGGTAACAGCATCCCCCCATAGCCACCCACCTTCATGCATTTTAAAATGTTGTCTGCTTTTGTCAGCGACATTCATTATAGCGGTTCTGCCCTATAGCCACTGGCCTCTCTGATCAATAAAAGCACTCAGGCCTCCAGCATAATATGGGTTTTCTTATAGTCACCCCTATGCATTATAACAGTACCCCATAATAACATTCAGCCACAATCAATAGAGATCAATCTAATGGCTGCAACTCTTAGGGGAGAGAAGGACAAAACCAAGGAAAGAAGAAGAGGGGGGGAGCAATCAAGTACTGGAGAGTAGGACATGGGGCATTTTATAGAGAGACCTTCCCCATAGCACTCAGGTACCCTCAAGTAGCCAATCATTCAACAATTTAATCAGTGAAATAAACCACCATTTATTGGCTCAAAATTAAACAAAATAATTCAAAAAAGCATACATACAGGTTTGTTTTTTTGAATTATCTTGTTTAATTTTGAGCCAATAAATGATTGTTTATTTCACCAATTAAGTTGTTGATTGATTATATATTCAGGACCTATCAGTGGGATATAACTTACAGATTCTCTTTCTTAAATCTACAAATATTGTTGTGTACACTCAGTAGCCACAGCCCCCACTGTGTGGTACCCGTATACCAGTCAGATGATTGCCAACATACCCATATCCCAGTCCTACCCCCAGTATCCATTGGCCCTATACAGTAAGCTAGAATTCCCCTCACCCATGCTTATATTAGGAATACTTGGCAATTAGATGGTAGTGCCTAAAACACTGCTTAATTGCAGTACTTACCCTCCTGTTTGTGTCTGTACATTACCCAGCCATTTTAAGTTTTATGGGTCAGGGACCTCCATAATGTTGAGTGCACAGCAGAGTACACAAGTCCCACTATATAAATAAAAGTACCATATGCAAACCTTATCTGCCATCAGCCCTGGCACAGCAAAAGGAACTCCCCCTCTTAAGTACTAATAGTTTTACCAGGGGTGGGGGAGAAACTCACTATGTAAATTGTACCCTGGCTAGTCACACACACAGCAGCCAATCAGAATCTTGCTTTCATTACTCTTGCTGCAGTTGACCAATACAAGCTCATTACTGATTAGTTACTGTTGATTCAAGTAGAGTTGTTTTGATTAGGTGCATTTAGCCCAACTGTGCCTCGTTTAGCAGCATCAGGCATAGCCAATCAGAAGCTTGCTTTCATGAGCCCAACATGCTTTGTGCTAATTAAGGCTAATTGATGTGGTATTCATCACATAACTCCTTTGCACCTGGTATAGTGAATGAGTGCAAGAGATGGAGGCAAAGGAGTTTGGGGGGCCAACCAGACCAGTATCATGGAGATCTTCTCTTGGTGGGGTATCAGCAAGAGAGGTGAGGAATGAAAGCTGTGCCAGTAGGGGGCAGCATGCAGCAAGTTTCAGTATGTGCATTTGTATAGCTTTGTATTAGGGTTCCTCTCTCCCCATCTAAACATTATAAATAAACATACACATTGAGCGTGGTTCATCAGCAGTATGTATGGCTTCTTAGAAACCAGTGCAGCCTGCATCTCTTGAGCCATAAGTAATACATAAGAGTTCTTTATTTTATGTCTGTACCTGTTTACAAGGGATTACCTGGCCATGCTAGTGAAGCTGATAGGGCTGATGGAGTGCTGTAGTTGCCCCTTTATGTACTAATAATGCACTGTTGTGGGGCTACATGATATGTGTATTATACAATCCATGCAAACAAGCAGAGATGGGCAGTCAAAGTGTGACCCACAATTCCCAGTGTCGGGCTGTAGGGGCAGTTTGCTGCAGTTCATGTACTGCAGGTTAAATAGCACTAGCAATCCTTGATTGCTATGGGTTACTGCACCGGTGCACATCTGTCCACTGTGTGTCAATCACTCTGTTCAATTGTTTACATTCTCTGCACTGCTGGTTCTTACTCCTGAAACCATGTAGCAGAAGCCTTCTGATTCACAGACAGAGAGGGAAAACAGACTTCTACATTGTTTCAAGAGTCAGGACCAGAGAACAGAGTGGGACAGACCGACACAGATACTAAGAGGGTCTTAGGATGAATGAACAATGGTTATAGAATGAAACAGAGGGATTAGAGAACTGAGTGCACAAGAGCTTACAATCTAAAGATGGAATGCTCTATACTGTTAGTTGATGTGAGACATGGCAGTGCCAGTGTTACTAGGAAGAGTCTAGTGTTTATCTGTATAATGGCAGTGCAGATTAATGGTGTATATAGCAGTGTGTCACACATGAGTCACATGGCTCCGCCCTCTCTGGGTGTGGCCGCTGCATCTGCCTGATGCCACATTAGACTCTTCCATCCTGAGAAATATCTACTGAGCTCCTGGAAGCTTTAACCAACCCCAACAGGGCGAGGGCACCCAGTGGCATGGGCCAGTGATCCGTGTGGCACCCATTCATGTTGGGGATATCACTGGCATTCTATTCAACAGCACAAATGAGTCTTAAATCTGACTCGGGCAAATCTGAGTGCTAATGGGGGCTTTCTATATAATGGCAACTAGGGAAGAAGAAGATGAACCCCCGGTGTAGGTGTAACTGCCCCTTTAACCTGTAGGAATGGAAAAATAGATGGATTTATATTGTACCTATGCCTGTATGTACATGGGAGAGAATCCCCCCCCCACTTGGCGGCTTTCACTGTAACAAACCCTACTTTCCAGTCAAGGGGTGCCCTGGTGATGTAACAGTAAGTGGGGGTGCAGAGTTCATCCAGGGAAGCTTATGCTTTTAAAAAGTCATTTTGTGCATGTTTTCTCTCTCAGACCCCGAGCTCCAGCGCCAGGATGAGTGTGGAGGCCACGGGCAAGCCTCTGAAAGTGGGCTCCCGAGTGGAGGTGATCGGCAAAGGATACCGTGGGACGGTGGCTTATGTGGGCGCCACTCTCTTTGCCACAGGGAAATGGGTGGGAGTCATTCTGGATGACTCCAAGGGAAAGAATGACGGCACTGTGCAGGGAAGGAGATACTTCACATGTGAGGAGAATCATGGGATATTTGTGCGCCAGTCCCAGGTAAGCACCGCAGGAAGCGGATTTACTGTAGGGTGCATCTATGTATAAACCCTAATATGTACAGTCAGGGGCCTATTCTGTTTGGTGCTACTGCTTGTGGCCCTGGGCCCCTTCAGCCTACCTCTCTTAGTTTAGCCAGTGCAGGTGTCTCAGCTCCGTTGTTAGAAATTACACTCTGAATTAAAGTATTGCTTTGGCTTTAACATACTGACGCTCCCTGTTAACTCTCTTAGCCTATATACCAGCAATGGACTATGGGCTTGTACCCATGAGCGTTCATACCTGTGTTTCTCTGCCGGGAAGAGTGAGAGGGAACCAGCAATAGCCTATATATAGGGGCGCCTAGCTGCCTGCAATATCCTTTAGATAGGGGCATGTGCCTAACAGCAATAGCCAATATACAGTGGTGTGAAAAACTATTTGCCCCCTTCCTGATTTCTTATTCTTTTGCATGTTTGTCACACTTAAATGTTTCTGCTCATCAAAAACCGTTAACTATTAGTCAAAGATAACATAATTGAACCCAAATGCAGTTTTTAAATGAAGGTTTACGTTATTAAGGGAGAAAAAAACACCAAATCTACATGGCCTTGTGTGAAAAAGTGATTGCCCCCCTTGTTAAAAAATAACTTAACTGTGGTTTATCAATTTCAATTTTCAATTTCAATCTCAATTTGTGTAGTCACCCCCAGGCCTGATTACTGCCACACCTGTTTCAATCAAGAAATCACTTAAATAGGAGCTACCTGACACAGAGAAGTAGACCAAAAGCACCTCAAAAGCTACACATCATGCCAAGATCCAAAGAAATTCAGGAACAAATGAGAACAAAAGTAATTGAGATTTATCAGTCTGGTAAAGGTTATAAAGCCATTTCTAAAGCTTTGGGACTCCAGCGAACCACAGTGAGAGCCATTATCCACAAATGGCAAAAACATGGAACAGTGGTGAACCTTCCCAGGAGTGGCCGGCCGACCAAAATTACCCCAAGAGTGCAGAGACAACTCATCCGAGAGGCCACAAAAGACCCCAGGACAACATATAAAGAACTGCAGGCCTCACTTGCCTCAATTAAGGTCAGTGTTCACGACTCCACCATAAGAAAGAGACTGGGCAAAAACGGCCTGCATGGCAGATTTCCAAGGCGCAAACCACTTTTAAGCAAAAAGAACATTATGGCTCGTCTCAATTTTGCTAAAAAACATCTCAATGATTGCTAAGACTTTTGGGAAAATACCTTGTGGACCGACGAGACAAAAGTTGAACTTTTTGCGTGTCCCGTTACATCTGGCGTAAAAGTAACACAGCATTTCAGAAAAAGAACATCATACCAACAGTAAAATATGGTGGTGGTAGTGTGATGGTCTGGGGTTGTTTTGCTGCTTCAGGACCTGGAAGGCTTGCTGTGATAGATGGAACCATGAATTCTACTGTCTACCAAAAAATCCTGAAGGAGAATGTCCGGCCATCTGTTCGTCAACTCAAGCTGAAGCGATCTTGGGTGCTGCAGCAGGACAATGACCCAAAACACACCAGCAAATCCACCTCTGAATGGCTGAAGAAAAACAAAATGAAGACTTTGGAGTGGCCTAGTCAAAGTCCTGACCTGAATCCTATTGAGATGTTGTGGCATGACCTTAAAAAGGCGGTTCATGCTAGAAAACCCTCAAATAAAGCTGAATTACAACAATTCTGCAAAGATGAGTGGGCCAAAATTCCTCCAGAGCGCTGTAAAAGACTCGTTGCAAGTTATCGCAAACGCTTGATTGCAGTTATTGCTGCTAAGGGTGGCCCAACCAGTTATTAGGTTCAGGGGGCAATTACTTTTTCACACAGGGCCATGTAGGTTTGGATTTTTTTTCTCCCTAAATAATAAAAACCCTCATTTAAAAACTGCATTTTGTGTTTACTTGTGTTATCTTTGACTAATAGTTAAATGTGTTTGATGATCAGAAACATTTTGTGTGACAAACATGCAAAAGAATAAGAAATCAGGAAGGGGGCAAATAGTTTTTCACACCACTGTATAGGGGCACATGGCTACCAACAATAGCCTATATACAGTATAGGGGTTCTTAGCTACCAGCAATAGCCTATATGTAGGGGTGCTTGGCTACCAGCAATAGCCTAGTTATTCTATAACTCTATTACACAAATTGTAACCACAAGGTGGAGCACCTATTCTGCTTGTTGGTCGGGTACAGCTTAAAAAAAAAAAAAAAAAAACACAGTGCAGAGGGGAATTCTGGGTATTGGGCTTTTTGTGTTGCTTTCCACTCCCTCTACCTTTAATCTATTCACACAAGGGTAACCAATCAGGTCTATGTATGTAAGTAGTGTGCCAGGGCTGCCCAACTCAGCGCAGCTAAATGCCCCATCCCTCCGGGCTGCTCAATGAAATCTCAAGAGGGCAGTGTCTGTTTCCTCTCTCTCACACTGGCTTCGGCAGTATTTACAGTTCATCCCTGTCATTCATATCTTCCAGATCCAGGTTATAGAGGATGGGGCCGACACCACATCCCCTGAAACCCCAGAGCCGGCTGCTTCTAAGGGTCTCAAAAAAGGTAAGCCTCTGTCTGACTGGCCCCTCCGTGGGGCTTATTGGGGCTGTAACTTTATTCTCTCTGCCGGAAACCCAATGACTGTATATAAACACAGAATATTCAGATTAATATTAAGTGAGTGTATGGGGAATCGTAGAGCTGCCTTTCTCCCTGTGCTGCTGACACCCGTCTTTCCCTTTTCTCTTTATAGATGTGTCGGAAACGCCAAAGAGCAGCAAACTGGTGAGTGTTTGCTCTGTGAGTGTTTGTTCTGTGCATAAGGGGAGCGCAGAGTCTCTCAGTAATGCACAGTTACCTGGTTCTGCTTACTCCCCCCTGTGCTGGGGGCTTTACAGGCAAGGGGTAACAGCTGAGCCGCTGTGGCAGTTACACAAATGTGCTGGTTCTGTATTACAGGCCAAGGCCTAAAGTGTCTCCTGTATCGTGGGAAGAACCTAAAGCTTGAGACTGTGCTGTTATATATAATGTTGGGATCTCGGTATTCTCTCTGTAAATATACACCTCTGTCTGTAAATCTTACAACGCCACGTACATTTGCCATTTTCCATAGCTAGTCCATGGGCTTGTGGAACCCTGCGGCTGCACAACAGTTAATTACTAGGAACGGTTCTGCTGAACTCTGGGGGAAAAGATTCTATAAAGCCCTGCAAAACCTGCAATCCTACAGGTACACAAAACCAACTAGGAAGTACCCTGTGCATCAGCAGATCCCCTTGTTTTCCAGTGAATGCTCCCCCTGCTGGTGTGATATAGTAGGACAGGTGAGCTGGTAAATTCCCTGTATGTAACACTGTGCAGCTACCTGCTGTAGTGCAATGTCCCTAGGCCTTAAGGGGGATACCTTACCTAATGCTTGCAGGATATGCTGTACATTCTAAAACAAGCCATAAAACATATACCAGCTCCTCTGGACTGAGATTTAAAATAGGCCCAAACAGCCCCCACAGGCCCACTAAATAGTGACTGTCTATGGCATCTTACAGCAGCCCCCAGAACCCACAGATTGCCAGTCCAGGCGTGGCTCTGGGGAGCTGGTCTGATGGAGTTTTCTGGTTTCAGGCTGATGTTAATGTTACAAATTCTAATTGGCTGAAGCAAATGTTCTACCAGATATAGGTGGTGGTGATGCAGATATAGGTGGTGGGCGCATTCCCTGGTACAGGTTATCTACACTGGCAGTCTGGGATTTCATGTTCATATTATTACTCTGGATCTCGTGGCAGCAGAGACCCATGGGGTGTTGTCCTGGCCCTGTGAAATCCTGATCCAAAGGGAAGGGCCCAACACCATAAGGAAATTCATGTACATTTTGTGAGTTTGTTTATACTCCGTTTCTGCAAAAACTGCTAGAAACTTATAGAACTTACATCTGAAGCAATAAGGGTACAGAGAAAAATACAACCAACAAGTTTAACCTCTTGTCCTTTAAAACCTACCTACCTGCAAGCTGTTTGTGGCCAAAAATGTTGCTAATGCATGCCTAAGTTCATGGGGCCCCATATAAATAACTTGTAAGGGGCCCCAAAATCCTCATGGTGGAATGCATTACAGAAGGGCTGAGCAAGGGGGCTAATGAGTCAGTGGGGTTAAAAATAGGCCGTATGCCTCTCTAGCAGAAACTGTATCTAGTTAGAACTAAACCCCTGATATGCCAGGTCTCTCTCTGTTTGTCCTCTTTAAGTCTCCATACAGCTGGCAGTACATTGACCAATGTGGCCAGATAGTTTGGGATATTGGGCAAGTTAATGGGTCAGTATTATTTGGCCATAGGCATGGATGGAGGAGTTAAGCAGGTCCATCCAACCATAGGGTACTGTTGCACCTGCTGCCGGTTATTGGGGCACTACCATCTACCCCCAAAACCAATGTTACGGTTACATACTGGCCCCCACCCCAATTTTTTTATCCCTGCCAAGCACCATTATGCCCTACTTACCAGTGGGTGGGGTTCCTAATAAAAAAACACATGCTGCATCGATTTACATAGTTACATAGGGTCGAAAAAAGACCAGAGTCCATCAAATTCAACCCTTCCATTTATAATTTATAATACTGGGAGATCAGGAATAAGATATAGATATAAGTGTGTATATATACTCCAGAGAGTCAGAATGGGTATATGGAGGGAAGTGAAGAAAAGCCTGGCTGTGGGGCTAGGCATGTAAGCAATTTACCAGCAGGGCTCGGTACTGCTCTATATTCTCCTTACTGTGGGTATGGCATGGAAAGGGGCATGTTTGCAGGAGCCAAAGCTTATTTTATGCAATAAACCCGCCCTGTGTGCCCAAAGAACTGTGTCCAATAATGCAGAAATTCTCTGTGCCAGTCAGTTTTGAGACTTTGCTGCTCTAGATTTACACAACTCTCTCTCTGCTGGGTTTACATAACTATTTTATTTTACTGGAGAGTAGATCTATCGACTGATTCTTATACTGACTTAAAAGATGTTTTATAGAGTGTTATTCTAATATGGCAACACTAGGGGGCACCATTAGGGGTTCTGTGGCTGATAGGGTGCTGTGGGGAGCCCCTACCCCAGGGCCTAGGTATTGCAGGTAGTGCCCATACTGGGAGCTGTTTGGTATGGGTGCCCCTCCTGGTCCTGGTGTCACAGTGCCACAACGTGCCTGGGTCCTGCAGGGATTAATGTTTCTTTATGTACAAGGTGCCAGTGGGCAGTGCGGGCCTGTGTGGCACCTACTCAGGGGCACAGTGAGCCTCCTCTGCTCTCTCTCCCCCTGTGCCAGTGTGTTTCTCACTAATTAACCCATTCACCTCCTCACAGGGTCTCTAATCTCTCTAACCTCTCCCCTCTCCTCATGCAGCGCGGCGTGAAGCCCAAGAAGGTGCTCTTTTACTTTATCTCCCCCCTAAACTCATCACCAAGCGCATGAAAGCCGCCCATTCATCATTGTACTTGTGCCATTCACATCCCATTGCATGCCCGCTCCCTGCATGGTGCCTCACTGACTGCTCCAATGGGGTAAGGGCAACTTGGGAAGTCACTATATATGTGTGTATTTATAAATCAAATAAAATGTGCCCACGCATTTATACACATACATTATATACCCAAACCAAGAGAAATGGTGCCGAAAAAGACAATGCAGTAATCATAGAGACCAGTGAAGGCAAAAGGAAAAAGCATAAGGAAATAATATGTAAGCGCCATATAATTCCGGGGTCAGTGACCCCCTATTTGGAAGCTGGAAAGAGGCAAAAGAAGGCAAATAATTCAAAAAAGGACTAATTGAAAAGTTGCTTAAAATTGACCATTCTGTAACATACTAAGAATCAAGTTAAAGGTAAACCACCCCTTTAACCGGTGAAGAGCAATGTATCCATATACTAACTAAACCCACTAGTGTTGTTCATAACAGAGCTAAATACAAAGGAACAGCACAGGCAGGACTAACCTGGGTACATGGAAGGTACCGGAGCAACGCGGAACCCGCTAAGGGACAGAGTTACACATGCCAAACAAACGTCGGATCAGATAAATATAAAATAGCATATACCTTCATACAATAAAATGGCCTCTGTTCCTTTAGTAACAGTGCCACTCCTGTATGTTGCTTCTCCCCCGTTCCCTCGGGCACTAATGCCATCTCGCTGCACGCCGGTCCATTCCCAATCTGTGCCCACAGAGCCTCCTCCCATTGAGTACTGGATGTTACTCATTATCTGCCTTGTATCCATAAGTGCTACTACCTTTATTGCCCTGCTAGGGGGCAGCATTGTCCCTAAGTCAGGAATGCTGTTTAATGTGCTTGTGTCTCTGTGTTGTCTGAAGTGTGGGCACCCTTGGCCAATCACACTGTTAGATTTCCAGCTGACTCTGGGGGAAAGGACCAAGCTTGGTCTCCTGTGCCCTCACCCGTCTTGTGGCATGGCCAGTTACCCGCTTGGTCTCTATACCCCCCTGTGCTTTGCTGATGTTGGTTACATAATGTGGTGCCTTATTGTATGTAGAACTCTGATGTACTCGCTGCCCTGTACCATTACTTCCCTGGCCTGAAGCAGTGACTTGCTTATGTGTGTATGTGTATCCTGTAAATTATACCCTTATAAACGGTGCTTAGTGATGTTTTTCTGTCACATGACTCGCTGAAACATCTTTATTATAATAAATAATGTGCCCCTTCTGTAAAATATGGGTATATTAGAAGTCACTAAGGAGTTCCATTACCTGTATAAATGGTCATGGAACTCCTTGCTGACTTATAACATATTTTACAAGAGGGGGTTCACACCCGTTATGCACATTGCACAAAGAATCTGACATCTTAATCATTTTAATCTCAAGGTATGTATAATAACATCGGGTGGGACCACTGCTTTTCATATTGGTTCTGTGAGACTGGGCCGGCCGTATCGTAAGTAGCATCCCAGACACCCAATTTCCCATGAGGCCAGAGTTAACTGTTACAGTGATGGGTTTACTAACCCCATATTGAACAGCAGGGGAATCTGTATAAGGAAGCCTATGTGTCGGATATATGGATTATACCATTGAGAAATACAGACCCCCCAGCACGGTGTGTACCCCCAGCCTACATTGCTGGCCGGCTAGATACATTACTAAATTGCACTCCCACCATTGGTTACAGGGCAGATTCTGTGTGTCGCTTGCCTCCCTGGTGGAATAAGTCATATTTGCCCCAGGAATAGAAATCCAATCAGCTCTGCTTTTAGACCAGTAACCAATAAATACTGCCTGAAGGGATTGGCTACTGAGTTAGATCCGATGATCCTACGAGATTGGCCCTAGTGTTACCCCAGTGTTGTGCCCTTGGCAAATAAGCAATTCATGGTCTGTCTATCTGGGCATACTATACTATAGCATTTGTAAAGGTTAACTACAACTCCCAGCATCCCTTACACTGTGGGGTATTCTTGGGAGGTGTAGCTTCTCATTGCTGCACTGTGTAACATTGTGCCCCTTTATATGATATCTGGGCCCTGTACTAATAGATATCTGGGCCCTGTACTAATAGATATCTGGGCCCTGTACTAATAGATATCTGGGCCCTGTACTAATAGATATCTGGGCCCCTCGCTAATAGTTATCTGGGCCCTGTACTAATAGATATCTGGGCCCCGCACTAATAGGTATCTGGGCCCTGTACTAATAGATATCTGGGCCCCGCGCTAATAGGTATCTGGGCCCCGCGCTAATAGGTATCTGGGCCCCGCGCTAATAGATATCTGGGCCCCGCGCTAATAGATATCTGGGCCCCGCGCTAATAGATATCTGGGCCCCGCGCTAATAGATATCTGGGCCCCGTAGGCACCGCAGCCCTAAGTCCCTCTGCCCACCCTACACATTATAGGGCCCCTCAGTGAGTCTCATACAGTAATATCTCTGTGACATTCCCCAAGGGACCCCCCCGCCCATAGTCATACTGGTGCCAGGGACAGGGCTACGGGGGTTTGATGGCTATAAATCCTCCTGTGCAGTTATTTGTACAGATGTTATTTGGCTTGGACAGCGCAGCGCATTGTTTAGTAAATGCCACTAGCCTCTGGCATCAGGAGTTGTGCCGGGTCTGCAGATTTAGACAAATACTTCACTATTCCAAACGTATTCCTACTCAGAGGGGCACAAAGGCCCAACATTTGCCTGGTACAGAACAATATCTATTCTGAATTCTTTAGTATCTCTCTGTACAGGCTATGAGCAAACTTAGGGGGCTGTTCCTGCTGAATTGTGCTTAGTACAGGGGAATCCCTATAGAGACAAAGAGTTAGAATAGTGCAGATTATAAGCAAACAATTTCCCTGCTGCAGTATTGCCTATGGAAAAATCATTTGCAGCCAAACCCAGACAAATGGACCTTGGATGATTGGCCCCTCCCCCAGGCTGTCTGAAATAGAAATGGTTGTGTGAAATGTTATACAGGACTGATAGGAGCAATAGGAAGTGTCTTGTGTGGGGCCCCTGTTGCAATGAGTCTAACCCTGGGCTCTACAGGTGGGCTCTGACAGGCCCAACATTTGCCTGGTACAGAACAATATCTATTCTGAATTCTTTAGTATCTCTCTGTACAGGCTATGAGCAAACTTAGGGGGCTGTTCCTGCTGAATTGTGCTTAGTACAGGGGAATCCCTATGTGCCATAGTTTTATGGTATCTCTCTGTACAGGCTATGAGCAAACTTAGGGGGCTGTTCCTGCTGAATGGTGCTTAGTACAGGGGAATCCCTATGTGCCATAGTTTTATGGTATCTCTCTGTACAGGCTATGAGCAAACTTAGGGGGCTGTTCCTGCTGAATTGTGCTTAGTACAGGGGAATCCCTATGCTGCCATAGTTTTATGGTATCTCTCTGTACAGGCTATGAGCAAACTTAGGGGGCTGTTCCTACTGAATTGTGCTTAGTACAGGGGAATCCCTATGTGCCATAGTTTTATGGTATCTCTCTGTACAGGCTATGAGCAAACTTAGGGGGCTGTTCCTACTGAATTGTGCTTAGTACAGGGGAATCCCTATGCTGCCATAGTTTTATAGTATCTCTCTGTACAGGCTATGAGCAAACTTAGGGGGCTGTTCCTGCTGAATTGTGCTTAGTACAGGGGAATCCCTATGCTGCCATAGTTTTATAGTATCTCTCTGTACAGGCTATGAGCAAACTTAGGGGGCTGTTCCTGCTGAATTGTGCTTAGTACAGAGGAATCCCTATGCTGCCATAGTTTTATGGTATCTCTCTGTACAGGCTATGAGCAAACTTAGGGGGCTGTTCCTGCTGAATTGTGCTTAGTACAGGGGAATCCTATGCTGCCATAGTTTTATGGTATCTCTCTGTACAGGCTATGAGCAAACTTAGGGGGCTGTTCCTGCTGAATTGTGCTTAGTACAGGGGAATCCCTATAGAGACAAAGAGTTAGAATAGTGCAGATTATAAGCAAACAATTTCCCTGCTGCAGTATTGCCTATGGAAAAATCATTTGCAGCCAAACCCAGACAAATGGACCTTGGATGATTGGCCCCTCCCCCAGGCTGTCTGAAATAGAAATGGTTGTGTGAAATGTTATACAGGACTGATAGGAGCAATAGGAAGTGTCTTGTGTGGGGCCCCTGTTGCAATGAGTCTAACCCTGGGCTCTACAGGTGGGCTCTGACTCAGAGAATAAGGGAAACAAGCACGGAACAAGAAACCCCCCAATCAGAACCTTCCCCAAAAGTGGGCAATGAGGTGCCATTTACAAACAGCCATAAACCATAAAACTATGGCACATAGGGATTCCCCTGTACTAAGCACAATTCAGCAGGAACAGCCCCCTAAGTTTGCTCATAGCCTGTACAGAGAGATACCATAAAACTATGGCAGCATAGGGATTCCCCTGTACTAAGCACAATTCAGCAGGAACAGCCCCCTAAGTTTGCTCATAGCCTGTACAGAGAGATACCATAAAACTATGGCAGCATAGGGATTCCCCTGTACTAAGCACAATTCAGCAGGAACAGCCCCCTAAGTTTGCTCATAGCCTGTACAGAGAGATACCATAAAACTATGGCAGCATAGGGATTCCCCTGTACTAAGCACAATTCAGCAGGAACAGCCCCCTAAGTTTGCTTATAGCCTGTACAGAGAGATTTTTTCCAGTAATATTGAGAGAATTTATCAGGAACACATAACCTATACTGACCTTTTTCAAATGGCATAGGCCCAGTCGGACCGAGGACCACATCAGTGAGACGATGCTGTCCCTGATCTGACAGTTGGGTAGGACACAGGTCCCCAATATATGGGCAGATAAGCTGCCGAATTGATCTAAAGGACCTGAATTGGCATCTGAAATCTTCCCATGTATGGGCACCTTAAGCCCTGTGAATAAGAACACTACTTACAGTTGGACTTCTTCTTGTCCTGTGTGTACAGCAGCCGGACCCCTGGAGTCCACTTCTCTCTGGCAGTCAAAGGGTTGAGTTGATGGGCTTTTGGGCAAGTTGCAGTGTGCCAGTTAGTCCTGTAGGTGGTGCTCATGATAGGGAACTTGCCTTATTAGCCCAAATGAAAGGGAGAGAAGAGCCTTCTGGTTCCATATTGATTTCTGGCTGTGTGTGGCAGATGCACCGGGCTATCAGGTTGCCCTTAATGCCACCATTATTGTGCCCCTAGGGGCCAGGCTCCTCCTAACTGCACATCAGTAGCCCTGATCGACCCACTCGCAGCTACATTGGCTGCCAATCTGTTCCATGATGTAATCCTCTCCGGTGCAGCCTGGGGAGGGAGCGGCCATTCCCATCAGTGGGACTTGGGCCAATATGTGTTCTGCTGGGTGGGCAGGGAACCCTACTGGTCCGGATGTGACCGGCACTGGCCCAACAGATGCTGAAGTGGGACAGTAACTGTAAGAGAAGAGCCCAGTGCATTAGTGCCAGGGAATAGTGTAGGGACCCCCCCGTATCACTCCTTACACCATTGTGCTACTGATGGGGGAATATACTCAGGCTGATTTTTTGCATAATGAAAGAAAATATACTTTTGAGCACCTTTCTATATACATTCATTAGGTGGCCGGGCGTTTCATGAAGTGTAAATGTAAGTGCTGCAGAAAGCAGTGTCTGTCCCGCTCTGTTTCTGACTCTTGGAACAATGTCGCAGATTTTAGTTCTGCTCTAGGTCTGATACATTGTTTCAGGAGTCGGAAAGCCTGGAATACAGACTTGCCAGACAGACACTGCTCTCAGTAGCCTTGTGTTTAAGGTATATGGGAAACTGCCTTAGATTTCTGCTTTTTCTTTAGCAAATAAAAGTTTTAGGGCTGAGGATTACACTTTGGGGACAAAAGTGACTTCTTTTTTTGTTTTATGGCTTCCTAGTTAGTTATTGGCAACTGCTGGTAGCCCAGAATGTGTCCTGGCAATTGGCGTGGCAGGAGGAGAGCTGAAAAGAAACATCACTATAATAATAATGCTGTTTTGGTTGCTAAGCTCAGTGACCTCTCCCAGCAACCAAAAATCAGATCAGATGTGATTTGTATTTCATTTATTTATTTATTTTTAATTGCACGTCTCTGGTATTCATCATTCACACACTTAATCTGCTGCCTGTTGTTAGGGTGAGTGTTCCTAGCAACCAGATAGCGCTTCTCATTTCCAGACTTGAGACCCACATCACTTAAAAGCTCATATAAAATGCAGCTGAAAAATTGTCCCAATTGTAATAAACATCCAGCAGAGCAAATAGGCAGTCACCCCAAATCTCAACCTTTCACACTGTGCCCCCAGATATAGAGCTTTGGGCCCCATTAGGGAAGCAGTCCCTTTAATATGTTTCCCTGAAGGATGGAGTAGGGGTAATATATACATATAAACTATATATAATGATAATGTTACCCCCATAGAATATAGTAAGCTCTAAAAGGTGGGTACCTCGGCTGTAGGGAGTCGGCCCCTCGGGCTGGCCGGTCACTATGGCGGCTCCACTCTCCCAACGACTGCTCACTTGGCTCAATTGGAGTTTGTGACAAGTAAAGCTGGAGATGATCCGTCGGGACCTTCCTGTAACCATCTGCTAGTTAGCGCGGCTAATCCCTGGGCACCCCGCTGGGCTTAACCCTTGGCTGGCTGTGATGTGTAACCCATAGAGTGCAGCAATCTCCTATCCATCACGGATAGTTAACCCTAGGGCTGCTGAGTTTCAGAGAGAACTGATGAGCCAAAAGCCTAGTATTGGCAGCCTTAAACTGCTAATATCACAGACAGCACTGATATAGAGAATGAATGTAAAGTGTACAAGTTTATATCAATTCTGTATCCTCTCTAGCTGCTCAGTGTACTGTGTTGAGGGGGGCATTCTGATACTGTTAAACTACAGCTCCCAGCGTCTGTAGATGATTGTATAATGGGGCAAGGCAGGGTGCCAGAGTGCAGGAGCAGCTGTTACATTGTTCCCTATGAGATTAGCATAGGCATAATGGGCAGTTTATTGTATTATCAGGGAAACCCTGCAGCCTGGCATCCTATTCAGCGCCTCTGGGCTCCTATGGCATTGTGGGCTCTCTGGCACTGAAGGGGTGGAGCGATTAGCCATGGCAGTCCCTGAGAAGGATGAGGCTGCTGCGTTGCTAGGTAACAAGCTGCTCCTCCTTTGTATCCCTGCCTCCCTCCCACCCTTTGCTCTGAAGGAGAAGCATCGGAGGCAGTTAGAGGCGCAGGGTCTGCCGGGGAGCTGGGTGCCGGGGAGAAGGGGAGACACAACGGGCCTCTGATGATTGATGATGTAATCCATGCGCGGGGCGGTGGTTTAGGAGGCCGGCAGGGAGAGGCAACGTGAGCTTGGGGGGGTCGTATTGGTGCATCTTGTGGCCACCCCAGGCCCATCCGCCTGTATATGGAGGAGCAGAGTCAGGCAGGAGGGGGAGCAGGGCGCCCAATGGATTAACCAGAGTGGATGCTCCATCAGAGAACAAGCACTGCGGCCATTTGCAAGTGATTGTGGGAAGCCGGAGACTCCAGCTGCAGTCTTGTGATTTCATGTCTTAACCGTCTCTCTCCTTCTCTCTTCCTTCTCTCACCTTGTGGGATCAAAATGAGACAGGCGCCCACCACCCGCAAGGTACCCGCTTTTGTGCCAGCCGTCCCGCTCCTGCCTGCTAATGTGTCCTGTCACTGTATCCTGGTATAATGTGTGTTGGGGGGGAATGTGCCGTCATTGTATTGCATGTCTGCGCCATAGGACATGCAGCCAAAGAGCTGCAGAAAGGTCACCTATGCCCAGGCCCCCCTGCCCAGTCCTGGGCTTCCTTGTCTGGCTCTCCCCTGGCACAAACTGGGGGCTTTCATTCCTGTGCCTATGGGTCTGGGGCTATACATTCTGGGGGCTTCCTTGTCTGGCTCTCCCCTGGCACCAACTGGGGGCTTTCATTCCTGTGCCTATGGGTCTGGGGCTATACATTCTGGGGGCTTCCTTGTCTGCACTACTGGCCTCTAGCACCAACTGGGGGCTTTCATTCCTGTGCCTATGGGTCTGGGGCTATACATTCTGGGGGCTTCCTTGTCTGGCTCTCCCCCAGCACAAACTGGGGGCTTTCATTCCTGTGCCTATGGGTCTGGGGCTATACATTCTGGGGGCTTCCTTGTCTGGCTCTCCCCCAGCACAAACTGGGGGCTTTCATTCCTGTGCCTATGGGTCTGGGGCTATACATTCTGGGGGCTTCCTTGTCTGGCTCTCCCCTGGCACAAACTGGGGGCTTTCATTCCTGTGCCTATGGGTCTGGGGCTATACATTCTGGGGGCTTCCTTGTCTGGCTCTCCCCCGGCACAAACTGGGGGCTTTCATTCCTGTGCCTATGGGTCTGGGGCTATACATTCTGGGGGCTTCCTTATCTGGCTCTCCCCCGGCACCAACTGGGGGCTTTCATTCCTGTGCCTTCAGGTCTGGGTCTATACATTCTGGGGGCTTCCTTATCTGCACTACTGGCCTCTGGCACAAACTGGGGGCTTTCATACCTGTTCCTATGGGGCTATACATTCTGGGGGCTTCCTTGTCTGCACTACTGGCCTCTGGCACAAACTGGGGGCTTTCATTCCTGTTCCTATGGGTCTATACATTCTGGGGGCTTCCTTTCTGCACCACATGGCTGGGCTACAGGGGCCACAACTTCCCAGTAGTGGCCTTCTGTGCCTGGAGCATATGGCTGGCCCTAGGGGCTGCGGCTGCTGAGCAGGGGTCTTCATTAGTCATTAAGCCCCACCGAGGGGCTTCCGTATCTGCAACACATAGCTGGTCTATGGGGCTATGACTACTCAGTACGGATAAGGCTTTTGCACTGAGGGTCTTCCTTGTTTGCAACACACTACTAACATTGGGGGTCTCCAGCTACCCAACCTGGAGGGGATCTTCTGCAACTAATCAACATCCTTGTACTACTAGTATTACAGCGCAGGGGCCTCATTCCCAATGCCAATCTGGTTAAGAAATCTTCCCTTACAAGGTTGCACTTGAGTTGCAGGTATAACATGGAGTGCCCCCTTCATTGGCCCAGTGCATCCCATCTGCTGCTGAGATATATATACATACTGACCGTGCCCTTTCTGCAGCTCTTGTTCCTTGTAACCCACGACTACTGTGCAACCCTCTCAGGCCTCTGCATCATATGCTGGGAAAATAAAGGGGAAGTTTGCCTCACAGATATTATTATTTCAAAGATCAAGTTGGTCTGGTTTCTCCAATTTCCCTGGCATTTACACTCATTTTCAAGCTAGATAATTCAGAAGCCAAAATAAATAGACCAATTGGAAGATACTTGGATTTCTTACCTTTGTAAAGATTTAATCTGTTCCTGCCCATCACCCATAAAAGCAGAGAAACCCTCACTGTGCTGTAAGGTTTATGTGACTGTGGGCAAAGGGTGGTATAAGGAATGAAATCCTTGCCCTATAGCACCGCTCAGGGCTCAGTTTAGTTGCCCTGCCCAGTCTTGCCCTGCCCCATGAGAGAGAAGCTGTTCTGAGTTGCCAGAGTGTTCCCTCTAGTGGTGCCCTGAGGTATTACCTATACCTTATGGTTGCAGTCAGGCAGCCCTTGGCACTGTAAGTTACTGGTGTCCCCCAGTATCTTCACCTTTATAGTCAGCACTGCACCCAGCTGCCATTTTAAATTGAGACTTTGGTAGGAGTTGCCCCTGTTTGTGCTGATGCCGGTCTGCTTTAGAAGGGGGCCGTATTCATTATTGTCCCCCTGTGACTCTAAATTGTGTTGGAATGAGGGCCTGAGTTACAGAAGTGAGAGCAACTGGCAATACAGACAGTCCCGGGCCCCCGCCTTGGGGGGGAACCTCTTGTAAATAAGGGGTGCCCAGCTCACTGCCCTTCCCCTAGCACCGATGGCATGGGAAATGTCATGCAGAACTGTACATTGCTGCTTCCCCCCTGGTCCCCTCTCTCCCTCCAGCCCAGCGTGCCCGTGAGGTGGGGGTACAGCAGCTGATTAACATGCCGGTTTGGTACGCTGCTCTGTATGGGGCTAGCTGTGTGCCAGCTGGTACCGTGCCCACAATCCCTGCCCCTCACTGTGCACTAGGGCTAAGGGGGCATTAGTTACACTAATGTGTCTGTCAGTGTGAAACACTCAGCCCTTTACTAATCACCTGTATATAGTTATAGGCACAGGGGCTCTCTAGCCCTCAGAGCTGTCTGTGTTGGTCCAAAGTTGGTGACTGACCATATAAACCCCTCTTTATGAGTATTTAAGTGCCCTGTAGGATGGGCAGCAGCTCCAGACAGGGGTATATAAGGCCCAATGGGATTATTGTCTGATGCCCAATTTCAGTATATATGTGTAGGGGGGGTTGCTTATACTACAGAACATGGCACGATGCCCAGCTCCCCTCCCCAACCTGTTGGCACTGTGCATGGGTAGGAATGTGGCGACACTGTTGCCTTACTCACTGCTTGGAGTTTCTTTCAAGGTTATCTCTTTGTGCACTAACTGTCCTGCTGTCTTCTCTTCCTCTGCTGCTGTCTCTCTGTATGTCTGTCTGTCTCTGCCTGTGACTGCCTCTGGCTGCTTCTTCTGCAGATCACCACCCGGCGCACCAAGGTGAGACCCCTTCGCCCTACTTGCATGTACCGTATAATGCCACCGTCTGTGTGTCTCTTGGTGCCTGTGTACTGTGTCCTGGTGTTTGTATTGTGTTCAGGCTACAGAATGGAACTACAAATCCCAGCATTCCCATATGGCCTAGTGTATATGGATTACTCTTGCCCTGAGAAGCTCCTTCCCCTTCCCTGTTAATAATAGATGAAGTACGTGACACCATAAGGCACTCGCATTGCGCTCGGGCTACGGGAAGCAGCGGATCGATCAGATTATGTCTGTTATTAGGATTCCTCCGGGATCTGAGTACTGAAACATTAATGCTGTTCACTTGGCACAGTGTCCATGGGTATCGGGAATCATGTTGTGCCATTTGTGTAAAACCTCATCTCTCATTGCTTGTTGCCTCTCTTTAGCCAGTAATATGGCAAAATTTTGGGGTGTCGTTGGTGGGGTGCGCAAATGTTCATTTCTTTCAACTGGTGAATTGTCTGTTTCTCCTTCAAATCAGGGGACCCTAAGGAGGCCTCTTAGGACAGGTGGTATAATATACAGTTCTTTACTTCAGGTATATGATCAATTCCCATCAAGGAATCCTGTGATATTCAGTGCGTCCTCTTGGTCTTGTAAATTAGAAACCGAAGCGCAATGGGGCCTTGGGTTCAGTATAAGTCACATTGGTCTCTGCTTTTCACTGACCCAGAGAACCGACAGTGACCTTGGTTTCTGGTTGGAAAAGTTGCCTTGTGGCCTCCTGAATATTATAGCACAGTTTTATTATGTGACTTGTGTTTCATTCGTGGGACCCATAAAGCTGTGATGCCCGAGGAGATGTGCAAGGTCTGGTAAGTTCATTGCTAATCCATATGATGTTTGTTTGCCAGCCCACCCGGCCCTCCAGCTCAGCCGCATCCAGTGGGACAGCCGGAGCGTCAGGCTCTGCATCTGCATCATGTGGCGAGATCAGCAGCAGCGAGCCCAGTACCCCTGCCCAGACTCCGCTGGCTGCTCCCATCATCCCTTCACCCTCCTCCGCTATCTTGTCGCCAGTAGCCCCTCTGCCTGGCCCAGGCCCCACCAAGGTAAGGTGGATGGGTATTGTCTCCCCATTCTTAAGCCATTGCCCTAGTGAGAAAAATTAAGTCCTGATGGGGTTGCCCCACTGGCCTACATAGAGGTGCTGCCCCTCAATACTGGGCTGCTGCCTTGGAATTGTTTCTTTCTCCCATTATACATGATGTTGCCGGCTGTAGCTCTGACTCTGTACCCTCTTCTGCAGGAGGAGGAGAATCTCCGGGCCCAGGTTAAAGACCTGGATGAGAAGTTGGAGACCTTGAAGATGAAGAGAGCAGAAGACAAGGCCAAACTGAAGGAGCTGGAGAAGTCCAAGCTTCAACTGGAGCAGCTGCAGGAGTGGAAGAGCAAAATGCAGGAGCAGCAGGCAGACGTCCAGCGACAGCTCAAGGAGGCCAAGAAGGTTGGTAAATGTGAGGGGGCACCTTGGCCATGTAGAACTGCAAGATAAATCCTGTAGCACTGGATAGAGTGCATTTTCTTACAGCGATACAGTAATTCACTGGTTTCCTGTATAAGGCGAATGTTCCACAGAGAGATTTAGTCACCCGCGATAGATCTCTGCACCGGCGATTCCCTTGTTGCTGGAGAAAGGCATTTCGGAAAGATTAGTCGCCCATAGTAGCAGAGATCTATTGCGGGCAACTAAATCTCTCCGTGGGACTTTACTTTATCCTAAGACATGATACATTATCTTCATAGTATCTATACTGCCCAGTCCTAAAATGACTCCCAGAATGCCATGACTTGGCTGCCATGATGTAGTTTGGGGTATGAAGATTTGTGCAGTCATGCATTGCACGGCATACTGTAGGTAGGAATGGGGTGGGTTTTGTCTTGTGTATTTTCCCACTGTGCTGTATTAGTAATACTGTACTGTATAACTAAACTAAACTGTTTGTTTGAACCCAGGAAGCCAAAGAAGCTCTGGAAGCCAAAGAGCGCTACATGGAAGAGATGGCAGACACCGCTGATGCCATAGAGATGGCCACCCTGGATAAGGAGATGGCCGAAGAGCGGGCAGAATCTCTGCAGCAGGAGGTGGACACCCTAAAAGATAAGGTGGAAGAACTCAAAATAGATCTGGAAATCTTTAAGCATGAGATTGAGGAGAAAGGTGAGCAATGGAAGGATTTACATATGGGAGAGAGGAGTGTGGGGAAACGAGCAATGATAGCAAGGGAATAGGGATAAGGAGACTCTGGGACATAACATATAATCTCTTTCTAAAACAATTCTTGTGTCGCAAAGGCTTTACCCTGTTTCCAGGATCCAGACTGCTCTAAGGGTGAACTACACATAGTAGTAGGCACTTGTCACGGCTACTAAAAGCCAGAAAATACCCTGCCATAGACAGTACTGAGAATTGCCTCTGCTAAAACACACAGAGACTATTATCTGTAAATTATCAACATTGTCTATTATAGTAGCCACGACATGTAGCTGCAACTAAGTAGCTCTGTGTGTCTTTACCCTAAGGGGAGGGAAAGGTGTCTCTGGGTGGAAAAGGTAGATGACCGCCACAGGCGCATTGGGAGACTCACAATCACCCTGTTACTTGTTCCCCTGATGTAGGGTCAGATGGAGCCGCTTCCAGTTATCAGGTCAAACAGCTGGAGGAACAGAACGCAAGACTGAAGGAAGCCCTGGTCCGGTAAATGCTCCCATGCTTTCATTTGACCATGCACTTTCTGTGTTCCCCTTTGTACAATGGAGGCTACAGTGGTGCCTGTATGTACTGAATAGAATTACGTGTTGGTACAGGAGCATTTGTGCTCCAGGAGCACCATCCCATGGACAATGTGGGCACAAAGCTGCATTGACCTCTTTCCATACATTTCCTACTTATCACCCTCAAGCGTCCTGTCTTCATCCCACGGCTACTCCTTCATTTCCCTCACACTGCCATATTGCTCTAGCGCGTAAAGGGAAAATGCAGCTTGTTCCCTGTATACGTATTTATGGCTGTCATTTTGGTGGCTCCGTGGTACCTTGGTGGTCATAACTCTGTGTTGTCACTGATTCTCCTTTCCAGGATGCGGGATCTGTCGGCCTCAGAGAAGCAGGAGCATGTTAAGGTGCAGAAGCAAATGGAAAAGAAGAACACAGAACTGGACACCCTACGGCAGCAGAAGGAGAAGCTTCAGGAGGAGGCCTCGCTGATGGAGAAGACCATTGATGAGCTTAAGGAGCAGGTAAGGCTCATACACACAAGGTAGGGACCCAGTCATGGTGGCAAGCAGCTTATAGATCACCCCTGCCATCGATAGTATGCATACCCAGCTGAGCCTGGTCTTTACCTTGCACAGGTTGATGCAGCTCTGGGAGCTGAAGAAATGGTGGAAACCCTGACAGAACGAAACTTGGACCTTGAAGAAAAAGTCCGGGAGCTGAGAGAGACCGTCAGTGACTTGGTATGTATCCTAACATCAATAAATCTGGGCAACATTGGGTTACGCTCAATGGGCCAACACGTCCTGACATGGAGGCCCATCAGCGCTGCTGCCTCTGCACAGACTTGTGTGATACTGATCGGGCAAGTCGCTATTTGCATTGTATACTATCTTCTATCACTCCCTTCCTCTCCCGCTGCTGGATTTTCAGGCCTCAGTAGCCAATTCTATTTACTTAGTCCCCCTGAATCAGACTGCCGCTGTGTTTCTGCAACTTTATCTCTGCATTCTGCCCACCCCCAGGAAGCCATTAATGAGATGAATGATGAGCTGCAGGAGAACGCCCGCGAGACCGAACTGGAGCTCAGGGAGCAGCTGGACATGGCCGGCGCCCGGGTACGAGAAGCAGAAAAACGCGTGGAAGCTGCGCAGGAAACCGTTGCAGACTACCAGCAGACTATCAAGAAGTACCGGGACCTGACTGCTCACTTGCAGGTAATGTGTTTAGCGTTGCTTTGGGGCATTGTTCTTTAAAGGGGTTGTTCACCTTTAAATTAACTTGTATGATGTAGTGCAGCGATCCCCCAACCAGTAGCTCGGGGGCAACATGTTGCTCACCAACTGCTTTGATGTTGCTCCCAGTGGCCAGTTTTACATTTCTGGCTTTGAGGCAAGTTTTGGAAGCACAGAGACACCAAATAGCCAATCACAGCCCTTATTTGGCATCACCAAAGAACTTTTTCACTACACTTTTTTACAAGTTAAAAAAAAAGATGGGGAACCCTGATGTAGAGAATGCTATTCTGACAATAACAATTCTAACAATAACAATAGAACTGGAGCCTCACAGAGCAATCGTTTTTTGGCTGCCGGGGTCAGTGACCCCCATTTGAAAGCTGCAAAGAGTCAGAAGATGAAGGCAAATAATTCAAAAACTATTCAATATTTATTTTTAAGTTGAAAAGTTTAAAGAATGGGCCATTCTATAACATACTGAAGGTGAACCCACCCCTTTAAGACTAATAATAAATCCGGTGCTGGGATTATCGTTGCTTACTGTGCCCACCCTCCATGCATGAACTCACAAACTGCCGCCTTTTCACTGGCCTTTCTCTTATTCATGTTGCTTTGCAGGAAGTGAACCGTGAGCTGAGGAACCAGCAAGAGGCCTCGGTGGAGAAGGAACAGCAGCCGTCGCCAGAAATGTTTGACTTCAAGATTAAGTTTGCGGAGACCAAGGCCCACGCAAAGGTGACTTTCCTTACATTCAGTGCACCATCCTGCCCGTCTAATCAGTTAGTGGCCCTTTCATGCTGCTGGCCCACACATCTCTGCTCATAACTGGGTTATTTATCCTAGTATACTGAAAGCATAGCATTAGGGGAGCATACCCCTTCTGTCCCAAGCTGTTTTTTCTTAGAAGCCATAGAGCTCAGGCAGATCATTTCTGGGTTATGGCTGACTTTTGAGAAGAGTGACTCAAGCATTGCCTCTCTTATTGACGTCTCTTATTATTATTTATATAGCGCCATCAATTTACGCAGCGCTTTACAGAATAGAGAGGTACAACAGACAGAACAGTTAACATGTACATATAAACAATTCACAAAAATGGTTTGCAGTTACATTTGGATGAGGATCGGAGACACCAGGGGGAGGGCCCTGCTCGCAAGAGCTTACATTCTAAAAGGGAGGGCTGAGACGTAAGGTCAGGGTAACTAGCATGGCATTAGAGTTCATGTAGGTGTGTAAAGTGACAGTAAGTGCGGAGTGAGAGGTGAGAACCAGCGGTTAGTGAGTGTTATTGGTAAATAACTGCCTTTATTTTTTTTCCTAAAGGCCATTGAGATGGAGCTGAGAAAGATGGAGGTTAGTCAGGCCAATCGGCATGTGTCCCTGCTAACATCCTTTATGCCAGACAGCTTCCTGCGACACGGAGGGGACCATGACTGCATTCTGGTGCTCCTACTGATCCCTAGACTGATCTGCAAGGTAAGTTCCTACATCACATCCAGGCCAGTCAGGAAACGTTGTTTCAATAAGGCAATTCCCATTTTCTGCAACTAAAAAGTATTTGGGTTTCTAGTTGCAAGGGCGGCAGTATGTCCCACCTGGCATTACCCTAACCGTTTATTAAATCGACAATAGTGTTGCTTTATTGGGACATTATTTCACTAATAGCTTGGCTTCATTAATTAGATTCAGTCCCCCTGGGTTATGAGAGGCCCGTGCCGGTGCCCATGGAATCTGGGCCATAATATTTCCCTGCTCTGCATTACATAAAGGAAGGGGAGCAAGGCTTAAAAGGATCACTGTGCCAGGTGGTCCCTGCATTAAACCCATTTGTTATGTAACTCGACGAGCCACATATAATGCATTGAGCCCTGTGCCCATCCCTACAGGCGGAGCTGATCAGCAAGCAGGCGCAGGAGAAGTTTGAGCTGTCGGAGGCGAGCGAGCAGAAGAGCGGCATGAGAGGAGCCGTAGGGGAGCAGATGAGCTTTGCAGCTGGACTGGTCTATTCCCTGACCCTCCTGCAGGCCACACTACACAAATATGAGCAGTAAGTGTAGCGTACACATTCTGGGGTTTTCACTATTCTATAGCCATAGGATGGTGCTGTTTGGCATAAATTCATTAAATGCTTATCAAGTGCTGTTGCTGCTAGAGTGTGTTCATGGTGCTAAAAAAAAGTGATATTAAAGGAATACTGACATGGGAAAACATTTTTTTTCACAAAACCCATCAGTTAATAGAGCTTCTCCTGCAGAATCCTGCATTGTAATCTGTTTTTCAAAAACACAAAAAGATTTTTTATAGTTGATTTTGTGTGGGGCTAGCCATAGTCTTCATTTCCCAGGGTGCCACAGCCATGTGACCTGTGCTCTGATAAACTTCAGGCACACTTTACTGCTGCGCTGCAAGTTGGAGCAATATTCCCCCCCCCTCCCAGCAGCCGATCAGCAGAACAATGGGAAGGGAGCAAGGTAGCAGCTCCCAGTAGGTATCAGAATAGCACTCAATAGTAAGAAATCCAAGTCCAGCTTGGGACTCCTCCAGTTACATGGGAGTAGGAGAAACAATAGGTTAGCTGAAAGCAGTTCTAATGTGTAGCGCTGGCTCCTTCTGAAAGCTCAGACTCAGGCACTATGAACTGAGATCGCACCTACATACCAATATTAAAGCTAAAAAAATGTAGTGAACTTGCCCTGCATTTTTCTGCCCTGTATGGCATCAGCCTAATCCATCAAGCTTCCTTTTAGATTCTATGCATACTCAGTAAATAATTCAGACAAAAGTAAACTCCTAAAAAGAATAGCCGCAAGAAAGGAATGTACTGCTTCCTGTTCCCAACAAGACAGAGGGAGGGCTGCAGAGTAGGCCTTCCTGCGCTAGAATAGTGTGCAGAAAGCACAATGAATCTGGCAGCCATCACTCTCTATATATTAATTTGAGAGAAGGCTGCTGGGAATAAATGTAATATCTACCCAGGCAGTTGTACTTTATCAGGATTTATGTGGGTCTGTGTAATCTGCCTAACTATCATGGTAAGGATGGAGGATTATTGGCAGTCTGCATCTTGTAAATATGCACAGAGGCGACTCTAATCCAGATTAAGGGTTTATAAATGGTTAGGGGGTGATTATACCTTATAGTAGCTGGATCACTTGCTATGTGCAGCTGTGCAGCCCGTAGAAAGCACTTTAGTTCTTATTTATGGACTGAAGCCGTTGGCAGATTGCTGAAAGTTATAGTTTAGCAGCATTTCAGGCCAATTAATATTCAAGTGGCCATTCAGCCTGACAGGCAGGATCATATGAAGGTAAAGGGTATTGTGCAACGTGCCATATGTGGGACAGATTAGTGACGTTACGTCCTGTACAAGCGTCGGCAATAGGATTTGCTGTTTGTTGTTCTTTAATAAAAAGCTTTGATAGGACCCAGGCAGCCGGAGCTGAATAAAGCGGGTGTGTTTATAGTGGCACCGCCCAACTCATGATGCCACGTGTAACCGGCCTGTCTGACCCATAAACCATAATGGTATATTTATCAGGCAAAAGAACTTAGGGGTCGGGAAAGAATTCTCTAGTAATGTGAATCAGTAATAGCACGAGATATTGGTGCCATTTTAAGCCATAAGTTCAAAAGAGTAAGTGCCACCAACTGGCAGGATTTACCCAGAGTGCCCCACAGATAGTCCATGTGTAGACAAGCCACAGGTATACTGGGGTCCTTGATGTTATTGTTCCTCCAGGTTGCACAGATCCAGTGGGGTTGATGGTTCCATAAGAGTCCAAAGGGCCTTAGTGGGAGGGATGTTGGTCTCTAGGCCTCCCTTCATTTGAGAAAGATGGTTCCACCCCTTCAGGGGGGTTTGAAACCTTCATGGGCTTCACGGCTCATTGTGCCTGTTGCTTCTTCTTCCTAAATCTCCCAAAAACTACACAGTCACTCACAACCCCTTAGTAAAATGCTTCCTAAATAACCTATTGACTTGCTTCACCCCTCCCCTCAGAAGGAGAAGCTCATCCCTTTGTCTGATAACCTTTCTGGGCTGTAGGTGATACGACCCAGACACAGTATGGAGAGGAAACAGAGGTGCAGCTCCCATATTGAAAGGGGTTCGGTTCAGCAGACAGAATGGCACCAGTGCCTCTAAGGGCTATAACAAGATTACTATCCAAATTTCAGAATAATTGGCATACAAGCACCGTGGCCACCCAGTGCAGAGAGTGACTATGATCTCTCCCCTCAGGGCTCTGGATAAGTGCAGCGTAGAAGTGTATAAGAAGGTCGGGATGCTGTACCCAGAGATGAGTGTCCATGAACGCTCTTTGGATTTCCTCATTGAGCTGCTGCACAAAGACCAGCTGGATGAGACCGTCAACGTGGAGCCCCTCACCAAGGCCATTAAGTACTATCAGGTACGTGAGGCGGGCAGGATAATAGCCTAAAGCAGTGATCCCCAACCAGTGGCTCAGGGCAACATGTTGCTCCCCAACCCCTTGGGTGTTGCTCTCAGTGCCCCCAAACCAGGGAGTTATTTTTGAATTCCTGACTTGGGGGCAAGTTTTGGTTGAATAAAAACAAGATTTCCTACCAAATAAAGCCCCTGTAAGCTGATAGGGTGCATAGAGGCCCCTAATAGCCAATCACAGCCCTTATTTGGCTCCTCTATGAACTTTTATGGTACTTGTGTTGCTCCCCAAGTCTTTTTACATTGGACTGTGGCTCCTGAGTAAGAAAGGTTGGGGACCCCTGGCCTAAAGGGATGCGAGAGAGCTTGGAACCTGTCAGAAACCCATATTCCTGTACAAGTATAACTTTGTCCCTGTGTCCATTATATTCTTGAGGGCCCCAGCACATTGCTACCTTGCTTATATCTGGCAACCACATCCCTGCCCTTATGCCTATATCTGGGGAGAGAGTATGATGTGTCTGAATGTCTTGGGGTACCCAGTCCTGTGTTGTTAATCTCCCCTTTTCTTTTCCTGCAGCACCTGTACAGTATCCACCTCGCTGACCAATCAGAGGAATGCACTATGCAGCTGTCTGACCACATCAAGGTAGTGTGAGCTTTGGTACTGATACATGTCTGTCTTCCATTCTCCTGTATGTATATTATCCTGTATGGGGGATTATAGGAAGCTGGCCAAAAACCAAAATCTTTCTATAATGTCTAACCCATTCCATATTTAAGATTAATTGCAAAGCCAAGACAACACTTGCCCAACTGTTTGACCCAAATGAGGTTGTTTGATGCCTGGTTCCAGTAGTTGGAACACATGGGGGTGCCCATGCAGAGAGTTGGGACCATATCCATGACTCCTTGTGCTACACTAATACAAGGTTATGTTCTATTAAATACATGCTGTCCTTTACCAAAACCTGTCTTTTTCTGTGCAGTTCACCCAGAGCGCCCTGGACTGTATGGGAGTCGAAGTGAGCCGTCTGAGAGCCTTCCTGCACGTAAGTGACCTTGTGACTGTGTCATGGGTTTTATTGTAATGCCCCCTGCTGGGGCAGATAATGTAGTGCAGTGCTTACCTGTAAGTAGCACCCAGCAAAGGGACTGTAGGGCTGAGAGATCCCTGTAGGTTGGTATAAAGCTGAAACCATACCAGAGCCATTTTGGGAAATAATCATTTTCTTTTTTATCTAAAAAAACACATGATGCCCAGATGTACTCTATATTTAATCCTACTTGATGGGCATTAGGAACATACTGTATTGTTAATGTACTGTCCCAGCTCAGTGCAGCTCCAGGTATTGTAGATTGAAGGCCTGTTTGATTATTAGCTCTCTCATTTGCAGGTTGGGCAGGAGAGCTCGGACTTTGCCATCCTTCTGAAGGATCTGGAGACCTCGTGCAGTGATATCCGCCAGTTCTGCAAGAAGATCAGACGGCGAATGCCTGGCACAGAGGCAGCTGGAATCCCTGCGGCTCTCAGCTTTGCACAGCCGGTAAGCAGAGCTGGCGATGGGAGGGGGCCCCCAGCTGTAACAACATGGCTGCTGCCAAGCTTGCATATCATTCATAGTGACTGTGATCAGCTGCTGGACTCAGGCTGGATGTATCCTGATACTGATATTAGGCTGCAGTGGGACTCCTCTGAACTGAAATGATGTAGATGTGGTGTAAAGAGGAGTCCTGCTGTTGTACATGATAGGCTAATTTACTAACATAGATACTAAAATGCATCAGGGCAGTTACCATAGCAACCAGTCACATTTGCCTATCGATTCCTGCTGTTTCTCTGCCTGCCTACCTCACATGCAAACCTTGATTTCTAGGTCTGTGAGACATTGCTGGATTGTCGCAAATATCTCAAGTGCGTGGTGGCCGTGTTCCAGGAAGTGGCGGCTGCCGGCGCTCAGATGATCGCCCCTATGGGAGAAAATGAGGGCCTGCAAGCTTTGAAGCTGGAAGATGTGGCCTTTAAAGCTACCGAACAGGTTTGGCCTAGTGCTCTGCTGACATTGTGAGCAACATATTTGCCTTGTTCCAGGGGTCCGCTCTTACACCTGTCTGCCCCCTTCTCTGCAGATTTATGGTTCAAAGGGCAGTAACCCATACGAGTGCCTCCGCCAGTCTTGCAGTGTTGTGATTGCCACCATGAATAAGATGGCCACTGCCATGCAGGAAGGGGAGTACGATGCAGAGAAGCCTCAAAGCAAGGTGCGTATTTACACTGTAGGTGGAGACTGGGGCTGTAAGAGCTGCTGTAAGATTCCATATTCATTCGGCCTCTTGTTTCAGTCACCTCCTCCGGTGGAACAGAGAGCGGCGGCTCTGCGGGCAGAGATAACTGATGCAGAAGGGCTCGGCCTGAAGTTGGAGGATAGAGAGACTGTCATCAAAGAGCTGAAAAAATCTCTAAAAATAAAGGTAAATGAATGGAGGGGCTTATTGTATTCAGAATCCAGCCCAGACCTGCTTTAAGCATCACTTGCCAAATTCCAGTCAGTTAATGGCATTTATTCTCCTGCTCAGGGCGAGGAGCTCAGTGAGGCCAATGTGCGGCTCAGCCTCCTGGAGAAGAAGTTGGACAGTGCCTCCAAAGAGGCTGATGATCGGGTGGAGAAGATCCAGACTAAGCTGGAGGAGACACAGACTGTGCTTAAGAAGAAAGAGAAGTAAGAATCCCAGGGGCAATAGAGTATGACTTATGTAATGTTAAATTCAAGGAACCTGTACAGGCATTTATAGTGATATATACAGTAATTCTTTGTGTTGTTTATTCATTCATGCACTTGAACTTGTTGTACAGAGAGTTTGAGGAGACAATGGATGCGCTCCAGGCCGACATCGACCAACTGGAGTCTGAGAAAGCCGAGCTCCGCCAAAGGCTCAACAACCAATCAAAACGCACTATCGAGGGCCTGCGTGGTTCACCTGCATCTGGTGTGGCTTCTATTGTATCTGGACTTGCAGGAGGTGAGAGACAAACTTGTGCTGTGATAGGCTAATAGTCAGCTCCCATCATGCTTAGCCATCAGCTAAGGGTAAGGTCCCTAGGCTCTAATTAGGCACTGAGCTTGCTAGCTAATGAGCCAAGTATGTTGCCAGGATTCTATTACTGATTGAGCTCAGGAACTGAATATGGTATCTTTACTGGAGCTGCTAAGTGATCTGATGATCTGTGTATTCCGACAAGTCTGGCTATCGGTGTATTATGGTTTCCTAGATATCAGGACTGAATGGAAAAATTAAGAGCAGCTCAGTGCCCAGATCTTTCCCTAACTGGGTAAAAACATATCTGTCCATATAGACATTGACCACTAGGGGGCAGCACAGGAGCGCACAAAGACTTGGATCCAGTTGCATTACAGTGGATTAGATCTGTGGCACAAAGACATTTTGGCTGCTCCCCATTTACATCAGCTGGAACACAAATTGCCCTTGGCATGTTCTTTACACTTACAAATTAGCCGAATCCGTTTGCCAGTGAGCAAAGCGTCTATGTTGTTAGCTTGGGTAGGAGTATTACATTTATTTTATATTGCTTCTCTGTACCCCAGAAAATGGGTGTTTCTTTTTGTTTTTTGTTCCCATTAACAACCTTTCCACAGGAATAGGCTTCTGGTTGCGGGTATGGCCGGTATGCCCCTGTACCCAGATGATGCCATTGATGCTGCTGCCCCTCTGTGCTCTGATCTGTCTCTCTCACTCTGCTTTTCTGTGTCTCTCCTTTAACTCTGCACTTGTCTCTGTCTCTCCTGCCCATTGACACACCAGAGGAAGAGCAGCGAGGTACAGTACCACAGGCGCTGGTCCCCATGGGATAGGCACATACATGAACTGTCTCTCATACCATCAGTGCCTGAGCATCCTAACTGTTTGTAACATATCGGTCCATTTGGTAAACAGCAGCATTTCACTAGTGCACTTGAGATTAACCTTGTTGCTATGGATGATATCCCTGCTATCCAATAAAGCTGCACCCCCTGTACTTACATATAGAGCTCTGATTCCCTCTGCCTCCTGCTCCTGGGGTGGGGACACTTTCCTAGCTGGCTTCTAAGCTGGGACCAAGCCACACCCAAAGCCATGGGAAAGAGAACAGCCAAGGAGAGGAAGTGCAGGAAATCAGAGCTGTGGGGCAGATAGGATTCACTGGCTTGGAGAGCAGCTCCTAATGGAAATGGGCTCAGGTTTTATCCTAAATGGGCTCATACTTTCTAGTTTAGGTTTGTACTTGTGTGTGTATATATAATATATTTATTTTGCATCTGGTCAACTTAGTTATTTGTTCTGGTCCAACTTTCTAAGCTTCAGTACCACTAACTTTCTGTATCTTTACACTCATACTGCCCATAGGCTTTATGTAGGGCTGCCCTTGTTATTAGTGGGCTATTAGTAGGTTGCATGGAACCTTCCGTGCTGTTCCACATGTCACTTCATTTGGGTCAATAGCTGCCCATACAAACTCTGCATGTCCAGTATATGTACCACTGCAACCCATGTATGTTATGCCAGGAGACCCAAGACTTCTTGGTTAGCTGTATGGAATAAATTCATCCAATCGGAGCACAGTGCGGCTTACAGGGGCACACATGCATGCTTTGTTGCACCATGTGAATGCATGCTTGCATGAGTGAGGGTTCCTCTGTGTTTGTGTTATTGCTCTCTCTAACTGTCCTTATGTTGTTCCCACAGGAGTATCATCTGGCCAGTCCTTGCTAAATGGCTCTGGCCCAGTCCAAGTGAAGGATTCTCCATTGCTGCTGCAGCAAATTGATGCCTTGAGGCTTTCAATGAAACACCTGAAGCATGAGAACAACAAGCTAAAGGTACAATTTAATGGCGGCTCCCTGCTAAACGCTCTTCCGAGCCAATCCATCCCCCACCCATGTCTCCTTCTTGCCTCCAGCTGTGTAATCCACCCCCTCTGATCTGATCCTCAGGCCCATCAGATAAAGGCAGATCTGGCCTCCTTGCCTGCATTGCATGTGCCCAAGCTTTCCCTCCCCAAAGACCGGCAGAGGGAGGAGGCCTTGTCAGGAACCCTGTACCGAAAGACCAGCCAGCTGCTCGACGCCCTGCAGCAAATGAGCGCCAACGCCAAGGTGGTGGATATCGCACACAAGAAAGCAGGTATGTACCAGTGTGGTTATGGGTAAGGGCCCTGATCTGCCAGCTGGGGTTCCTCATTCTCTAATTCCCTCTGGTAGGAAGTCCTGCAGTGCATCTCCTGGAGCAAACGGCCCGACTCAAGTCTCTGAGTGACACCATAGACAAACTAAAGGTAAGTGTTCAACAACCAGGGTATCCCAGTTTCAGATGCATTGGGCTCTGCACTTGATTGGTAGATGGATGCATGCATGATGGGACTTGGCCCCCAGGGGCCACTAAGACAGAGATGTGCACAGGCCTGTGCTGCACTGTTCCATCCAGATATAAATGTTCTTTACTCTTTCCCTAAAAGGATGAAGTAATGAAGGAGACCGTGGCACAGTGTCCCGGGGCGAACGTTCCCACAGACTTTGCCACCTTCCCGTCCTCAGACTTTATTAAGGTAAGTACCTGGCTTTTCAGGGGCCAAATTTTATCCCTTATTTAGTGGAATGTAATGTTCTCTGATGTCAAACATCTGTACTATCCTATATCATCTGTCTTCTGTGTTCTGATTGGTTCATATCGGTCCCTGCAGGCCAAGGAAGAGAAGAAAGAAGACACCGTTTACATTGGCAAAGTGACCCTTTCATGCCAGCCGGGACACGGGCAAATCCACAAGCTTGTGCTGACCCCGGAACAACTGCACGAGCTGCACGAACGGCTGATCTGCTAGAGCCCGGCTGCAGCTGCGCCCCCGAGAAGCGTGTGTGTGCGGCCAGCTCTGCGTGTATTCCCACTAAGCATGTTCTGATGAGCAGCGTGGAGCTTGGCTGACCTCCCATCAGCCCCAGGGGGTGAACGAACTCTGGGCAAAAACATAAAGTCGGCGAGTGTCACGCTGAGACAACAGTTCTGTATGGCCACACAGCGTACATCTCTCTTCCTGGAACCCATCTCTATTATTTACTGTCTGTAACTGACATTAAGCACTTGGGTTTGGCTTTGGCCAATAGGGTGATACAGAACAAGTCCCAGGCAAGGGTAGATATTCCTATTGTAACAGGCACTTCTGTTGGAGCTCCATTGTTCCTGATGTATCTGCGCTGCCTCCTATGAATTCATGAAGTCTGACACTAAGTATGTGATGCAGTGTAGCAAGGCTGAAGTGTGATTGGATAATAGTGAGGATGATGACGTTACCTTTTTGGATGCATGATGTACCCAAAATCTTTAAAGGAACAGTAACGCCAATAAATGAAAATATATCAATGAAATTAAATGATAATGTACTGTTGCCCTGCACTGGTTAACGTTGTGTGTTTTGCTTCATCGTTACTATAGTTTATATAAACAAAGCAGCTGTGTAGCCCCGGGGGCAGCCATTCAAAAGGAGAAAAGGCACAGGTTACTTAGCAGATAACAGATAATCTCTATAGAATATAATGGGGTTTTATCTGTTATCTGCTAAGTAACCTGTGCCTTTTCTCCTTTTTTCATCTTGATTGGCTGCCCCCAGGGCTACACAGCAGGGTAATTATATAAAATATAGTAGCTTTTCTGTAGCAAACGCACCAGTTGTACCAGTAATATAATATAATATATATATATTACTTTAAAACACTCTTTTTTTGTGTTACTGTTCCTTTAAGATACAGATTAGCACAGGTCCATCAGTGCCGAAGGCTCCTGGTAGAGACCAGCATAAGAACAATCTCCATTGCTTTGCTATCTAACTCTCATTATTGCCCTGTCTTATTTCTTGTCGGTACCATGGGTTCTAGTCCTTGCTGAGGCCATACTGCCTGTCAGTCCGTATAGATGATTACTTGCACTAATACACGCACTTATACAGAATATTCAGTACAGAACAACCACTTCTAACATTAAAAGATAATCACTGTCCTCTCCTTGTTCTTATTCTGTCCTCTTCTGAACATAGCTTGTCAGAGGCATATATATACATGTGTATTTGCTTATGTTAAAGTGCCTGTAAGGAAGAACTTTCCTGTGGGGGACACAGCAAAGGGGTTAAAGTGCTTCAGTGTTTGTAGCTGAGCTGTGTCACAAGATGGGAGAGATGTACCGGCCCACAGCTCCAGTATCTGAAGGAAAATACTTGTATCTATGGGGCCCCATTATACAAATGGCCATTTCTTGTGAGAGGAGGACGTGCTACATATTTCAGCTGTCGGTTACTGAACAGAAGCCCGATTGCCTTGATACCTACCTGGGACTTTACTAAAATGCTTTCTGTATGGTGGAAAAGCAAAGATCTGTAGGAAAGTGCTGTATTCCAGGTAACTAAATAAAGGGTTAACTGTCTGTGCAGCTTCTCATCCCTACACACGTGTATCTGGTGTTACTGGGAATGGATATTGGGAGTCACAATGCTTGGAATTCCTCAAAAACATCTCCTATGATGTGTTATAGGAATCCTTGGGCTCATGGCTCAGAGGAGGAAATTCAGTTTGAAAGGTAATGGTAAATACATGGAATTTTGTTATCCTTCAGGGTACCTATGTACCTGCACCAGCCTCAAGTTTTAGCATCTCAATAGCAGCAATGATCTAGAACTTGTCACTGGGGCTCCCCATCTTGGAAAGTGTCTATGACACTGCACATGCTCAGTGGGCTCTGGGCAGCTGTTGAGAAGCTGAGCTTTAGGAGGAGTTACTAATTATCAAGCAGAAAATGAGGTTTGTCTCATAGAGGTGATGCTACAGGGCTGATTATTACATTCTGATGCTAATTGCACTCGTTTCTCAGCTGCCATGTAGTAAGTATCCGTATTAATTACTAATCAGCCTTATATTGTGACATTTGTATTCTGTATATACAGTATATTGTGAGTGGGTCCCTAAGCTCAGGTTATATTGTGCCATTTGTATTCCGTATATACAGTATATTGTGAGTGGGTCCCTAAGCTCAGGTTATATTGTGACATTTATATTCTGTATATACAGTATATTGTGAGCGGGTCCCTAAGCTCAGGTTATATTGTGCCATTTGTATTCTGTATATACAGTATAGTGTGAGCGGGCCCCTAAGCTCAGGTTATATTGTGCCATTTGTATTCTGTATATACAGTATATTGTGAGCGGGTCCCTAAGCTCAGGTTATATTGTGCCATTTGTATTCTGTATATACAGTATATTGTGAGTGGGTCCCTAAGCTTGGGTTATATTGTGCCATTTGTATTCTGTATATACAGTATATTGTGAGTGGGTCCCTAAGCTCAGGTTATATTGTCCATTTGTATTCTGTATATACAGTATATTGTGAGTGGGTCCCTAACTCATGTTATATTGTGCCATTTGTATTCTGTATATACAGTATATTGTGAGTGGGTCCCTAAGCTCAGGTTATATTGTGCCATTTATATTCTGTATATACAGTATATTGTGAGCGGGTCCCTAAGCTCAGGTTATATTGTGCCATTTGTATTCTGTATATACAGTATATTGTGAGTGGGTCCCTAAGCTCAGGTAAGTGACAGCAGCACAGAGTATGGGCAGGGAATCAGCAGAAAAGAAGATGGGGGGCTACTGGGGCATCTTCAGAGGCACAGATCTTGCTAAAGGGCTGTGGGGGCCCTGGGTTGGTACAGAAGCCCAAACTATTGCACATTTTCAGCCTACTTCTTTAATTGGTCTTTAGTTCCCCTATAAGTCTAATCTCCTCTTAGTACTTATTCACATACAAAGATTCTCTGTATCTCTGATCTCTTTCCCATGGTCAGACAGGAACCCCCCCCCTGGATAGGTGAATCCAAGCTCCCTCTACTTCTCATCCCAGAGATGAATAAAGCAGACCAATAGCTTCATTTAAAGGGCAATCAGCTGCCACCCAACCCTATCCTGCCTGTAATGTCCAAAATCCAATATGAAATTCCCCAACCAGTGTCTCTATAGTATTAAGCCCCACCCAACCCAACTGGTTTTACAGTCAAGGACAAAGGATAGTGGGTGATGCTGAGGGTAGGGGTTGGGTTACCTAATGGGGGGGGGGGGGGGGGCGCAAACAAATGATCATTGATGAAATCTGGCTCTGTGTTTGACCTGCTTTATCCCCTATGGCTGATATGGAGGCAGTGCCCCCCCCCCCGGGCAGCTATCCATCCTGGCACTGCTCCGTCTCCCTATAAATAAGATGTCTCTGAGGGAAAGCAGATGGCGGAAAGATTCCTGTTTCCCCGAGTCCATTCAGAGCCAAGTCCACATGAATAAATATTTATCTGGCAAAATTACCTTAGTGCACAAAATAAACTCCCCCCCAACAGTAGGAAGCGTTTAGCTGAGCTGTGTATCCTACCAGAGCCACCTGTCGGAAATCCCAATTAGCGTGTCCCCTTTCTCTAACCTACATAGTAAGCATGAGTTTTACTATGATGCAGAGAGTGATATTCTGAGACTATTTGCAATTGGTCTTCATTTTTTATTTGTAGTTTTTTTTTTTTGTTTTTTTTTAATGATTTCAGTTTTTGTTCAACAGCTCTCCAGTTTGGAGTTTCAACAGTTATTTGGTTGCTAGGGTCCAAATTACCTCAGCGACCAGGGTGTGGTTTGAATAAAAGACTGATATATGAACAGGAGAGGGAAAGATAAGTTATATAAAGTAGAAATAATAATTAAACTGTGGCCTTAGTTTTTTTTTTTTCAAACAGGGTAAGTGACCCCTGTTTGAAAGCTGCAAAGAGTCCTTTGCAAATTAAACATCCATACCTGTTATACAGGTAAATGTATTTAAAAATCTAAGCTGTCAATCATGTAATGTCTGCCCCGCCTCTATACCTCAAGTTTGGGTGCAGCCATATATACTGGGGGCTTCTCTTATTGCTGCTCTGGGGGGTAATAGTATTCCCTGTCCCTGTTGTACAGGTAAGGGAAAGCTGCACCCTTGTACTTGGGTTACTGGGGCAGGTACTGATGGGAATGTATTATAAGGGATAATGTACCCCCTACTGTAAATGATAAGGATATTAGCAGTCACTGAGGGGTTCTGTGCCCATATAAAGGCACAAGGCTGCAGGCTGAGTTATACAGGGAACTCTGAGTATCACTCATGTATTATAAGGGATAATGTACCCCCTACTGTAAATGATAAGGATATTAGCAGTCACTGAGGGGTTCTGTGCCCCCCATATAAAGGCACAAGGCTGCAGGCTGAGTTATACAGGGAACTCTGAGTATCACTCATGTATTATAAGGGATAATGTACCCCCTACTGTAAATGATAAGGATATTAGCAGTCACTGAGGGGTTCTGTGACCATATAAAGGCACAAGGCTGCAGGCTGAGTTATACAGGGAACTCTGAGTATCACTCATGTATTATAAGGGATAATGTACCCCCTACTGTAAATGATAAGGATATTAGCAGTCATTGAGGGGTTCTGTGCCCATATAAAGGCACAAGGCTGCAGGCTGAGTTATACAGGGAACTCTGAGTATCACTCATGTATTATAAGGGATAATGTACCCCCTACTGTAAATGATAAGGATATTAGCAGTCACTGAGGGGTTCTGTGCCCATATAAAGGCACAAGGCTGCAGGCTGAGTTATACAGGGAACTCTGAGTATCACTCATGTATTATAAGGGATAATGTACCCCCTACTGTAAATGATAAGGATATTAGCAGTCACTGAGGGGTTCTGTGCCCATATAAAGGCACAAGGCTGCAGGCTGAGTTATACAGGGAACTCTGAGTATCACTCATGTATTATAAGGGATAATGTACCCCCTACTGTAAATGATAAGGATATTAGCAGTCACTGAGGGGTTCTGTGCCCCCCATATAAAGGCACAAGGCTGCAGGCTGAGTTATACAGGGAACTCTGAGTATCACTCATGTATTATAAGGGATAATATAATTTACAGCCGGGGCTACAAGGGATTAGAAGTCACTGAGCTGGGGGCAGGGACCTCCCATCTGATGGCACTGGGGGCACAGGTAGAATGGGCAAAGTAAAACACATCAGACACACAAGTTAAGCTCCCATTCTCAGACTCACACAACACGTAGTTTGTGCAATAAATAAACGCACTTTAGCGCACACCCCATGAAATCGATTCAGGCGCATATTTGCCCTGGGGAACACTTGGCTACTAATGTTAACGCCCAGGAACGCGCTTTGCCAGCCCCCCAGGCATTACCTACTATGCAGGGCATCCCTTGCTACCTACGGACTAGGTATTCTGTAGCCCAAATTCGATTTAACCCTTTAAAAACACAAGTTACTTATTGAGCTAAATACACAAGGGGCTGATAAGGATAAGCAGCCCAAGGCTCCAGTGAGAGACATACAGAGCGCTCCAGCTGTGGGGAGAGGCCCCGCCCAGGAGTAGAGGGGGCGGGGCTGTGCGGAGCGCACACATCCCATACATATATAGGGTGGGGGGGAAGGAGTAGGGGCTGAGAGCGGACTGAGCCGGGGATGGGGACGGAGGGTTGGCTGCACACATGGCTGGGACTGGGGGCTGTGTTTGTGGGGCTGCTCCTGGCTCCGGTGGCGGCACTGGGTGAGTACTGAGGGTGCCTGACTCTGTATAAGGGGGGTTGGTTGGGGTGCGGCCATGTATACTGGGGGCTTCTCTTACTGCTGCTCTGGGGGGGTTAAAAGTATTCCCTGTGCAGGGAAGCTGCACCCTTGTACTTGGGTTACTACTTGTGTTTGTTACTACTTGTGTTTGTTACTACTTGTGTTTGTTACTACTTGTGTTTGTTACTAGTTGTGTTTGTTGTTACTACTTGTGTTTGTTACTGGTTGTGTTTGTTACTACTTGTGTTTGTTACTACTTGTGTTTGTTACTACTTGTGTTTGTTACTGGTTGTGTTTGTTACTGGTTGTGTTTGTTACTGGTTGTGTTTGTTACTGGTTGTGTTTGTTACTAGTTGTGTTTGTTACTAGTTGTGTTTGTTACTAGTTGTGTTTGTTACTAGTTGTGTTTGTTACTAGTTGCATTAGTGTCTGATAGCATCACTATCCCAGTACAGGAACCCAGTGCCATAAGTACAGTCACTGTATGGGGAGCTTATTAGCCAGTCTTTCAACTCACTAGCCAGTCATACAGTTTATTAGCCATGCATATTATTATTAACTTTTCCCTGAAATCCCAGGGCTGCTGAATGTAGACCTGTTGTGTTCCCTAATAAATCTGTCCCACAAAGCTTTGTGCCCAGGAGTAGCTGAGTGTGTAAGGGGTTAAATGTCCCCCCCATACAGGGGTAACTGTGGGACTGTACATAGCAGTGCAGAATAGGAATGTGCATGGGGTTAAATGTCCCCCCATACAGGGGTAACTGTAGGACTGTACATAGCAGTGCAGAGTAGGAATGTGTATAGGGTTAAATGTCCCCCCATACAGGGGTAACTATGGGACTGTACATAGCAGTGCAGAATAGGAATGTGTAAGGGGTTAAATGTCCCCCCATACAGGGGTAACTATGGGACTGTACATAGCAGTGCAGAATAGGAATGTGTATGGGGTTAAATGTTCCCCCCCATACAGGGGTAACTGTGGGACTGTAGATAGCAGTGCAGAATAGGAATGTGCATGGGGTTAAATGTCCCCCCATACAGGGGTAACTGTGGGACTGTAGATAGCAGTGCAGAATAGGAATGTGCATGGGGTTAAATGTCCCCCCATACAGGGGTAACTGTAGGACTGTACATAGCAGTGCAGAGTAGGAATGTGTAAGGGGTTAAATGTCCCCCCATACAGGGGTAACTATGGGACTGTACATAGCAGTGCAGAATAGGAATGTGTATGGGGTTAAATGTTCCCCCCATACAGGGGTAACTGTGGGACTGTAGATAGCAGTGCAGAATAGGAATGTGCATGGGGTTAAATGTCCCCCCATACAGGGGTAACTGTGGGACTGTACATAGCAGTGCAGAATAGGAATGTGTATAGGGTTAAATGCTCCCCCCATACAGGGGTAACTGTGGGACTGTACATAGCAGCGCAGAATAGGAATGTGCATGGGGTTAAATGTTCCCCCATACAGGGGTAACTGTGGGACTGTACATAGCAGTGCAGAATAGGAATGTGCATGGGGTTTGTGCGGTTTTGGGAGTGCAATACAAGCCGGGGTACTGTGAATGTGTTTAATAAGGATAAGTAGAGATTGATGGAACTCAGCTGCCCAGATACACTGTAACGGTTGCATTTCCACTTCCTGCCTGTCAGTTGCTGCGATTCTACACGCTCAGTAACTAGAATTACTCACACAGCTGCTTCCCCTGCTCAGTCACTGGCATTGTCCTGGGGCCCCAAGTAGCCTGACTCACACACCAACTGGGTCTACTGTGTGTGCCTGGGTCCTGGCTGTGTGTGTGTGCCTGGGTCCTGGCTGTGTGTGTGTGCCTGGGTCCTGGCTGTGTGTGTGTGCCTGGGTCCTGGCTGTGTGTGTGTGCCTGGGTCCTGGCTGTGTGTGTGCCTGGGTCCTGGCTGTGTGTGTGTGCCTGGGTCCTGGCTGTGTGTGTGTGCCTGGGTCCTGGCTGTGTGTGTGTGCCTGGGTCCTGGCTGTGTGTGTGTGCCTGGGTCCTGGCTGTGTGTGTGTGTGGCTCAAGAAATCTCACTGAAAACCTGCAATTTACAGATATATATTATGGGTGACAGGCTCCCCAGTATACAGATGTGCACATTCCCTGACGTCCCTGTTTGTGGCATTAGATCTGCATATGAAAAGAAATCAGTTGCCAAAATATAAAGTGTTTTTGCATGAAAACAAGATGTAATTGTGCAGACAAATGGATATTGTGTATTTGTGAGCCAGCTATTGTGATGGCAGGATGAGTGTTTCCTGTGTGACTGTCTTGTCTGCCATACAGACAGCAGCCCTCTCTCTGGGTTTATATTCCACATAAACATTCAGGATGAAACCCCCAGGGCACAAGGCACCATAGCTGAGAGGCGCATTTCCATACACAGCAGTGTGCCTGATATCATTAGGGGAGAGATAAGGAAGCCTGGCAGGGCCAGAGCCAACAAAACCAATCTACATTCCTCTAATGTGGCAGACACAACTGCAGCAGGGATTCGGCTTGTGTACTAGTAGAAATGAGATTATAAAGCATTTCTTTGATGACAGCAGCACTTAAAACATAGATGGAAAAGTTTAAAGTTGGGAATTGTCAAATTTTTAAAATATAGTTGTTTGCCCCAAAATATGATAAACTGGAGTGGTCTGTGCCTGCCTGGGCAGGTATTCTATAACCTGAGCAAGAATGCTGCGGAACCGGTATAGTTACCCCTGCCCTTTGACCTGATCCACGTCTGCCTTTTCTCTGCCGCTCAGATCCGACTGACCAGTCTGACCAACAGTCCATGTTGTTATGGCAGCGCCACCCTTCTGGGCACCCCTTGCCATCGCACTGTGACCCTGGGCCTGATGCACTCAGTGTGTGCCTGACTAGCCACTTTATCCCATGGGGTGTAGATACAAATCAGTCTCTATGGATCAGTGTGTGCCTGACCAGCCAGGTTATCCCATGGGGTGTAGATACAAATCAGTCTCTATGGATCAGTGTGTGCCTGACCAGCCAGGTTATCCCATGGGGTGTAGATACAAATCAGTCTCTATGGATCAGTGTGTGCCTGACCAGCCAGGTTATCCCATGGGGTGTAGATACAAATCAGTCTCTATGGATCAGTGTGTGCCTGACTAGCCACTTTATCCCATGGGGTGTAGATACAAATCTCTTTGGATCAGTGTGTGGCTGACCAGCCAGGTTATCCCATGGGGTATAGATCAAGATCTCTATGGATCAGTGTGTGCCTGACCAGCCAGGTTATCCCATGGGGTGTAGATCAAGATCTCTATGGATCAGTGTGTGCCTGACTAGCCACTTTATCCCATGGGGTGTAGATACAAATCAGTCTCTATGGATCAGTGTGTGCCTGACTAGCCACTTTATCCCATGGGGTGTAGATACAAATCTCTTTGGATCAGTGTGTGGCTGACCAGCCAGGTTATCCCATGGGGTGTAGATCAAGATCTCTATGGATCAGTGTGTGCCTGACTAGCCACTTTATCCCATGGGGTGTAGATACAAATCAGTCTCCATGGATCAGTGTGTGCCTGACTAGCCACTTTATCCCATGGGGTGTAGATACAAATCAGTCTCTATGGATCAGTATGTGCCTGACCAGCCAGGTTATCCCATGGGGTATAGATCAAGATCTCTATGGATCAGTGTGTGCCTGACTAGCCACTTTATCCCATGGGGTGTAGATCAAGATCTCTATGGATCAGTTTATTTTGGATAAGGTTTGCCTTTAGCTGATTGAGTTGCTGACACTAATGTGCCAGGCGATGAGAGATCCGACATTCCCTGGGTGTAGGGTAACCTAGAATGGACAGGTGTTGCCTAGTTTCAGGGTAAAAGGGGAAGGGGGGGTTGCCCCGAAACGTCGGCCAGATTGAATACTTTTAGTCTGCGAATGCCCCATCTGGGTATGTGGATGGGTTGTTGGTAGATGAATGAATAGGGAGGCAGCCATTCTGGGTTTGGCCCCTAGTACTGTCTCTATCCGTCAGGCCTTGGGGCCAATGGGTTGGATGGCATGTATGGTCTCCGTTATCTATAGTGCAATTAAAACAAAGATTTTTATGTTACGGGTCGGTCATCTCGGAGTGAGTTCTTTAGTGCCGGGGAATAACGGACAGATGGATCTTTGTTCTGCCCAGTGTTACGGACACATCAGCTGCTGAGTTTACCCACAGGAGTCTGGATGCTAATCCCCCCCAAGCCACGGCGGCCAAGAAGAATCCCCCAAACATTCAGCTGTTTTCTTAAGTACATTCCTTACCATGGAACAGCTTCTCAGCCCAGAATAACTCCCAGCTAGGGGCCTGTCCCCTGCCATGTATCAGGTTAATGAATCCTGCTATGTGTAACTACAGCACTCCCAGGCCCCCGGGATTATTCATTCTTTGGTTAATGCTTTATAAAGACAAGCAAACCTTTTTAATTTTTCTTTATATTCTGACCATACAGGACATTGGAGTCCATGGGACACGCAGATAGCTAGAATCTCAGCCATAAAGCAGGGCAGGACTGCTGCTTACAATGGGGGGGATCAGATAGGATCTGTGCCACTGTGACAGAATGCTCTGTTATACAGATAGCTAGAATCTCAGCCATAAAGCAGGGCAGGACTGCTGCTTACAATGGGGGGATCAGATAGGATCTGTGCCACTGTGACAGAATGCTCTGTTATACAGATAGCTAGAATCTCAGCCATAAAGCAGGGCAGGACTGCTGCTTACAATGGGGGGGATCAGATAGGATCTGTGCCACTGTGACAGAATGCTCTGTTATACAGATAGCTAGAATCTCAGCCATAAAGCAGGGCAGGACTGCTGCTTACAATGGGGGGATCAGATAGGATCTGTGCCACTGTGACAGAATGCTCTGTTATACAGATAGCTAGAATCTCAGCCATAAAGCAGGGCAGGACTGCTGCTTACAATGGGGGGATCAGATAGGATCTGTGCCACTGTGACAAAATGCCTTTTTATGTAACATACTATTCTTAATAGCCAACATCCAAAGCTTGTGCTGTGCTGCCTGGCATGGCTTCTGTTTGGATTATCTGGAAACAGATCCTGGATGTATGAAATTATATTTGTAATCAGAATTATGGCCTGTCTCAAGCTGCCGGTTAGCTGGACACGCAGAGGGGTTGCATTACGTCCGGGTATCATTGTGTCGGCACAAGAGGAGACGTGCATCATTCAATGAACTCAGGTCGGAAGCCTGGAACAGTGGCTGCTTATGTTCTGGGTAATGCAGGCCGGTACCATCAGAACATTTCCTTTGGAGATAATGGATATATTTCCTCTAAACAATTTGTGGTACAGCGGCGCCTTCCCCATTCAGCCAATTTGGCAGAGTTATTTGGAACAGGATTGGTATTGGTGATTTATCCATCAAACCTTGTACCCCTTTGGCACAGGGGTGACAGAGAAGGGTTAAAGCACTGGGGCAGTTAATTAGGCAAATTCAAGCTGACTGTGGGGGGTTTATTACTTATTGTATGAAACAAAGGCAGAGAAGGGCAGCCATGTATGGGGAACCGTTTGCAGATAACGGAATCATCCTGCTTATCATCCCATTGATGGTTCAGGGAAGCTTCAAAGGTTCTTTGTCATTGTCAGTAAGTGGTGGCCCTTTTGGGGGCCTGGGGCAGTACCTGAGGGCCCCACCTGACAGCCTAATCTATTTGATGCTTAATTGCTCTGTAGATATGCCTTGGGGCCCAGTCTGAAGGACAATTGGATGAGGTTTGGGGTAAACAGTTACTTTGCTGTCCTGAATAATCTTGAAACTACAACACAATGACATGTTTTCCCGTTGCTACCATCTATGTATTATGTTCTTACAGGGTAAGGGGGGGTCTGACTGAATGTTGGGGCCTAAAGGTGGCCACACATGGCGATTTGCGATCTTTCATGCGACCATCGGTCAGGGCTGAAACAGCAGATATGAAGGTAGAAACAATAGGATTTCTACCTCCTTCTGCCGATTCAGCGCTGAAGGCAGATTTTGGTCAGGCGCCTTCTATGGCGCCCGATCAAAATCTTTTAACTGGCCCGATCGGCGAGTCGACCGATATCAGCAGCCTCCTGCGATATTGGTCGACTCGCCGACTTGCCATACACGGATGATATAATCGGTGCGTGTATGGCCAGCTTACAGCAGTCTGAGATTTGTAGTTCAGTAGTAGCTGCAATGGTGCTGATTTAACCCTTTACACCTACCCAGGGAGGCCCTTGCCTCTCTCGTATAGTAAACATCATGTGAGCCGCTGCTTTATATGGAAGTTTTCAATTACTTCTCTTTTTATGGCAAACAAAAAAAAAATGGTTTAACAAAGCGAATTCTGTTCTGGGCTTTTTATCCACCCGCTTCTCAGATTCTTTCAAGAGAAAGTCACGAAGGGTTAAGTTCTATATTTTTCTTTAATGCACATGAAATATTCCGATGTATAGGAGTCATGGGAAATTCTCTCCGTGCCTGTAATGCTCTGCGCCTGCCAAGGCACTATTCCTGCGCCCAGATATCAAAGAGATATACAGTGTTTATACAGACACAGCCTAAACTATGAGTGCCGGCCAAGGGGGGGTCTGTATGTGTTATTCCGACACACTGGTGCGTTCCATGGGGCAGTTGTGCAAATCATATTACAGAGAACATCAGATGGGTCAGAGCAGGGCGAGTGGGGGAGCCAAGTATTGAACTGGGGCTGAACTCTTATCCCACACTGACAAGATTAGTACAGCCAGTAATGGCAGTCGCCTTATGGGAAAGGCTTATTCTCCTTTATTTTACATACAGTATATGGTGAGGATCCCAACATTGCCTTCTTTAGACAGTACAGTATGGGGGTACAGCTTATTGTGTGCCCAGAACATTCCTTCTCTGTATATTTGTATTTATACATATGGGTAGGGGGTGCCATAGTGTTTCCCTTAGACAGTAGAGTATGGGGGTACAGCTTATTGTGTGCCCAGAACATTCCTTCTCTGTATATTTGTAGTTATACATATGGGTAGGAGGTGCCATAGTGTTTCCCTTAGACAGTACAGTATGGGGGTACAGCTTATTGTGTGCCCAGAACATTCCGTCTCTGTATATTTGTATTTATACATATGGGTAGGGGGTGCCATAGTGTTTCCCTTAGACAGTACAGTATGGGGGTACAGCTTATTGTGTGCCAGAACATTCCTTCTCTGTATATTTGTATTTATACATATGGGAGGGAGGTGCCATAGTGTTTCCCTTAGACAGTACAGTATGGAGGTACAGCTTATTGTGTGCCCAGAGCATTCCTTCTCTGTATATTTGTATTTATACATATGGGTAGGAGGTGCCATAGTGTTTCCCTTAGACAGTACAGTATGGGGGTACAGCTTATTGTGTGCCAGAACATTCCTTCTCTGTATATTTGTATTTATACATATGGGTAGGAGGTGCCATAGTGTTTCCCTTAGACAGTACAGTATGGGGGTACAGCTTATTGTGTGCCAGAACATTCCTTCTCTGTATATTTGTATTTATACATATGGGTAGGAGGTGCCATAGTGTTTCCCTTAGACAGTACAGTATGATGGTACAGCTTATTGTGTGCCAGAACATTCCTTCTCTGTATATTTGTATTTATACATATGGGTAGGAGGTGCCATAGTGTTTCCCTTAGACAGTACAGTATGGGGGTACAGCTTATTTTGTGCCCAGAACATTACTTCTTTATTTGTATTTGTAGATATAGCTGGGAGCTTCCATATTATATATCCCATATGGCCTCATAGAGTAACTGCACAGACAGGGTTTCTTATCCTTTTTCAAAGTGACCCACATTTTGCCAGCTGGGCTTGTTGTACAATTTATTATCTCCTTCAAATTACCAGGAAAATATGTTTTGTTGCTGTATGGTGATATTTATTTTTAAAAGGATCTTGGTGACCAACCCTAAGCTTACTATGGGCCCTGAGCTGTAGGTTAATAAATGCGGGGCCAGTAGCCTTATCTCCCCTTTGTCCCTATCCTACAACAGCTGGACTCTGTCTCCCAGCACTTCTCACCCTTGTCAAGGCAAAGACAGACTCGCCATCCCAACATGAAGCCTGTGCACAACTGAACACATAATGACATTATCTCTGTGCCGGGCTTCCATGGAAAGCATGTGTGTTATTTAGCATCACATGGAAATTCTAGGACTTATCTAGTTCCAGAGCCCTGGTGTTTTGTAGCTTGTTGGGCGGGGGACATAATGAGGACATTGCCACATTTGAATAGGAAAGGCTTAAAAGTGCAATTCACAACAGGTATCAGTGGGAACACACCCGTGTACCATTAAAATGAATGAATGGCACCCATGCCCAACGACCTACAAAATGGTCATATTGCTACATGTGCCATTGCTCTTGAGGAAGGGCAAATACGGCAATATCCTTGGGCTCTTAAAGGAGACATATTGGATAAATGGGGAAAAACACTTATTTTGTAGGCAATTATGAATAATATCTGGTGCTGGTTTCCCTTTGGGCTAAACATTAACCCTATCTGTAACAATGGCCCCTTTATTGGAGCTCCCTATAGATCCTATCACTTCTAGGTCCAGTGTGAAATGGAGAGTGGGCGTGTCCTAACACAGTAGGAGGGGGAGAGCCAATCACAGCCCTGCACTCATACAAGCGCACACAGGCTTCAGTTCCCTATCAGGTCAGCCTAGCTGCTGATTGGTTCCTATCCTACAGTGCAGGGTAAGGAGGGCCGCCGGCTCCCCAGCTCATCCAGAGAATTCAGCCAGCAGGAAGTGGAACTGATGGGCGGGACTAGTGGGGTTTGGGGGAATTTATCTATAAATCAGTCTGAAACACAACATTTTTAAGCACAATCCTTCTATATCTAGAGGAGTATAATTCACTGGAACATTCATAATTTTTATAGGATATGTCTCCTTTAAGGTGCCCATACACGTTAAGATTTGCTCGCTTGGCCTTGGGGCCAAACAATCGAATTATATTGGCGGCAAAGGGGCAGTCGGTTCAGGGACCACATCAACGAACCGATGCGGTCCCCGATCCGACTAGATTTTCTAACCTGCCCGATCGAGATCTGGCCGATTTGAGGTAGGCCCCTCGGTAGTCCCCATACACGGCCGATTAGCTGCCAAATCGGTCTAAGGGACCCATATTGGCAGCTAGAATCGGCCCGTGTATGGGGACCTTTAGCCTCGGGCCCTTGGTATCTGGATATTGTTATTATCAGGGACGTCCCAGACTGCTGCAGAATGGACGCCACTGATTTAATTAGCAGCCCTCAGGTATTCTGCATTGCAAAGGCATCTTATTCGTCAAAACTAGCAATTCAATTAGCAATTTAGTCATTTGGTTCTGTGGATAGTAATCTGATTGGCAACAAACACCATGGGCAAAGTCAGGCAGAAGAGAGCATTTGGCCCAGGGGCCCCTACAGAATCACATACGGGATCTGAACCAAGGGTTTGACTGACAGATTTTTCTGTTTGAACCCAGCAATGTTTTGGCTCGTTGCTAAGGGCTCTGGTACACGGGGAGATTAGTCGCCCGCGGCAAAACTCCCTGCTCGCGGGCGACTAATCTCCCCGAGTTGCCTTCCCTCTGCCATCCCACCGGCGAACATGTAAGTCGCCGGCGGGATGGCAGACGCGGCGGCGCGATTTCGGGAAATCGCTGAAAAAGACTCGCAAGTCGGTGGGATGGCAGAGGGAAGGCAACTCGGGGAGATTAGTCGCCCGCGAGCAGGGAGTTTTGCCGCGGGCAACTAATCTCCCCGTGTACCAGAGCCCTAATTCAGTCAAGGGGAGTCATATTGGCAGCCAGTATCTGTGCATGAACGGACACCTTAAGTCTTGGGGGGGGGGGGGGGTCATTTTCTGGTTAACTTTTAGTATAGCCTATTCTTTGCAACTTTACAATTGGATTTCGTTTTTTATTTTTTATAGTTTTTTTAATAATTTGCCTTCCTTGCCTTTCCAGCTTTCAAATGGGGGTCACTGAACTATTACTCTATGAGGCTAAACTGTTATTGTTATTTTTATTGCTTATCTTTCTCTTCAGCCCCTCTCCTATTCATATACATGTCTATGTTTTTGAACCACTGCCTGGTTGCTAGGTTAAACAGGACCACAGCAACCAGGTAGCTGTAGCTGAAAGCACCGAATGAACATGTTACACTCTCAGAGTTCCAGTAAAGAGTTTATATCTTTCTTTAGAAGAGAGATTTAGCACAGGAAACCTGACATACACGGAGGGACATGATCTCTGTCGGTTTTCTCTGCACGTTCTTGCAGTGCTAGGTATTACGGGACGGAGTTAGTCATCCATTTACCCAAGAAAGACAAGAGGGATGTTAAACCTGTGAAACTTACTATGAAACTCAGACTGTAAATAAACGTGCTAATGAATCATTAATTCCTGAAAATTAGTTGCTTTTATATTAAATCTGCTCTGACTTCCAAATTCTTCATTCTTTTTGTGTGCCCAGAACACTATGGAAACGATAGGGGTCAGTTACCAACTGGAAAGCAGTGCAGTTTTTGCCTTTGCACCCTACCTTCCATCCGACATGAACTGCAACAGGCCTGTGCCAGGGAAACTAGCTATACAGCAGACCCTGAGGGGGGGGGGGGGGGGGGGGGTTGGGCTATATTGCAGTCCTATCTCCCCTGCCCTTTCCTACCTTTTCCTTTTTAAAATACCGGCAAGACACCCACGGCCTGGGAGGTGCAACATTAGCGGGTTGGGGGGGGGGGCAGGAGAGGAGGGGCTGTTCACGCAGGGCCCCCTTAGAAGATTTGTTTGCAGGGGGGCCCAGCACAACCAAGTTGCACCTCTGGTCTCTGTGTTCCATTTTGGAACCTCAAGCTGGATTTTTTATCCAAAACAAGGTACAGAGTGCTGCCAGACTCCGCCCATACTCATACTCGGCACCCCTTAGAGCAGCGGTTCTCAACCTGTGGGACCCTTTCACAGGGGTCGCCTAAGACCATCGGAAAACACATATTTCCGATGGTCTTAGGAATAATTTTATGGTTGGGGGTCACCACAACATGAGGAACTGTATTAAAGGGTCGCGGCATTAGGAAGGTTGAGAACCACTTAGAGCTTTTGCACTTCTGCCTGGGTTATTGTAAATGACCCCTCGTGTGTCTATAATTGTGATGAAAAATGATAAGGTTATTTGTGAAAGAGAAGTGTTATACTTTCACACTGGCTGGGTTGTTATAGATATGTTCTGGTTGGCCTAGTTACCCCTGTGTCCCATTAATTCATTGATCCCCAACCAGTGGCTCAGGGGCAACATGTTGCTCCCCAACCCCTTGGATGTTGCCCCCAGTGGCCTCAAAGTAGGTGCTCATTTTTTTAATTCCTGGCTTGGATGCAAGTTTTGGTTGCATAAAACCCAGTTTAATGCCAAACAGAGCCTTCTATAGGCTGCCAGTCCACATAGGGGCTACCAAATAGCCAATTATAGCTCTTATTGGCACCCCAAGAACATTTTTCATGCTTGTGTTGCTCCCCAACACTTTTTCTATTTACTGGTAAATGTGGCTCACAGGTATAAAAGGTTGGGGATCCCTGCATTAATTAATAAAACCTCTTTAGTTTGCTCAGGCCTCTGGGTGATTGACAACTCGGTGGGTGAATGATTTAAAAACAACCTGTAAAATGAGACTTAAATAACGTGCCTTTCTTAACTTGATTACTTTCCTATCTGGGAGATCTGGCCAGGATTCTCCCTCGTAACACCCAGGGTTGGGCAGTGCAAGGTGATACATCCCAGTGGGGATATTGATTGTGGGAGATTTTACACGTTTCTAGGATACAGATGAGAAATTTGCAGGCAGATTACTCTACCCTGTTGTGAACTGGAAGGCGATTTTCCTTGGCTCGCGGGGTTAAAATAATAAACATAATCCTTAAAAACTCCTCTGGGCTACATCAGCCTGACACAGGTACAACAATCCCTGGCACTCAGTGGGCCCAGACAAGTGTATTTATAGCAGAAAAGCCGTGCAGAACTCACCGTTTAGACTACCAGTGTCTTGTTTAGGAAGTTCCAATCATGCCCCGCCATCCCTTATGCCTGTAAGCCAGAGCCAATATATATGTCCGTAAGTGCCGCAGGCTGGAAATGAGCAGAATGGAAAGGCTATGAATTAAAAAAAACATATAAAATAAATAGCAAACTAAATTCAAATTTGCTTAGAAAAGATCTGTCTATAAAACAATCCTATTGGGTTGATTTCATGTTTAAATGATTCCCTTTTCTCTGTAATAATAAAACAGTACCTGTACTTGATCCCAACTAAGATATAATTACCCCTTATTGGGGCAGAACAGCCCTATTGGGTTTATTTCATGGTTAAATGATTCCCTTTTCTCTGTAATAATAAAACAGTACCTGTACTTGATCCCAACTAAGATATAATTACCCCTTATTGGGGCAGAACAGCCCTATTGGGTTTATTTCATGTTTAAATGATTCCCTTTTCTCTGTTATAATAAAACAGTACCTGTACTTGATCCCAACTAAGATATAATTACCCCTTATTGGGGGCCAGAACAGCCCTATTGGGTTTATTTCATGGTTAAATGATTCCCTTTTCTCTGTAATAATAAAACAGTACCTGTACTTGATCCCAACTAAGATATAATTACCCCTTATTGGGGGCCAGAACAGCCCTATTGGGTTTATTTCATGGTTAAATGATTCCCTTTTCTCTGTAATAATAAAACAGTACCTGTACTTGATCCCAACTAAGATATAATTACCCCTTATTGGGGGCCAGAACAGCCCTATTGGGTTTATTTCATGGTTAAATGATTCCCTTTTCTCTGTAATAATAAAACAGTACCTGTACTTGATCCCAACTAAGATATAATTACCCCTTATTGGGGCAGAACAGCCCTATTGGGTTTATTTCATGTTTAAATGATTCCCTTTTCTCTGTTATAATAAAACAGTACCTGTACTTGATCCCAACTAAGATATAATTACCCCTTATTGGGGGCCAGAACAGCCCTATTGGGTTTATTTCATGGTTAAATGATTCCCTTTTCTCTGTAATAATAAAACAGTACCTGTACTTGATCCCAACTATTAATGGCCCCAAAAGGCCCTAATTAATGAGTTATAGAATACTGTAGGTAAACTTACCAATGTTATGGGGCCCTAAATTGAATTTGCTGTAGGGCCCAGTAACATCTGGTTCAGTAAGGCCTGTGGCACACACAGAGATTGGTACTGTCGGGCCACTAGGCCAGAACCAGCTGTTAGAGCAATTGCACAGAGTCAGAGCGGAAATCCCAGGCACTAAACAAATGAGGGCACTTGGCTATTTCTGTAACAATTTCTGCAGAGATTCCTGTTGCTTAAAGATCCGCAGAGCTATGACTTCACTTCCACTTGGTTTTCCGCTGGCTTCTAGGCTTCCAGCCCTCGCTCTTAAGAACAAACAATGACCCACGTTGTACATTTGTTTTTCCTTTTAGGTGCTAAACCTTAATACACGGCTAATGAGCATTGTGCACTCGTAATTAGCACATTGTGGGGTGTCCGTCGCACAAACGTGACATGTATATGTTTATTCTAAAGGTCCCCATACACTATAGGACCTACGGGTGGGCGATATCGGGTAGCAAGTGGCCCTGGGGCCAAACGATCGGATTACATTTGCGGCCATGGGGCAGTCGGTTCGGGGACCGCATCAACGAGCCGATGCGGTCCCCGATCCGACTGGAATTTGTAACCTGGCCGATCGAGATCTGGCCAATTTCAGGCCAGATATCGGTCGGCCAGGCCTCTCGGTTCTGCCCATACACGGGCCAATTAGCTGCCGAATCGGTCCAAGGGACCCCCGGGCCGGAACTAGGGGTAGGCAGAAGAGGCAGCTGCCTAGGGCGCAACGATGGAGGGGCGCCAGGCAGGAGCCTCTCCTACCTACCCCTAGCGCTACTTTGTCATTGCCTCCGCTGCTTGTCATTAGCGGCGGAGGCAATGACCGATCGAATCGCCCCGCCTCCTGTGCTTTGGCGCGCATGCGCTGTTCGGGGGGGGGGCGGGGAGGTGGGCGGAGTTGGCCGACCGGGTTGCCTAGGGCGCCCGGTCGGCTTGGTCCGCCCCTGAGGGACCCATATCGGCAGCTATAGTCGGCCCGTGTATGGGGACCTTAAGGCTCTTCAGTTAATTGTGGATGGTGATTTATTTTGGTTTTATTCATATGTGCTTAGCACATGCTTATTTAAAGGGGAAATAAACACCAGTGTACAATATGAGCTCCATAAACAAGGGTTTTATTCTGTATAGTTTAGGGATGTCAACTGAACAGCTTCAATGAGAAATGGATTTCCCCCAATGAGGGACACACACACCCCCTTTGTTTAAAATGAGTTCCCTGAATAGGACTTGTCATGTACGGCCCTTTTTTAATTTAGAAATGTTTCCTGTGATTTCTTGCACCAAGAAACATTGAAATTGAAGGTACTTTTATCTTTTATTAGTGAGCAATTGCGGTGGGAGTTGAACGCAGTTAGTAAAAATAAAAACCCAGCAAAATGAACTCCTCCTTATCTGTATGCCTGGTACACAAGCTGCAGATGTGGGAAGTAAGGGGAAAATATGGGTAGTAAGGTCATTATACATTAGGGCCACTCCATGGGCTGAACCATTTATTCTACATTAGTTTTCCCTCTGATACAGAGTGACTAGTAATGATATATGTGAGGTTTGGCAGTGGTAGCCAGCTGGATCCTGTATTAGCCCCCTGCAAGGATTGCTCCTTATCTGTAAAACTTGCCTGGAACCTCCTCTCCTTTTAACTTCTCCTCTCACCCTCTGCCCCCAACACGTTGCCATTAGTCATACAGCATTACACACCCCCCCCAGTGCATTTTTTGATTCAGTCATACACTGGGTTCATTTGCTGGGCAGATGCTTCATGCAGAATTATATGAATATTCTATTGTTGCGAAGAAAATCCGCACTCACAGGGCTTATAAGCTTTATAAAGTGTGCGTTAATGTTAGTCCCCTAACTAAATGCAGGTTTAGTGCCCACATTCCGTGATATCTGTATAAATACAAAAAAAAAAATGTATAAATACAAATACAAACAATCAATACATTATACCTTATAATACATGAGTGATACTCAGAGTTCCCTGTATAACTCAGCCTGCAGCCTTGTGCCTTTATATGGGCACAGAACCCCTCAGTGACTGCTAATATCCTTATCATTTACAGTAGGGGGTACATTATCCCTTATAATACATGAGTGATACTCAGAGTTCCCTGTATAACTCAGCCTGCAGCCTTGTGCCTTTATATGGTCACAGAACCCCTCAGTGACTTCTAATATCCTTATCATTTACAGTAGGGGGTACACTATCCCTTATAATACATGAGTGATACTCAGAGTTCCCTGTATAACTCAGCCTGCAGCCTTGTGCCTTTATATGGGCACAGAACCCCTCAGTGACTTCTAATATCCTTATTGTTTATAGAAGGGGGGGCAGCATTATGTTAACACAATTCCTTAGAGTTTATTATGTGGGTTTTGGTACTCACTATATTATTTATTGATATACTTTCTGTGTTGCATGGCTGTGGGGAGAAACATAGGGTAAAGCTGTAGGTCACACATGTCAAACACAAGGCCCGCGGGCCAAATCCGGCCCGCCAGGCCTTGCAATGTGGCCCGCGCCGCGCTGTCATCACTGCACGCCGCTGCGTTCCATCACAATGACGCGCGGTGACAAAGGAGGCTTGTGATCTCGCCGGCCGTACTTGCTATCTATTACGCATGCGCATAGAATCTATGCGCATGCGTAATAGATAGCAAGTACGGCCGGCTATGTCATAGATAACAAGTCACGTGAGATTCAGGAGGCGTGACCTATAGTCCGGCATCCGATGTGGTTGTGCGGGTGGCTCCTTCTCTCTTATGCCGGCGGCAACAGGCCTTTTTTCTAGGTTGCGCCCGTGCGTATGACGTCACACGTCAGCGACGAGGCGCTGCCTTATAGTAGTGCCTGTTGCCGCGGCATAAGAGAGAAGGAGGCGCCGACATCACTGGTCTGTTGGGGGTACTTTCTGTGGGGGCAATTGGGGGCACTGTGCGGGCTGGCTACTGTCTATGGGGGGTACTGTGTATGAGGCAATTGGGGGTACTGTTTATGGGGGCAATTGGGGGTACTTCTTATGGGGGCATTGTGTGTAGGGGGTACTGTGTATGAGGCAATTGGGGGTACTGTTTATGGGGGCTACTGTCTATGGGGGGTACTGTGTATGAGGCAATTGGGGGTACTGTTTATGGGGGCAATTGGGGGTACTTCGTATGGGGGCACTGTGTGTGGGGGCTACTGTCTATGGGGGGTACTGTATATGAGGCAATTGGGGGAACTGTGTGTGGGGGCTACTGTCTATGGAGGGTACTGTTTATGGGGGCAATTGGGGGCACTGTTTATGGGGGCAATTGGGGGTACTTTCTATGGGGGCACTGTGTGTGGGGTCTACTGTCTATGGGGGGGGTACTGTGTTCAGTAAACCATTCGGCCCGCGATTTAGGCTGAATTTTAGATTTTGGCCCCTTCTCTGATTGAGTTCGACACCCCTGCTGTAGGTTAACAGAGCCACAAGTACTTTTGCTGGTTCTTGTGTTACTGACTGTGGCCGTAGAAGCTGAATTTGTGGCCATTGTTTAGTTGTTAGTTCCTTTTGCGGTGTTTTGCTGATTTGGCATCGGGTCAAACAAGAATTGGAAACATTCCAGAAAACGTAAGTTCTTGTTATACAAACCCCCACTCCTTATTGGACGCTGCAGAAAAACAGAGATCCCCAGGCTGTGTTATTATATATACTGTATATATAAGGACAGAAAACTAAAGGTGAATTTGTTAGCTTGGATTTTAGTTAAAGTTATTGTGATGGCTGTTCTCACTTTTGGTCATCCATAAAGTATGGTAAATATTGCTTGTGCTGTACACTTACGCATGAATATGTGGATACTTTAGGGCAGGGGTCCCCAACCTTTCTTACTAGTGAGCCACAGTCAAATGTAAAAAGACTTGGGGAGCAACACAAGCACCATAACAGTTCATGGAGGTGCCAAATAAGGGCTGTGATTGGCTATTAGGCAGCCTCTATGCACACTGTCAGCTTACAGGGGCTTTATTTGGTAGGAAATCTTGTTTTTATTCAACCAAAACTTGCCCCCCAAGTCAGGAATTCAAAAATAACTACCTGGTTTGGGGGCACTGAGAGCAACATCCAAGTGGTTGGGGAGCAACATGTTGCCCCTGAGCCACTGGTTGGGGAACACTGCTTTAGGGACTACTTAAGTGGGGAGCACACAGTCATAAACACATGGGGGTTAGGGGAGCGATAGTAGAGCACGGAATATTTGGGTACATATGTTGTGTTTATGAGAATGTATATGAGGTGGGATGGGGGGGAAAGTACCCCGGGTGGGAGGATGATTGGTACTGAGGAGGTTTATAGAGTGGGGGGTACTTAGGTAACTGCTTATAACAGCACGTGGGTGGACGAGCAGAGCTGCGGAGCGCTTACTCGCAGATATTTTGGCAGGCCTGCATTCTGTTACAGGACAGGAGGAAATTTGCTCTGCCAAGTGGCTCATTAATAGAGGCGTATGATTCCCCAAGTGCAGAACTGCAGGAACAGACTCTTAAAAACTCAGCAAAAACACAGAAGGATACCAGTATCTCATAGAGCAGCAGTTCCTAAGCTGTGGAGCTGGCACCCTTGAGGGGGCTTGGTGCTACTGCAAGGGGGGCACGGCCTGAATGCCAGTTTGGTGGGAACTGGTGAGAAAGCCCATTGCTTTCCTACATACACCTGAAGGTCAATGAGGCCGAGATTAGTGGTGGAAACATATCTGCTGGAACTATGGTTGACACACCAATGTTATTCTATATTTTTATCCATCTCGTTGGCTTGACCAAAGGTTGGACCTCCAAGTAGGGCTTGAACTAATACAATGGCACATCCACTGCCAGAGACGTACCGAATATCTCAGGGACCTCTATGCAACACTGTGTCCTCCATGCAGCAGTCGCCCTGTGAAAACACATCCTTTCCTTCTATTTTCTTGCTTTTTATCAGTTTTATTTTTCAACATATGTTTTCCATGGTTAGTATGCAGGGCAGTTATACTATCAGGGACTGAGCAATCACTGATGTTTAGACATACAGCCATCGTCGCTGCTCCTAATCCTCCGGAACAATCTTTCATTTTATATATTTATCTGAACGATTATGGAAGTATAGTAAACCCAGCCCAAAAATGTGGTATACATGTTCTTAGGAAATATATAGGGGATATTAACTTCTCACCCCAGCTGTTTTTCTGCACTATAGAGTTTGCGGTTAGATAGGTGGGGGGACAGGAAACAGGAAACCAGTAGTTTAAGCCTTCTGAGCTTTCTTGGAACGCACCCGAAATTATACATATATCAAGATTATCTCTAAAAGTGGGATGTTAAGTTAGATCCAACCGGCTGTATAAACTGAGGCTTGTATCAATATACAAACCTGATATGGTTTGAGCAGCCATCTTATTTGTTCTGATAAATGATATTACTTCCAGATTTATAGGGTACTGGCACATGGGGAGATTAGTAGTCTTCAATAAATCTTTGCTACTGGGGTCCACTAATCTCCAGCAAATGCTTTCCCCCTGGCAGTAAAGTAAATCACCAGTGGGAAAACATATGCGGCACACAGATACGTTGATGACGTTTCTTCAAGAGCAGTTCATGATGTCTGTTTGTTCCCATGACATAAACCCACCAAAGAGAGCTGGAGACTGCTTTCTAGCTACAGAATGGAAGCGCTAAGAAAAGTAACTACAATGGTAGTAGCTTCCCATTATGGTTATTCCGATGTTTACAATCTAGGAGAGAAATTATGTCATACAATAAAAGAAAATTACCTGAAGCCTTGGTTCCTCCCTTATATGACACAAATGCAGATACGTTGATGACGTTTCTTCAGGAGCAGTTCATGATGTCTGCTTGTTCCCATGACAGGGGCCCACCAAGGAGAGCGGGTGACTGCCCTCTGGCTACAGAATGAAAGAGCTAAGAGATCAGTAGAGCTGCTGGATAAGGTCAGTGTGAGTACAAAACTGCAAGATTATATGTACTAACCAAGCTCCGACATTAAAAAATTCCATTTATACAAAAAAGAGTGTGTGGCCTATAAAACACTGCTTTCATTGCTTAATAAGAAAATGTAAAATAACTAAAAATGTTTTATATTTATGAGCGTTACAGTCTGTTCATGGAAGAGAAATGTGTGCTGCACCGTCAATGTGTATTACAGATTCAGTTTATAGTAGTTTACTTTCATCCCATTTATCATTGTGCAGTTGTTTATTGATTGAAACGAGTTCTGTATTACAAAGTGGCGAGACAAACCAACTATGTAGGAGGAGTGAGTGCAAGAATGTAGGAAGAGTCTGGGGATGTGGGTTGCTGCAGAGGTGCACAGAGTAGAAATGTGTGTTGTATTGGCGTTCCCTGCCCTGGGCTGGCAGTGAGCTTCAGCTGGCAGTCAAGACCAGACAAGTGACTAAGACCCCATTGGCTTATTTGCAGAATATCTTCATCTTCGATTGGAAGTACAAACAACCAGCACGCAATGTCAATTCCAAGTGTAAAGGTGGCCTTACCCTGCTAGATCCACTCATCTGCCAACTGACTCTGTTTGGGCACCCATGTGTAGGGCCTTATCCCATCGTTGGCCATACTTTCTAGGCCAGTGGTCCCCAACCAGTGGCTCCCAAGCAACTTGTTGCTTACCAACCCCTTGGATGTTGCTCTCACTGGCCTCAAAGCTGGTCTTCATTTTTGAATTTCTGGCTTGGAGGCATAAAGACCATGGGTACTGCCAAACACAATCTCCTGTAGTCTGCCAGTTCACATTGGGCTACTAAATAACCAATCGCAGCCTTTATTAGTTACCCCCAGGGACTTTTTTCATGCCTGTGTTGGGCCCCAACTTTTTTTTTATATTTAAATGTTTCTCATGGGTAAAGAAGGTTGGAGACCCCTGCTCTGGGTATTGCTGTATCCAGTTTAGAAACAGCTGGGGGTCATTGTACATGTGAAAGACATGGACCTAAGTGTTCTTATTATTTCTAAGGCCTGTGACACATGGGGAGATTAGTCGCCGCGTGACAAATCTCCCTTTTCGTGGGCGTCTAATCTCCCCGAAATGCCATCCCAATGGCGAGAATGTAAATCACCAGTGGGATGGCATACGCGGCGGCAAAATCGCTGAAGATTCCACTCACGGCAACTTTGGCGATTTCAGCCATGCGCCGCGTATGCCATCCCACTGGCGATTTACATTCTAGCCAGTGGGATGGCATATCGGGGAGATTAGTTGCCCGCGACGAAGGAGATTAGTCGCCCGTGACAAGGGAGATTTGTCGTGCAGTGACTAATCTCCCCGTCTGTCACGGCCCTAACTGGGATAAGACATTTTCTGGTGTCTTGTCAGCTGCATACTGATAACAAGCGCACGTGCCGTTACTCTCGCTGTTGGCCTATTTACTGTAGTGTTTGTACGCTCTGTGCCAGAGTGCTATGGGGAGTTGAACTGAGGGGAAGCTGATGATGGCGGAAGAGCTGGTCATTACAGGGAAAAGTACATTGCTGACTGTAGAATCTTAACGACAGGGATCATTTCCTGATATCTGTCTCTGCTTGTCTGACTCTCAGCATTTCCTGCTGCCCTCCAGCCGGCAGTGCTGCTCATTAATAACGGATTTCAGGCTGCACACGCAGGAAGATGTCAGAGGAAACCCAATTATCAGCTGCTTATATGTACTGGCTCTACTGCGCCTATCTTAGCTTGTTCAGTTGATTAAATAATCATTTCAGACGTGTGCTAACATTCTTTCCTAGGGAGTTGGATTATGGGATAGCCCAGCATGCACAGGGGGCAGACCTGTAGTCAGAAATGACTTTCCCAGGACCCTTACCCTCCCCTGTTTAATGGTTTCTTACACAGCTCCGCTCTTGATCCCCATGGAAATTGTTTAAACAAGACACGCCTGTGTGATAATCAGAGACAGATGGGTACAATATCCTCTACAATAATAACCCCCCTTCATCATTCTGTACTGTCGTGAAGGAGAGGAAGACTTGCGGCCAACATTGAGGGTTTCTCTTTATAGGATTTATTTCAATACATCTGTCACGGGACACTAGAGCACAGTCTCATATCTTACCTATGGGGCTGATGTCGTTCCGCACCCAAATGAAATGATGCTACAGCCACTGAAAACATACAGTAATGCTATATTTGAGGTGCAATGAAAAAGAAGTCTCCTAGAGGGGCAATTACTCTGTTATTTTGGTGTTGGTTAGGGTGCCCTTATTGACCTTAAGCTCCAGTGAGTATTGGGGCATGAGAAGATTGTGCCGCCGGCACCATATGCAATATAATAGCTGAAGTGGTATCTCTTGGTGCCATGTTGCTTGCCTTCCATCACTATCAGTCCTTAACTTGGCAGATGTTCCTGACTTGCTTTTCCGAGGAACTGGGTCAGAACTCAAACCATGTACATAATCAAACAACTCCATTACTGAGAAGTAACCTCATAGTATCCGTATGGCTGCTGCTTAAACAGTTATTTAATGCAATTAAGTGGGAACATCTCACTGCTACAGCCTTACTTGTGACCTAATCATGCTTATTGCCCTCTGGCACAAAAGGAAATGAGGCAGCTTTCATTTTGGGATGACTGCTCTCTATTTGGATCAAAGCCAACCCCACGCCAGTAGCTGTTTATACCCCCATACATGCATAAAGATAGCTGTAAGTGGCGCGATTGCGCAGTGAGTACTGGGAGCACATATGGAAATGATTCCCAGGCTTTTGGTTCCCTCGTTCCCCACCTCTCGCAGCTCATGTCTGTCCAAACACGGCCCTGTTGTGTTTGCTGGAGCAGGCAGAGGGATGTTATTGTAATTCTAAGGTTGGGGAGACTTTATTGCAAACAGATCCCCTACCCTGGGACTCTCTTACCATTCCTGACCTCCCTTCTGCTCCAGTCTGATGCAAGAAACCATTAACTCTTGGCTTCGGCTTAACCCCTTCCACTTTCAAAAGAGGAGCTTTGTTGGATTACTTCTTAAAAGCTTCTTCGGCACTATTTGTGATAAGAAGAAAATAGACAACAAAATCAGGGTTTAGTTGCACATCCAGGCACAAAAAGAGCCAAAATATGGCCAACTGTGGCCCCTGTTTGCACCATGCACACTGCCTTTGTCTTCTCAAATGGTCCCTAATAGAACACAATGTGCAAAGTGCAAAAAACATCCATATTGCAATGGCCAGACTGCATTCAGTTTCAGTTCAGCAGGCAATTGACAGACATGTTACTGTACTATGTTTGACATTGAGAGCTGGGAAAAATTAAGGAGGATGTAGCCAGTGACACTGAAAAAAAAATTACTGTTGGTCTTGATTTTTACTCATGTAGCGGCTTCTGGGGTCATTGACCCTACTAATTTGTTTGAAAATGACAATGAAGAATGGTAGGAGAGGACTTAAACAGGGCCATGAGCAATAGGAAATCATGATCAGGGTCACTTGAGTGCAAAGTAACATTTAAAGTGATCCCACGCCCTTACAAATCCATAGTCCATCTCCCCTCTGCCCCAGTACGGGAGAAGCCGCTAGTAATGGTGCGACCAACATGTGGCCGGCATCCTAATGGTTCCCAAGAAGTTCCATCGCCTCCCTCCCCCAAGGTCTACCACTCGTGTCGGGCAGTGGGATTAGTGCAAGGCCCTCGTCTGCTGGCCTCTCTGTGAAAGGCGCATCTGCTAGTAATTAGGTGCTTTTTTTCCCCCTTCATGTCAAGCAGAGGGGAAGTCAAACAAACCATTCTATGCTATGTTTGAAATGAGAATCCTACTCTTAACCCTCATTGCTTCCTCTATAACCAAGTGCAAAGCCGCCCCAGCTGTTTTGGACAAAGACGTTCAAGTCATTTGCAATGTGGTGAAATGTTTAAGCACAAGCTATTTATCAATTTATAGAGCTAGATAATCAGCCGGCCAAGTTGTTTAAGTACAAACTGCCTGAGACGCCAACTTTCCTCCCCCCCCCCGCCCCACCACAAGCCTGTGGGGAACTGGGAAATCTGGAAATATCTTCAGCTAATACTTTATGTTTTGCATGTTTGAGAGTTTAAATATAGGGAAATAAGTAAATGCAAAGTAAAGATAAATCCTTTCGGCTCACATTGTGCTGGGAATCCGGTTCTGTGCCAGGAGGAGAGTCTTGGACACCTAAGAGTTGGACGGATTCTGCCTTTGCCGCCATGGGGTGTTCTCACTTTTCAGACTATACAGACATCCGAGTGCTGACTTGGTTTCCTGAGTTATTCCCACCAGGCAGCGCTAACAAGAAGAATGATATCCACGGAGATACTCAAACCTCTCTCGGTTCTATGGAACCGTCTGGATATGCACAGTCAGTAGGTCAGGGTTGTAGTTGCACGTTGCCCACCCTGCTGGTGAGAGTTTTAACCTCTGCCAGGATATTGGCTGGAGGAATATACTAGAATATGTATTTGCAGAGTGGCACAGGGGGATGGCACTGCCACTTGTATTCCTGCCCCGTATTGGGGTTGCAAGAAGGCAACTACACATTAAGTGTGGCCATTGCCCAGGGTTGGACTGGGGGGTGCAGTCCCCTAACCTTTCCCCCCCCACCCGACGTCCTTCCCTGACGGTGCGTAAATTTAACGCATCAGGGGAGAAACGGTCAGGCAGAGGGAGGGCCGGCAAGGGTCGGGTCTGGGCTGCTGGGGACCACTAGGGCCGGGGCCCACTGGGATTTTTCCCGGTGTCCCAACGGCCCAGTCCAACCCTGCCACCCTATCCAATAGGAACACTGACCCAAAAAAACTTAATATCCATATTACTTATATTACCTATGTTATCTATATTTTACTTCTACTTTTTTTTTTAAGCTTTTTTTTTTCTACCCCACCCACTTCTGATGATGTCACTTCCAGTTTGCAGCAACAGCACTTCCTGTTTAATGGTGGTGAGCGGGTCACGGATTGGGTTGCGGATGAGGCAGTTGTTGCAGGTCAAAGCGAGTAAAAATGCAGGTAGTGGGCCTGGGACGCGGGTTTGGGTCGGATCCGAGTCTCAAAAATTGGTTCCATGCAGGTCTCTGACACTCCTGTGTGGTTTCACCTATTCTTGTGGGTTCAGTTGCCGGAGAGAGTAGCACACAGAGTTCTCTAACAGTCATTACAAGTAGACAGAACCCAGTCCAGCTCTGCAGGCCAAGCTTGGCCAGTTCTCTACAATGATCTCTGTACCAAAGTGAACACTGAAAGCAGATGCTCTGCAGCGTAACAGCTTGAGCTCTCATTTCCAGAAGGCTGAACAGACAAACCTGCCTTACTCCAGCCAGGAAAGTGTCAGCACTATATGACTTGTATCTGAAAAGAGGAATCCCAGGCCCCAAAGAAACTGCCCACCTGTGCTTTCCTGGAGGGGGAATAAAAACCTGGCACTTTACTTGCCATGTACAGCAGAGCCAACAAAAACATCTAGAACCAGGCTCGGACTGGGGGTGCAGGACCCACCGGGGCTTCTGCCTCAGGGGCCCCTGCACCCCCCAATGGCCCCCGCCGCCTTCACACCCCACCCCTGCAGGGGCCCCCTCCGAACCCTCTTCCCCGAGCGTGCCTAAATGAAACTTATCTGCAGCGCATCAGGGGAGGGAGACCAAAGGATCCCAGGGGGTTCGGGTTTGGGCCGGGTTTTTTCCCAGTGCCCCGGCGGCCCAGTCCGACGCTGTCTAGAAAACTAACTCTGCTAGACTATTGATCATAATGATATAAAAGAGGAGACATAGTTTTATGGTATCTCTCTGTTCAGGCTGTGAGCAAACTTAGGGGCTGTTCCTGCTGAATTGTGCTTAGTACAGGGGAATCCCTATGCTGCCATAGTTTTATAGTAACTCTGCAGGCTATGAGTAAATGTATAGGACTGTTCTTGTGAAACTGTACTTAGTGCAGACAAATATTTGTGTTGGCATAGATTTATGAGGTTTCGTTATAAGAACCATGAGAAAATAAAAGGGGTTCTTCGTGCTGACTTAGAGACAATGCTGACTTAGAGACTTGGTGGCTTTTTGGGCCAAAACTCTACATCTGGTCAGGGTTAGACAGATGGCTTAACAGTAGATCCATGAGTTTAGTCCATGACTCAAGTGGCCAAATAGGACAATGATTCACTTGCCGACCTTGTTAAATAGGCAGGTCTGTAGTTACAAATAATAAATCCTACCTGGCAGAGACAAAATAAACACACGAGGACTGAAGGCACCCAGGTACCAGAAACACAACACTTGTTCCATTTATAAATGTTCTAAATATTTACTGACGATTTCAACATTTGAGGATTCAGAAAGAATTCATATTAAACCTACCCTTTTGCTTGAGCATTGACAGGGTGTGGGCAAAATCAGAGATGAAAGCTTGGCGGCTTTCTTATAGCAGGCCGTTTCTCTGTGCGGAGGTCGATATAACCCTCACATCTGTTTCCATAGATGGTCTCCTCTGGCCGATGTGATGCTGCACTTGTCATGTTATCTGATTTATGATTGCAATCCCCTGTATCCTGTCTCTCTGCCCATTCCCACCCTTCCCGCTCTGTGCGGAAAAATTGTCCTTGCCTTCCCCCTGATATTTCCCCTATCCAGCCTTCCTGCTCCTCTGTTTGCCATTGAAGTGTGCAGTCTTCATGCCAAGCTGGGCACCCCATTAAAGTCCAGCTACAACTATAGCTGATCGGCAATAACAAAAACCATTGATTTTCTCTGGTGCATGTAGGTGGCTGGGTGTTGTTGTTTAAATGCACAGTCCATTTTGGGTAATTATAGTTAAACGAGGAATTTGCTTGCCTATTGTTTGGGCAACACTAGATGGATTTTCAGTGTGAGGTTTTGGAAACCTCAGTAAGAAATATCATCATGGTCCACATGCTTTATGTTGAAAGCAGAGCTCATTGTGGCTTATTACATTAGCTCAGTGATCCCCAACCAGTAGCTCGGGGGCAACAACCCCTTGGATTTTGCTCCCAGTGGCCCCTAAGTAGGTGCTCATTTTTGAATTCCTGGCTTGGAGGCAAGTTTTGGTTACATAAAAACCAGTTTAATGCCAAACAGAGCCTCCAGTAGGCTGCCAGTCCACATAGGGGCTACCAAATAGGCAATTATAGCTCTTATTGGCACCCCCAGGAACTTTTTTCATGCTTGTGTTGCTCCCCAACACTTTTCCCATTTGAATGTGGCTCACGAGTATAAAAGGTTGGCTCTGCCTGCATTAGCTCCTCATCTTAATATTTTTGAGCTCTTGTTCCATGATACTGAGCTTGGCTTCTCATGTAAAACATGGAGGCAAAAAAAACCCCATGAACGAGAACATTGTCACCATTTCTCCAAGCCGATGGAGTGCTAAGGTGGCCATACACGTATAGATCTTTTTGTTGTCGTACGACCAAGTTTATCATTTAAAAGTAGGACTTGTCCATCAACGAAAAACCACCATTTCTATTGACATTGTCTAGCTGAAGGTTGGTAGCTGTCTGCTTGACCAAAACTATTGAACGATGGAAAATTGGCTAATTTTTAAACCTGCCCAATCGATGAAAGATCGCTAGATGTACGATTGTTAAGTGCCCACTGACCGTAATTTGTCAGTTTTGTTGGATTGCACAGAAATTTGTCGTTAAGTAAAAAAACAATCATGTCGTGTATGGACCAGCCTTACGGTTGCCTTCACAACCAACTGTTTACATGTAGTGTACTTAGATTGTAAGCTCTACGGGGCAGGGACCTCTTTCCTACTGTGTCTCATACCACATGGCACTTATTCCCTGTGCATTTATATATATTTATTGTATTTATTATAACACTTGTCCTTCCTGTGTGTAATTTTGTAAGATTGTACAGTGCTGCGTACCCTTGTGGTGCTTTATAAATAAAGTTATACATACATAGTGGGATGATTTTTTCATTGTTCCTCGTGGGCCATCTTGTATTACATGATGATGGAAAAGATCTGCAGATTTGCAACTCTTCTTGCTGCTAGCCAAATGCTGATATTGCCATTTTGGTGGCCTTTATCCCTGGTCTTTGGCTCTGTAGGCCCTGTAAGTTGGACAGGAAATCAGAGCAGGAAATGCGCTCTTTAAAATTTTGCACAGGATGAGTTATCAAGAAGTGAATCACTGTATTGCATCTCACTTCTCTATTCTTAGTTGTTGAAAACTGTACTAACCCCTCCTCCCCTCCCTTAGGTACAGCAGATTAAACACAAGGGTGGTCTTGCTGACATGCCTAATTGGAGGATAATCCAAAAGTGGCACTAAATGAAGAGCCTGTCGGCTGATGGAGACTCCATATAAAAGACATGCCACCCATAATTACCAACTGTACAACCCTCAAGCTGTTTCTGAAATGCCCTTTAGCTGTGTCGGTAAATTGTAGTTATCCATTATCATTTTCTGGTCAAGGACCCTCTCTGAGGTTGCACACTTAGTGATACCCTATCTTAACTCCACATTTGATGCCCTCAAAAAACCCATGGCTGCCCTTTAGTGTAACATAGTAAGTTAGGTTGAAAAAAGACATACGTCCATCACGTTCAACCATAATGCCTATATATAACCTGCCTAACTACTAGTTGATCCAGAGGAAGGCAAAAACCCCATCTGAAGTCTCTCTAATTTGCCACAGAGGGGAAAAAGTTCCTTCCTGACTCCAAGACGGCAATCGGACCAGTCCCTGGGGCAACTTGTACTAAGAGCTATTTCCCATACCCCTGTATTCCCTCACTTGCTAAGAATCCATCCAGCCCCTTCTTAAAGCTATATAATGTATCAGCCAGCACGACTTGGGGAGGGAATTCCACACCCTCACAGCTCTCACAGTAAAAAATCCTTTCCGAATATTTAAACGGAACCTCCCTTCTTCTAAACGGAGTGGGTGCCCTCGTGTCCGTTGGAAGGACCTACTGGTAAATAAAGCATTAGAGAGGTTATTATATGATCTCTCACAGTAAAAAATCCTTTCCGAATATTTAAACGGAACCTCCCTTCTTCTAAACGGAGTGGGTGCCCTCGTGTCCGTTGGAAGGACCTACTGGTAAATAAAGCATTAGAGAGGTTATTATATGATCCCCTTATATATTTATACATAGATCCTCTAGCTTTGTGTAGAGGGATGTGTGATTGCGTCCAGGAGCAGTTGGGTTGCGGGTTCTGGTTGTGGCACAGAGGGTGAGTCTCTGTTGTTTGCCTGGCTGCTTTTGGGGTCACCACCATTTTGTGGGGCCTGCCTGGCAAATTGTTCTTGCCTGGCCGCCGCTTTGGACTTGCTTTTCTGGGTTTTGCTGCCTCCCATTATGTAGGGGGTACTTGTTGCAGCTGGGGTGGGTGAAGTAGCTTTGGAGAGTTCGATGTTTGCTGCTGTTTTCAGGATGTGGTGCCCGGAGCTCTAAGAAGCACTTCTATTCAGGTCGCCATGTTGGCGATGCCCCCCATATTTATACATAGTTATCATGTCACCTCTTAAGCGCCTCTTCTCCAGTGTAAACAGCCCCAACTTGGCCAGTCTTTCCTCATAACTGAGACTTTCCATACCCTTTACCAGCTTAGTTGCCCTTCTCTGGACCCTCTGTCCTTAAAAATTCTTTCTCAATCCTTCAGAGTAATCCTTAGATGTAGGGAACAATCCGCCTTACCATTAATAACTGGTTATCGTTCCCAGGAAGTTTCTCTCTTTCTTGAGCCTGTTTATCTTCATTGCCTTTATTTTTATCGTTGATGTCATACTATGTAAATCTGCTTCATTTATTGGCCGATCCTGTATAAATACAGACATATACTGTGGCATCCAGGGCTCGCGCAGTGATTTCACTGTATTGGCATCTTCCAACAATCAGACGGGGACGCCTGTGTGACAATGTGAAAGTGGAATTGTGAAGGATATTATCTAAATATGTCTGCTGCCCATATTTGGTGAAATCAATTGGCCGGTCCATTGCTAGCAGAGCCACAAAACCAAGCTCTAAACATTGCAATGAAATGAGTAAAAGTGCTGGAAATAACCCAACGTTGTTACTCAGAATTAACTCTTGCACAAGTACATGGTGATGAAACCAGTTTAGGAATAAAAAAAATGCCAAATAAAACAAAATATTCCATATTTCTATTTCTATATTCCATTTCTAACTCTTTTGATGCTAATTATTGGTAGACATCAGGTTTTAAAGTACATGCTATTTTCATGGTCTGATTGGCTTTAGACTAGTTTGGCCCTGTGAAGGTTTAAGTGTTTTTATTGGTTAAAGCTTTGTCTAGTATACTGAACATTCTAATATCTGAAAGAATACAGGTCAACTTAAACCCTAATTGGTTACAGGTTGGCCTGGAGAGTTCTAATGCTCTCGTTGATCTAGCTCAGGGCTGTTTAACTTTTTATAAATAGAGGGCTAATTATTTCTCATACTACATGGACAAAGTAGCAGATAAAATGATGTTGCAATTGAGCAAAAATCCCTTGGAGCTACAGTTGGAGCCCAGGTCTATCCCAGGACTTTTCAACAGTTTCAGTGTAATGGGCTGATTTAAAGGTTGTAATGAGCATTGCTAAATGGGTCGAGTATCTCTTTAAACCCCCCAGAAATAAACTAAACATGGGATATAGAAGGGTAAAGGTGAGAATAAGAATGCCTGGCTATCTGGGCTTTGGTTCTAGCCATGCCCTTATCACACTTCACAGCATAGTATCTGTTGGCTTAATCTCTGTTACTGGAACCAGAGAGGGATCTGGGATTATAGCTGCCATAGCACAGCTGCTTTCACTCTCGGCAGGCATTTTGTACAAACCTAGAGATAAAGGGAGATTGTAACTGCATTGCTCACCTTCCTAGTGGTGCTTAGAGTTCAGCACATAGCTGGGCACAAAACTGTACCGGAACTGTATGAATATGTGCTGAAATATGTCTATGGCTATGGTGCATAAGGCGTGTTCTCTGCTGACTGACATATGCCCGTACCAAGGGGATGCCATAAATTAGGGCTGCCCAGTGGAGGCCCGTGGGCTTAATGTATCAAATCATTCAGGGCCGGATTTCTGTTCTGGGCGCCCCGAGGCCGCCCCTGTAACGTCGCCCCCCCCCTCCACTCGTGCGCATTGCGCATTACGCACCCCCCGGTGCGCATGCGCAAACGCGCGATAACCCTCCCGCAGTGCGCATGCGCTACTTTAAACTCCCATACGGAGCAGTGGGGAGAGGTCCCGTCTGCTCCGTATGGGAGCCAAATTTAAAAATTTTCTTGCGGCGGGGCGGCATGCCGCCCCTAAACTTCTGCCGCCCTAGGCCCGGGCCTTTGTGGCCTCTCCACAAATCCAGGCCTGAAATCATTGTTTTATAATGATTCAGTTCTCTAACATGTAAAAAAGCAAATAATTGGCTCATGGCGTGGAGAATCTTGGGCAGGGATGCTCCAAATCTGCACTGAAGTTTATAGTAAGCCTCAATAGTTGGCATCACTTGTACGCTAGCTGCACCAGCCTGGGTGCTACTATTAGGGGCAGTCATGATTTTTGTGGGGTACTTTTTATTTCTAAATGACACTGTTACACAGCAAATAATTCCCTCTACCATTTAACATTTTATTCTTGAACCAACAAATGTATTTGTAGCTGTAATATTGGTGTGTAGGCACCATCTCAGTGCCTTGTGCCTGAGTCTGAGCTTTCAGCCAGCGCTACACATTAGAACTGCTTTCAGCTAACCTATTGTTTCTCCTACTCCCATGTAACTGGAGGAGTCCCAAGCCGGACTTGGATTTCTTACTATTGAGTGCTATTCTGATACCTACTGGGAGCTGCTATCTTGCTCCCTTCCCATTGTTCTGCTGATCGACTGCTGGGGGTGAGGGGGGGGATATCACTCCAACTTGCAGCGCAGCAGTAAAGTGTGCCTGAGTCTGAGCTTTCAGAAGGAGCCAGCGCTACACATTAGAACTGCTTTCAGCTTACCTATTGTTTCTCCTACTCCCATGTAACTGGAGGAGTCCCAAGCCGGACTTGGATTTCTTACTATTGAGTGCTATTCTGATACCTACTGCTCCCTTCCCATTGTTCTGCTGATTGGCTGCTGTGGGTGAGGGGGGGGGGGATATCATTCCAACTTGCAGCGCAGCAGTAAAGTGTGACTGAAGTTTATCAGAGCACAGGTCACATGGCTGTGGCACCCTGGGAAATGAAGAATATGGCTAGCCCCATGGGAAAAACAGATTACAATGCAGGATTCTGCTGGAGAAGCTCTATTAACTGATGGGTTTTGAAAAAAATCATGTTTTCCCATGACAGTATTCCTTTAATAGGGTGATGTAAACAGCATCTCCAGCCGACTGGGTCATTGTGCGGCAAACCGGATCTTGACAGTATCAAGTTAAGGCCAGAAAAGAAAGTTAAGATTAAGCAGAACTATACAAACTGACACCTGCCGGAGACAAACAGCAACAACCACAGTTTTCCTTCCTGTTGCAGGAAAAACACTATTTAAACAGGAACCACACCACTGACACAACATGTTGATTTGCTGAATTCGACCATAATACCATCACCTTGGGTGCCCTTTTTATAATGCACATCTGTGGCTTCTCTTTCTAGCTGCTTCTTTTAAAGGGGGCAGGGAGTGGTTCATTCCTGCAGCCTCATTCTGCCCTGTGCAGAAATCCTTTATTCATTTAGGCATATAACTGTGTGTGGCGCTGCCCATGACACCCAGCTGGTAGCTATACCACGATAAGGGGTATATTCTATTGCATACAGAAGGTTACTGTTGTGGTCACTGGAATGGACGGCAGCCAGTACACCGGGAGTTAAAATAGTAGCACTTTGATGTGTTGGCCAGTTTTATCCAGGCCATTATTGAATTCCCACCGCAGCGAAAGGAAATAGAACAGCTCATTAACGTACCCCCCAAAACCCATAATTAGAGATAATATTATCCCAGATGAGACGCAAATGACATGCTGTCCTGTTCCAGTCTCACTGGCCAACAAAGGCCTCCGGGAGGGATAATTCACACTTTGCTCTGCTGAGCAGACGTTTCTGTTTTCCCTCTTGGATCCCAAAGCCTTTTCCCCCACAGCTATTCTTTACCTCCGAAGGGACAGGATTTCTCTGTGGCAGCAAACTGATAAGAGATGATGCTGTGTTTGGCAAAGCCTTTGGGGCTGTAATGGCAGGAAGGGGTGTAAGGGCAGAGAGGGGCATGAAATGTAACTGAGGCATCTTTATCAGTTGGAAATTTAGGATATGCTGATTAAAGGGACAGTATAATCTCTATAGTCGAATTGTAGCGTGCAGTCAGATTGGGTAATGGGAATAATTCCTGAAGTCCAGCAGGTCAGTCTGATTTGCTGTCTATACAAGGGGTTAATATGGTCAGGCAGTTTGTTTGGGTCTGGCTGCTTGAGCCATCCATTGCTGTACTACTGGGAAGCAGTTTAGACAGATGCCCTGTGATCCCTTTATCACTGAGGGGTTTTTTGGACAGAAAACCTGGTCAATGAATCCTTCACATGCATATTAGTGATAACAGTCTGGCCCAGACGTAAAGGTGGCCATACACGCACCGATATTATCGTACGAAACCTCGTTTCGTACGATAATCGGTGCGTGTATGGCATGTCAGCGAGCCGACCGATATCGCAGGAAGCTGCTGAAATCGGTCGGCTCGCCGATCGGCCAAGTTAGAAAATTTTGATCGGGCGCCATAGAAGGCGCCTGACCAAAATTCTCCCTTCAGAGCTGAATCGGCAGAAGGAGGTAGAAATCCTATTGTTTCTACCTCCTTACCTGCCGATTCAGCCCTGAATGGTGTGTGGCGGATCTGACGATGTTTTGTGCGACCGACGGTCGTACGAAACATCGTGAGATCGCCACGTGTATGGCCAGCATAAGAAGGACAATGTCTTATCATTTTTGTATCAAACATGTAACCAAATCCAATTGTTTGTGCCCTTGTGCTCCAGATCGCTAATTGAAAGATAAGATGACTGGAGTATGTTGGCCTAATTAAATTTGTCTTACACTAAGGGCTCTAGCACACGGGAAGATTAGTCGCCCGCGACAAAACTCCCTGTTCGCGGGCGACTAATCTCCGTGAGTTGCCTTCCCCTGCCATCCCATTGCCTCGCGAGGCTTTTTCGGTGATTTGCGCGAAATCGCGCCGCCGCGTGTGCCATCCCACCGGCGACTTACATTTCCGCCGGTGAGATGGCAGGTGAAGGCAACTTGGGGAGATTAGTCGCCCGCGAACAGGGAGTTTTGTCGCAGGCGACTAATCTCCCCGTGTGCCAGAGCCCTAAAGGTCCCCATACACGGGCCGATTCTAGCTTCTGATATGGGTCCCTTAGACTGATTCCGCAGCTAATCACCCAATGCGTGAAAGTTAGTTCACCATTTGATAAATATGCTTCTAAAGATCCCATGGGAATGAACAGAATAGTTTTTATGTATTAAGCTCTAAACTCACATTTTGATAAATCTGCCCCTAAAACGGAGGATGATTTAGGATGAGGATTAAGGATGAGGTTAAGTGGTTAGTCACAGCTGCTTTCTGACTAACGCTTTACACCAGTATATTGAGTCAGGCTTGACAGTAATACTGGGGTGTGGTTGCAATGCTGTGGATTCTGTGAGAGCGTCTCTGCTTCAACAACGCTTTTAACTACAATAATCAAAGTTTATCATAACCGTGGTAAAGTGAGTGAGCAATGCCATCCCCCCAGCTAGAATGTAAATTGGCGGTGGAATGGCATACGCGGCGCTGCAATGTCCCGCAGTCACCCAAAGTTTCCTCTCAAGACAACTTCGCAGGGACACGTATGCCATCCCACGGGCGATATACATTCTAGCCTGGGGGGATGGCATTGCGGGGAGAATAGTCGCCTGCAACAACAAAGATTTGTTGCGGGGCAACTAATCCCCCGATGTACCACTGCCCTTAGGGAGAAGACACTGGGCTACTAGTAGCAGCTACTTTTTCATAACTACTAAACACCAGAAAATCCCCTGCCATAGACAATACTAAGAATTGCCTCAACTAAAGGCCCCCATACACGGGACACCGATTTTTTACTGTCAAACGACTGATTCCTGAACGATCCGATACTATCGTTAAGTTATCGTATAGTTGATGGTGTACGAACGATCGTCGGCCCACTAATCGACCCGCCATTATCGTCCCCAAAATTGATCGGCCAGGTTTAAAGATTTTAGTCGTTTAACGATAAAATCTGCCAGTTGGTGTGAGTGTCAGACATTTGTCTTTGAACGATTGTTCTCTGCGCATGTCATGATTGCAAGCAACGGAAGTCAACGAACATAAATAAATACCGCTTCCGCACACGGATCGTACGTATTTTACGATAATGATACCATGAAATCTTTTGCAAATTATCATTGCCCGTGGATGGCATATCGTATGGAAACCCGATCGCCATACGTTCGTTTGTCGATATAATCGTTCGTCGCACAACGAGTGAAATCGCCTCGTGTATGGGGACCTTTAAACACACGTAGAGACAATTATCAGTAAATGATCAGCACTGTCTATTTTAGTTGCCACAATAAGTAGTTGCTACTAGTAGCTCTGTGTGTCTTCACCCTTAGATCAAGACATTAAGTAAAGTTAGTAGCCTAGTGGCAGAGCCCCTAGTACAGGCACCCCTAGAAGTATTAGGGCTTGAATGTAAACTGCCGGTGGGATGGCATACGCGGTGCCGAAATCGGCGAAGTTGCCTCTTGAGGCAACTTCCGAGATTTCGGGAAATCGCGGCACCGCGTATGCCATCCCACCCACGATTTACTTTCAAGCCGGTGGGATGGCATATCGGGGAGATTAGTCACCTGCGACAAGGGAGATTTGTTGCGGGCGACTAATCTCCCCGTCTACCATGGACCTAAGTGCAATGGGTGCACACTAGGAGATTAGTTGGCCTTAGTAAATCTGTAATACCGTGGGTAGTCTCCTAAAAATGCTTTCCCACCGGCAGTTATGTAATTCTCATGTAGGGGAAACATATGCTTCGTGTTTCCCAAGTAGTACAAGTTTGCTTGTGAGGCAACTTGTATGTTTCACAACCACCAATTTGCATTATTGCAGAAGGGGAGGAAACTAGGGATATTCTGCCACTTATGGTGCCATTGGCCTAAATGGAATTTACATGTGGAGTCTGCACAGCAGAAAGAGCTAGGGCTGAGTCATTAGTCTGGGTGCCTCATTGCAAAGGGCAGGAAATGAAGGTGTGTGTGTAGCTTGTGGTTTACAACTGGTTAAAGTGGAAGGGAAGGCCATGCTGCTAAGCATAATGGAGTGGTGCAGACAGATATCTGTGCCAGCCTTATTATGTATACAACCCCTACTGATGTTCTGAGAGTAGTGACTGCTGAGATTCCCCTTTTTGCAGCCAAAAGTTTCAGATATCAAACCCTGGACCCTTTTGTTAGCTGTGGGGGGCTTTCCCCAAGGATTAAGGCTGAAACCAAACACAGAATGCACTGTTAATAAATAATAACTGCTGGTATTTATGCCCTAAGAATATCATTTATTAAAAGGGGTTGTTCACTTTTATATTAACCTTTAGTATGATGTGCTATTCTGAGTCAATTTGCAATTTTATTATTTGAGGTTTCTGAATTATTTAGCTTTTTGTTCAGCAGCTTTATGATTGCCAGGGTTCAAATTATCCTAGCAACCAGGCAGTGGTTTGAATGAGTAATAAACCCTAACAATACAATTGTAGCCTCATAGAGCAATAGTTTTTTGGCTGCTGGGATCAGTGACCCCCATTTGAAAGCTGTAAAGAGTCAGGAAAGGAAATCATTAAAAAACTAACAAAAAATGAAGGGCTTTTAAAACGTTTTAAAGAACAGTAACACCAAAAAATGAAAGTGTATAAAAGTAATTATAGTATAATGCACTGTTGCCCTGCACTGGTACAACTGGTGTGTTTGCCTCAGTAACACTACTATAGTTTATATAAACAAAGCTGCTGTGTAGCCCCGGGGGCAGCCATTCAATGGAGAAAAGGCACAGGTTACATTGCAGATAACAGATAAAACCCCATTATATTCTACAGTGTTTATCTGTTATCTACTATGTGCCTTTTCTCCATTTTTCCAGCTTTAAAGGAACAGTAACACCAAAAAATGAAAGAGCTTTAAAGTAATAAAAATATAATGCACTGTTGCCCTGCACTGGTAAAACTGGTGTGTTTGCTACAGTAACACTACTATAATTGATAAAATAAGCTGCTGTGTAGCCACGGGGGCAGCAATTCAAGCTGGAAAAAAGGAGAAAAGGCACAGGTTACATAGCAGATAACAGATAAGTTCTGTAGAATACAATAGTGTTTTATCTGTTATCTGCTATGTGCCTGTGCCTTTTCTCCTTTGAATGGCTGCCCCCATGGCTACATAGCAGCTTATTTATATAAATTATAGTAGACTTTCTGAAGTAAACACACAACTTTTACCAGTGCAGGGCAGCAGCACATTATATTTTTGTTACTTTTATATACTTTCATTTTTTGGTGTTACTGTTCCTTTAATGGCTGCCCCACTATAGAGCAGCTTATTTATATAAACACATACCTGTAAATATAAAAACATAAAAAATATGATTTTACCAGTGCAGGGCAACAGTACATTTTGATATAATTACAATTTCAGTTTTTGGTGTTACTGGATCCAAATTGGCAGCTGAAATCTGCCCGTGTATGGCCACCTTAACACATAGCAACCAGCAATCAGATGTTTTCTTTTATTATGGTAACTGTATCAGATCAGTAAAGGTTAAAACTGCTGCTTGGTAGTTGTGGTTTTGTGGTCTGAGGGAAATTACATCTTTATTTGTGCATTAACATAATTGCTTCTGTAGGTAACCCACCTTGTTGCAGCAGATTGATAGTAGCTGTAGAAAACCGTACAAGGCTATAGGTAGCCATCAGTGCTGTAAGGGTGAAGACACACAGAGCTACTAGTAGCAGCTACTTGTTGTGGCTACTACAAAAGACAATGCTGGTCATTTAGTGATAATTGTCTCTACGTGTGTTTTAGCGTTTAAGCAGAGGCAATTCTCAGTATTGTCTATGGCAGAGTATTTTTTGGAGCTTAGTAGCCTTGAAAAAGTAGCTGCTACTAGTAGCCCAGTGTGTCTTCACCCTAAGGGCTCTGGCACACGGGGAGATTAGGCGCCCGCGACAAATCTCCCTTGTCACGGGCGACTAATCTCCCGAACTACCATGCCACCAGCGAACATGTAAGTCGCCGGTGGGATGGTACACGCTGCGCAGGCGATTTCGGTAAATCGCCGAAGTTGCCTCGCGAGGCATTTTCAGCGATTTACCGAAATCGTGCCGCCGTGTGTGCCATCCCACCGGCGACTTACATTTTCACCGGTGGGATGGCAACTCGGGGAGATTAGTCGCCCGCGAACAGGGAGATTTGTCGCGGGCGACTAATCTCCCCGTGTGCCAGAGCCCTAAAGCTATATACCATTCTACTTTATCAGAGAATTAAACTCATTTAAAGCACATATCTTTTTCTAAACATTTACCTCTTTATATTTCTTACAGGGGACTCCAGACCGGGGAGAAATACTGGTGACATCAGAAGGAAGGCGGTTGATCCTGAAAGTGGAGAGAAATCAGTAGGTTTTCTTGTTCTTTTTCACAAGTCAAGCTAAAAATAGAAAATAACAGTGTTACCTTTACTGAGCTACTGATCACATAGGTACTTTTAAAGGGTAAGTTCATTTCATTCAGGGTTTGGATCTGAATGCATTACAATTGTTGCCCTGCAATCAATGCAATCAATGCAATCAATGCAATGTGAAAAACAGTCTGATTGAGCAAGGGCTCCTGCTAGTGGCCAAAGCTCTTTCTCTCTGTTCTAATAGATGCTGTTCTACCATAAAGCAAGGTTGCCTGCTGTGGTTCAAGGGTTGCAAAAAGCTGCTTTTAATACCAGAATTATCTCTTTTTTTTCACCACGAATCCTACCCATAATGTATGTGCTGAGAAGTCAGTGTGGATGTTGGTTTTGGGTGGGCTTTCTGTCTTTACCAGGTCTGGTTTAGGTAACAGACATTACTGGCACCTATAAACCATTATTCTCCTACAGTCCCTCCCCAATTCCTGTGCATTTGTTATGTCCACATGAGTACAATGAATTCCCCAGGCCAATAAAGCCCTTACTTGTTAACTGGAACAATGACAAACATGTTCTGTCTCCAGAATTCAGCAGATTTTCAGGTCTGGGCAGTAGGATATGAGCTCCACAGGCTGCAAGGTTGTTTGTTTTGTCCTTTAATGCCTTTGTACATAAAGGAAGCTACAATTAGAGCGGCTTTTATGTTTGCCAGAATAATAAACAACACAAGATTATCTAGAAATATCAGGTCTTTGATTCCAGCACAATGCACCTGACGCAGTTGTTTCTGATTCACCATAATGACCCAGACTGTACATGCATTTAATTGGGCGCAACTGGGCAGAAGTCGGCCTGTGTGTTGCACCTATTGACTAGATTGCGCCCAGCCTTCCAGACCTCATGCATCAGACCTCCAGCAATAGAGCCGCACTGTCAGCCAATGTCCAATCGAAAAATATATTTAGGGGGGAGCACAAGACAAAATGCAAAATTGCTGCAAAAAAAGTGCTTTTATTTTTATGCCATACAGGACGACGGCCGTGTATGGCATAAAAATAAAAGCACTTTATTGCAGCAATTTTGCATTTTGTCTCATGCTACCCCCTATATATATTTTTCGATTGTTGCACCTATTGAGGCTGGGTGATGGTCAGGTGATGTAGCTAGCGCCATTTTGGAACAGAAGGGCTGTGAGGATCGGAGCACAACCACGCGGAAGTGCACAAATATTACTACTGCCATTATAAATGAACCAGAAATCACTATTCATATGTTTTTCATTCCTGCTGCAGAAAAAAGAAGTTAAAATGGAATGCAATATTTTAGGTTGTGTTCAGAGACTACCAATCACCACCAAGGCAGCCAATCCCCCCCATAGTGGTGAAATGTGGACTTTTACTCAGTAGTTGCTTGAATGCTTGGCCTGTCAGCACCACACGTGCTCTAGGCAGTATGTTTTCCTTAGATTACTATGAGAAGTGCTGACAGGCTGATAGGGCTGCCTGACCTCTGTATTCTGCTTGATTACAGCGCCACACAAAGCACCCCAGTACCATAGCCAAAAACCTTCTTTTGCTTTCCAGGATCTTTTTGGCCACATAAAGTCATAATGGTCATAATGTAATACACCCACACCCCCACCCCCACTGTGCTCATAGGGTTAAAACATGCATGTCCTAAGCCACTCATGTAACAGATACGTCTCTTGCGTTCTTGGACAGTGGCCTAGACAGAATGTGTTGGGAGTAGGGAAACAGTCTGGCTCTTGGAAACTAATATAGAGATAGAGAAACTTGGAGGGCGCATTAGGATATCTCATGAAAGCAAATGCTCATTAAAGTAAATATATTTAGATAATCTTGAGCATGTATCTGGACAAAACTCCACATGGTTCTAGGAAGAAGAATAAATAACGGATGTAGGAGACCAAGATATATTGTGGATCCCAATGGGATCCTGGCCTATGCAAAGTTCTTTTATGTTTAAAGTTCATCTTCCCCAGAGTTTTGGAGGTACAAGCCAGGGTCCCCATAATGTCTAGTACCTTTTTGGGCAAATAGTGACTTATCCTAAGACTGGAGGAGCTAAACCTGGGCATACATAGGAAGTAGGGATGCACCGAATCCAGGATTTGGTTCGGGATTTTCGGCAGAATTTGGCCGAATCCACACTCCTGGTCAAACCGAATCCATATCCTTAAATTCAGGTGACTTTTTGTTACATAAACACGGCAGTTCAAAATTAGCAAATTAGGATTCTGATTTGGTTCAGTATTCGGCTGAATATTTTACGAAGGATTTGGCCAAATCTAAAAATAGTGGATTTGGTGCATCCCTAATAGGATGATCTTATTAGTGGATGTTTTGTTGGCCAAATTGGGCAGCTCAAGTTGACCATGCCGACTACATGCCCTGAGATTTTACCCTGCATGCTATTATCTCCATTTTGTAGCTTTTAAACATTTTGCAGTTATAGCTAAAGAGTTTATTATTTTTGCTTGTTCCTACTCTTTAGCTATTGTAGTGGTCATTACCTAATACCTATAGACTGAGGTTTCGCTTGTGAGACCATCTACATTCACTGTATTTTGCTATTTTTTCAATTGCCTTTTTATTTTTTCTATTTTTGGAGGCAAGAAACATGCACACCGTTACTTGTTCTTAAATCTACCCAGCCAGGATCTGATCCTGCTTCTGGTTTGGAAATAAAAAGGAACTTTTTAAACACAAACAGCTGTACTACCTACTGACACAGTCAGCAAATTTCTGCAATAAGAAGGTTTTTGTTACTGGCTTGTGTCTGCAGACGGAGACCCTGCAGAACCAGTAACATGAGGCTCATTTTTTGGGTATTATGTTATAAATGTATTTAAAAATCTGAGCTGTCAACCATATCTTGCCTGCCCCGCCTCTATGCTGAAGGCAGGCAATATATGATTGACAACTCAGATTTTTAATTAAATTTGCTTTATCTTTCTATTCAGCACTTCCTAGATATCACCTAGATGGCAAATGCATAAGATTTTGGGGTGTTACAAAGCTTGCCTAAATAACAGTGTATACAAAATGGCACTGGCCTGCTGGCTGTAACTGTAAATTTCAAGACTAAAGGGAAAAAAAAATAATTTTAAAGTTTATTTTGCTCAACTAACATGATAGAAAAGGAATTATTTTTTAGTGTGACAAGGTTTTTCAAGGTTTAATTTCACTATTAGTTCAGAATAAAGGTGGTCATACACGGGCCGATTTTAGCTGCCGATATGGGTCCCTTAGACCAATTCGGCAGCTAATCGGCCCGTGTATGGGCACTACCGACGGGCCTGTCCGACTGACATCTGGTCTGAAATTGGACAGATATCGACCGGGCAGATTAAAAAATTTAGCCAGATCGGGGACCACATCGGCTCGTTGATGCGGTCCCCGAACCGACTGCACCCATTACCGTTGTTATAATTCGATCGTTTAGCCAAGGGCAAAACAACCGAATTAGCCTAAATTCGCCCAATATCACCCAGGCGTATTTGAAGAAGATCCGTTCGCTTGGCGACCTCGCCAAGCGTGCGGATCTTAATGTGTATGGCCACCTTTAGGTTTTCACATTCATTTGTTTTTATTGGGATTATTCTACTCACTTACTGAAGGTCCGATGGAAATGAAACCTGCACAAATGCAGCTCAAGCTGCAAGTAATAAGAATTAAAATTGATTGGGAAACTGAGGCTTCATGTGAGGTCTGCAAACTCCCCCTAGCAGGGAACATAATGCTTGTGTTACTTGTGCTCCTATAGGAAAATTGAGTTTGTGTATTTAGATAGCATTCCAGTAACAATACGCTTTATTATTACAGGGCAGTATGATAAAATGTTCCCTGCCTTGTACATTTGTACTGTTTATACTTTCACGCATGTTTGTGGCTCAGTGCCCAGTGTGATAATTAGGGGAATACAATACTTTCTCAATATTTAGATCCTAAACCTTTCCCTGTTCCCTTGCAGCCGCCTGTTTGCGCCCGGCTACACTGAGACACATTACACTGATGGGCAGATGGTCACATTGTCTCCCAATCACACGGTAAGTCAGACTGTGAGTTCTTGAAGTCTATGCTTTCTCCAAAAGCCAATGTGATGCTGTCAGTGAAAGGCTACCCACTCAAGAATGGAGAGCTCAGCCTGTATAAAAATCCCTTTTTGTAGGTGGGGTGCTGACCAGTACACAATAGGAGTCACTCTTAAGGTGGCCATACACGGGCCAATAAGCTGCCGAATCGTTCTAAAGGACATCGGCAGCTGAAATCGGCCCGTGTATGGCCACCTTCAGAGTGACTCCTATTGTGTAGGATATATATATAGAGTAGAGATGGGGAAGGTAAATGGGAGGGTTAGAACAAGGGGTGGGGTTAAACCGAATACAATTTAGAGCACAGGTGCAAAATCACAAGTATTCAATGAGAAAGAAAGTTCATATATCAATGTCCATGTTTTAGCATCCAGCTGTCTTTCCCTGGTGTGGAGAAAGTGTAATCATGTGTGCACATGTAAAATAGGCAATAAAGACCATAGTAATAGGCTAATAATGGATAATATATGTTACCTCAACCACATCCTGCACATCAAACCTTCAAGCACTTCCGTTGTTGTGTTGATCAGTAACCTGCCTACTGATAGGCCTATGGCTTCTCCTCCCCAATGGATTTCCAGCTCTGAGCCTCTTGTATACTCAACTCAACACTCTATTAGGACAGAAATGTTTAGACTTTGTGTCCCCACATATTAAAGTTGCAGTTTTATGTAAATATTAGTAGTGATCCAGAGACGTTGCCCTGATGCCATACTTCCATGTGCTTTGCTTGGTGCCCATTAGGAAGAGCTGTCTTGATTCAGCTGATCCATTGGGTCATTCATTGGTCCACAACAACTAGCAAGCCCATAGTTTTGCCTAGTGATCCCACCTTATCACCACTGCTGATCCATTAGATATGTGCAATTTCTCACTTATTGAGTACCTAAACTTCTGTAACCCACTTTCCTTTTATACTCACAGGAGCATTGCTATTACCATGGACAAGTGCAAGGCTATGATGACTCCTCTGTCGCTCTCACCACCTGCTCAGGAATCAGGTAACACTCATTCTTGTATAGACATAACTGACAAGTACAATGTCATCCACATTGACATTGCTCTCTATCTAGAGGCCATAAGAGACCCTCCATGGTGGTCTTTTTCTCCCTCATGCAGTCCATTAGGTGCCTTGGGTTTAATCATTGAAATGCTTGATTGTTTATTTTTGAGTCCCAACAAAATGACAGACACTGGGAGGAAGAGGACTTTTAAATAAGTACGATGTACAAGAAGTAGAGTCCTGTGTTATAAATGAATTGCTTGATACCTCTATGTAAAGATAGGATTGGTTGGGCTCATCGGCACTAAATCCTTCATTCCTTCTGCTTAATGTCCTTTTCTAGTGGTTTGATTGTGCTGAGAACTAATGACAGCTACTACCTGAGTCCCCTGGAGGTATCAGGTAAAGAAACTCATTCACTGGTCCGCACTGAACACCTGCCGATCAAAGGTGGGAGCTGTGGGCATGAAGGACATTCAGGAAGCACCACCTCTTACTTCAAGGAGTTTACAGCACCTCCTGGCCATCACAGGGTAAGCTTAGAGTGGTTGACGGCAACCCAAGCTAGGGGTAGGGGAGAAATTACAAAGGCCCCCAAAACTGTACTGTACTGTTGCACTGGGAATATGTATTATAACTATTCATATTATTTACTTAGGGGAGCAGACAGTTAGGCAGTGGGTAGAAGAAGTAGTAAGTGGGGTTGGCATAGGGGATGTTTTTGTTTTTATAATCAGGGAGTCCTCTTTTACTAGTGATAGTGACATGTTTAATTATGAATAGGAACATGTTAGTATTGCTTTACGATAGAGCGATGGTCTGCCAATATGAGAAAATTAATTTATTAGGCAACTCGGCTGGTCCGGCAATTTGGACCCCATGATAAAAACCTGCAACAAATATGTTCCAAATGTATGTAGGTTTTCATGTCCCATTTCTTCCTTCCTGCTGGTCTGGGCAGGGAGAAAGCACATGAGAACATCCAGCCTTCTCACCAGTTCTGACCTTCTGTCTTCCTATCCAGGTAAGGAGGAACGTCTGGAGGTCTCAGAAATACATGGAGCTATTTATTGTTGCAGATTACAGCATGGTGAGTAGAAATTGGGCCCTCCGAATATGATGTGGGGCAAACTTGTACTTGCACCTAACTAAGATGCAATTAATCTGTATTGGTGCAAACAGTCCTTTTGGGTTTATTTAATGCTTAAATAATTTTTACAAGACTGAAGGTATGGAGAACAATATTATGGAAAGACCTCTTATCCAGAAAACCTCTAGTCCTGAGCATTCTGGATAATAGATCCCACACCTGTATATGATGGGTGACAAGATAAGGAACCTCTATGCTTCCTGCTGTTCTGATCAGTGGGGCTGTCTGCCCAAATGATTTAAACAATAAAAAGGTGTCCATACTGTGTATGGCCCCCTTATACATTATGTGCTGGATAATTTACAGGGTTACCTGGTGTATGGCTGCTTTATACCAAACTGACATCGGTTACTACACTGGCAGCAAAACTGTATGTCTGATGTGTCTCTCTTCTCTCCAACAGTTTATGAAACAGAATCGGAATCTAGGCAGCACGAAGCAACGTGTCCTTGAAATTGCCAATTATGTAGACAAGGCAAGTACTAGTTATATTTTACATGCTCTATGGTAAGGGAGGGGTTAATAGTGAATAAATCACACCCTCCCTCACAGGTTATTATCTTGCAGGTATCTGTTATTTGGAAACCTGTTATCCTGAATGCTCTCATTTTCCACAGTGTCCTATTTAAACAATGATCACCTTGGTAAAACAATCCTATTGACTTTTTACAATTTTGCCTTATGGCGGTTTCCTCCCAAAAAGATTCCTTATCTGGAACATGGTTATCCAACTGGAGGCCTGCGAGCCAGATGTGGCCCTCCAAAAGATTTTTATGGCATCCCTCTGTCTCCTCAGAGGCTCCATAGACTTCACTATACTGTATGTCATCATTAATTTAATCTGGCCCTCCAACTTGCTGTATAAGATATAATTGGCCTATTACATGTAATTATTTGGACGGCTTTGATCTAGAAGACTCCAGGTCTCAATCATTCTGCATAGGAGTTCCACTACCTGTATAGCAAATCCTTATCAAACTAAAATATCTTGTTTTGCTTTATATTAACTGGATGAAACTGAGACAAAACCATTTCCTCCTATAGAGGGGCAATTATTAGTAAAAGAAGCCTATGATCTATAGGCTTACTTACTTTAATGACAGCTCCAAAAAAGCTGGGAGTAAAGTGGACAAGAGGTGGGACCTGGGATGAAGCAAGAGAAGGAAATGGGAAGAAGCTGAGGAGATATGGAAATAGTGTGGATGTGGGTGAGAGTAAAGGTCCCCATACACGGGCCGATTCTGGCTGCCGATATCGGTCCGACTCGGCAGCTTATCGACCCATGTATGGGCATTACCGATGGGCCTCCCCGACCAATATCTGGCCTAAAATCGGCAAGATCTCGATCGGGCTCGTTGATGCTCCAGGGCCAAACGATCGAATTAGCCTGGATTCTCCCGATATCGCCCACCCGTAGGTGGGGGATATCGGGAGAAGATCTGCTCGCTTGGCGACATCGCCAGGTGATTGGATCGGCCCGTGTATGGGGACCTTAAGAGGTGTCAGAGAAGGGAAACATGAAGAAAGAAACAAAAAGGAAATCAAATGTGAGATTCTAAGGGGTTACTGTGGGATGCAATAAAATAGTATCTGAGAAAGGGAAAAGCTTTATGAGAGGGAATGGATTAGCTGTGAGATGAAAGGTAAGGAATGTAGAATGAAATCTAAAAGACTGAGAAGAATAGATGTTATATGAGAGAGGAGTTTAATATATTATAGAGACTGGATAAGAGATTGGTGTATGACGGTGGTAACTGACACTCTTCTCTATGCAGTTCTACATGTCCATGAACATCAAGGTGGCTCTGATAGGGCTGGAAGTCTGGACAGAGAGGGATCAATGTGATGTGAATGATGATGCCAACGACAGCCTGAGATCGTTCCTACAGTGGAAGCAAAAGTTGAGGTCCCGGAAGAAGCACGATAACGCGCAGCTAATCACGTGAGTGTGAGCCATCCCTCTCTGTGTATTGGCTGGGTGTCATTAATGTTTCAAGTACAATATCATATCTTGTCTTATAGAGGGGTGACGTTTAAAGGAACAACCATTGGGATGGCACCACTGGAAGGCATGTGCACTGCTGAGAACTCAGGGGGAGTCAGTATGGTAAGTGGGTGCTAACAATTACTAATAAATGCCATATGCAATTGCAGCAGCGACTTTACAGCCCCACTGTTTAACCAGCTTACATTATGGGCCTCTTCTAGGATCACTCAGAAAATGCAATTGGAGCTGCTGCAACAATGGCCCATGAAATTGGACACAATTTTGGAATGAGCCACGACAATGACGGCTGCTGTGTGGAGGCCACTCCGGAACAAGGAGGCTGTATCATGGCGGCTTCCACTGGGTAAGGGGACAGGTGACAGAGAACATCTGAGACCTGATTTCTGGAAGTTACAGGATCATGTTTCTCACATGTAAATGGCTTGCTGTCTCATTCTCTCTCAGGCATCCCTTCCCTCGCAAGTTCAGCCGGTGCAGTCAGCAGCAGCTTATGAGTTATTTCAGGAAGGGGGGTGGAATGTGCCTGTTCAACATGCCAAACACCAATGACCTCGTGATGGGGAAAAAGTGTGGAAATGGGTTCCTGGAGGAAGGAGAGCAGTGTGACTGTGGGGAGCCAGAGGTGAGTATGTCTCAGAGTTGTACTGGTTTTTCACCCTCTGCTGAAGGACAAGGTGCAAAATAATGTCCCTTAAAAGTCTTGTTCTTTATGTGACTGGCTGTTTCCCTTTCACAGGAATGCACTAATCCCTGCTGCAATGCAAATAACTGCACTTTAAAGGCCGGCGCCAAGTGCGCTCATGGCGAATGTTGCCAGGATTGTAGGGTAAGTGACACACACCACTGCTCACGTTTCCAAAGACAGCTGGCAACTGGGCCTTTGCCTGTGCAAAATGAGCTTGCTTCTAGTATTGGAAACCTCACCTGACTTTTATGGTGCTGAATTGTCTTTTTCCAGCTGAAATCTGCAGGGACTCAGTGCCGGGAAATGGCTGGATCCTGTGACCTTCCAGAATTCTGCACGGGGGATGCCCCTTTCTGTCCCTCCAATGTGTATATGCTGGATGGGTCCTCATGTGCTTTTGGGGAGGCATACTGTTATAATGGCATGTGTCTCACTCACCAGCAGCAGTGTATCCATCTTTGGGGTTCAGGTAACTTTCACATCTCCTTCTGGCTTCATAATTCTACTGTACAGTGCTGCGTACATAAGTAGTGTTTTATAAATAAAGATATACATACATAACACCAGGCAGTAGCTGGCTTTGCGATTGGCCTTTCTCTCTTATATCTCCCTGTCTTGCCGGCACTGTATGTATATTTGCTGTGTGCCACTAGGTGTGCTGTTCTAAATGGCTTAACAAAACATTTATTATCAGGCCCGGATTTGAGGCAAGGCCACAAAGGTCCAGGCCTAGGGCGGCAAAAATTTAGGGGAGGCATGCCACCCTGCCGCAACAAAATTATGAAATTCTGCTCCCATACGGAGCAATGGGGACCTCTCCCTACTGCTCTGTATCGGAGTTTAAATGTTAGCAGGGTGACAAATGGGGGCAGCCTTGGGGCACCCGGATAAGAAATCTGGCGATGTCTATTATACTGGTAAAGGAGTACTATTAATGGGTAAAGATCATTGATAAAAGCATGGGAATACATTATGGTGTAAATGCCAAGTATTGCCATTGTTCCCTAGAGGAAGCAAAACTGCAGTGGAAATTATTTTACATTGAATGCGCTGCATCTCTCCATTGCCTGCTTGTATGTATGGGGGTGAGGTTACGTCTGTGTTGTTATAGCATGTCTCAGAGTATACCTGCTCACTGGTTTGTGTGTTGCTCCCTGAACAGGAGCTGTGGTTGCCCCTGACTTCTGCTTCCAAGATGTGAACAAAGCAGGAGACCAGTATGGAAACTGCGGCAAGAATGGAAGAGGACAATTTGTGAAGTGTACATCCCGGTAAGTGGCTTAAAGGGGACCTGTCACCCTAAGAAATAACTCCAAATTATTTTCTATATTGTTAGTTGAGCAAAATAAACTTTACTTACTCTATATAAATAATATAAATCTTGTTTCCTTCCGTCTTGGAATTACTCAATCAAAGCAAGCAGGCAGGCACCATTTTGTGGACACTGTTATGAAGGCAAGCTGTGTATCATGCCAAAATCTTGTTTATGTGCCAGAATAGGGGATCAGAGGCCCATACAAATGCACTGGCTGCACAGTTAGATGAGGAGGAGGAAGGGGGAATGTGAGGAGTGCAGTGACATCTAGGTAGCGCTGAATGGAAAGTTAAAGTACTTGTCTGCACCACCTCTATAGCAAAAAAGAAAGGAAAGGGGTTATTATTGAACCCAAAACAAACAAGTGAAGGAAACTTCTTAGTAATTAGTGGCGGTAAGGCAAATAGAAAGTTACAAAGGTCAAAACCAAGGAAGTTATACCTAGAACGTTCATAAGCCCGGGTGTATAAACCCCAGGCCCGCCACTGTTATGTGTACTCTCAATGGAGGTAAACAAAATACATCTCACCAAAGTTGAAGTATGGTCCGGGTGCTGCCAGCCCCGAACCCGTAGCCTGGGGAGCAAATTTTCAGTCCAATGCAAAAACGGCTTCATCAGCACTGAAAAGGACTTTTATTATACAGATTTTTATGTCTGGGTGACAGGTCCTCTTTAAGCTGGATAGAAGCTGACCCAGTTTAATCTTTTCTACATACTGAATAAACTGATCCAGAGGAAGGCCAACAAACTACCCATATGGTGGGCAAAGCTCTAATGGCACATTAGGGTTATGATTAATTACATAACTACCCTTCCAGTATAGAAATCATTCTATTACTCATAATGAACCATCCTTTCATCCAATCACTGTGGGGGGGGGGAAGCAGAATGTGAGATACAGATTTCCCTATGATCTTGTGCAGAACTTTGTATATGATAAATAATTTCAGTCATTGGCCAGATTGTAAAACAGTACTGGGCAACAATAGGATTTGCACGACCACAGAATAAAACAGAAATTACACTTATTACTCTTAGGGGGGCATTCACAAAAATGTCAGTAAAGGAAAATGTCTTAAAGTGTATAAAAATTGTCTTTTGTGCACTAACTTATTCACAGACCAATTATCCATCATTTTTCCACCTTTTTTTTTTTTTTTTACAAAAATGTTAAAAAAAGTGGGCATGGCCATTATATATACCAACAATTAGGCGTACCCATGACATTTTTAAAGACATATTTTATGCCATGACAAAGATGTCGAGAAAAAAATGTTGACATGTTAATTTGGCTTAAGTACAGCGCAATAACGACAATTTTTTACAATTTTAACATTTGTCGTGCTTGCGAAATTCCTACAATTTGCCACCAACACTTTAAAGAAACAGTTCTGTGTAAAAATTATACGGGGTAAAATAGAGACTCCGCAAAATATAAAAAATGTTTTCGATATGGTTAGGCAAAAAATGAAATCTATAAAGGCTGGAGTGGGCAGATGTCTAACATAATAGCCAGAACCCTACTTCCTGCGTTCAGCTCTCGAAGCTGTTAGCAGTCAGTAACCAATCAGTGACTTGAAGGGGGGGGGGCATATGGGACATAACTGCTCAGTTAGTTTGCTTTTGAATCTGACCTGATTGCTCACAAACTAACTGAGCAGTTATGTCCCATGTGCCCCCCCTAAACTCACTGACTAACTAAGAGGTTAGAGAGCTGAAAGTAGGAAGTAGTGTTCTGGCTATTATGTTAGACATCCACTCACTCCAGCTCACTTTGCCTAAATATCTATATTGCAAATATTTTTTATTTTGTGCAGTCTGTTTTACCCAGTTTCATTTTTACACCGAACTGTTTCTTTAAGAACTGTGTACTTACCAACACTTTTATGACTTCCCCCCATAGAAGTGAGAAAGAATCTAACAAACTATTCATTATTGTTTGTCAGAGATGCTAAGTGTGGAAAAATCCAATGCCAGACGAGCTCAGAAAAGCCCAGGGACCCCAGCATGGTGAAGGTGGACAACACCATTATCATTAATGGCTACAAGATGAAGTGTCAGGGGGTACATGCCTACTCCATGCAAGAAGAGGAAGGTGACCCGGGGCTCGTAATGACTGGGACCAAGTGTGGAGACGGCATGGTGAGTCGGCTTGGCTGCTTCCCCGGTGTTATGGTGTTTGTAGTACCAGGACAGAATATCCTTACCAGATATTCTGTTTAGAAATTTGTCTACTCACCTGTCTAATAATAAAAGGATAGTGCCGCCAAATCAAAAACATTTCTGTAAATTCAGGACATATTTATACTGTGTGGCTAGCTCACAGGACCAGTAGCAAGCTTCTTTTCTCTCTCCGAAAACTAAGATGGACACTCAAACGCTACAGTGGGGCCATATAATGTTTCCTGTATACAAACAATAGGTCAGGAACAGGCTCAGAGCAATAAAGTTAAAGGAACAGTAACACCAAAAAATTAAAGTGTATAAAAGTAACTAAAATATAATGTGCTGCTGCCCTGCACTGGTAAAAGTTGTGTGTTTACTTCAGAAAGTCTACTATAATTTATATAAATAAGTTGCTATGTAGCCATGGAGGCAGCCATTCAAAGGAGAAAAGACACAGGTTACATAGCAGATAACAGATAAAACACTATTGTATTCTACAGAACTTATCTGTTATCTGCTATGTGCCTGTGCCTTTTCTCCTTTTTTCCAGCTTGAATGGCTGCCCCCGTGGCTACACAGCAGCTTATTATATAAATTATAGTAGTGTTACTGTAGCAAACACACCAGTTTTACCCGTGCAGGGCAACAGTGCATTATATTTTTATTACTTTAAAGCTCTTTCATTTTTTTGGTGTTACTGTTCCTTTAAGGCAATGCCAAGGGCCAAACACCCTACATGAAAAACAAACAGAGATCCAAGAAAAAAGACCAACAGGACAGATTTTATGTGGCCACACTGGGCATAATTGTCAGGATAATCCTTTCAGTCAGACTATGTACCATATCCTATGTATAATTTGGCAACTCACAGTGGGATTGTAGGACTTTTGAATTATATGCCAAGAGAAGCACTGTTAGACCATATTCTGTCTGTGAGTAGGCTAACTACAGTCTCACTGGAACTGCAGGATAGTTGGATAAAAGTGGTCTCCAAGCACCCTTTTGTGCACCATTGATAAGACAACAAAGTTGACAGTAGATAACCTAAAAATGTGCTCACAGTCTGTTGGAAATGGGTGGGCATAAAGATGTGTGATGACTGGGGCACAGTGTCAGACTGAGATGCCAGGGGCCAAGCAGAATACCTTAGACCAGGGGTCCCAACCATTCTAACTTTAGCATCATAAAAGCTTTATTTGGTAGTTAATCTTGTTTTTATTCAACCAAAACTTGCCCCCAAGTCAGGAATTCAAAAATAACTACCTGGTTTGGGGGCACTGAGAGCAACATCCAAGGGATTGGGGAGCAACCCTTTGTTCCCATACAGAAACAGGGACTGATTATGAAATTGGACAAATGGTTAGAAGTAGGAAGCCCCATTAACACCTGGGCCCACAGGGAGTTTTCCTGGTATCCCAGTGGGCCAGTCTAACACTGCTGGGGCAACAGTTATACCACTATTCCCCTGCATTGAGAACAATTTCTGCCCCATAGGATCCCTGTGATGGGATAATATGAATAAGTGTGCTTATGGGGATTTGTCTTTGTGCATTAGGCATGAAGTGGGCTTTTGAATTCTGTTTATTACAATGGATTGCTAGTGAGTAACACTGGTACCCTCTGTGCCTGCAGGTATGCAAGGATCGTCGCTGTCAGAATGCCTCCTTCTTTGAGCTGGACCAGTGCGTGTCTAAGTGTAATGGACATGGGGTAAGTGACATGTAATAGCAACATTAACTAAACTCTCAATACAAATCAGGGCAGGGGTCCAAAGCTAGAGAAACTGATCTGCCAGGTCACTTGAATTCAGGATTTTTTCATTCATCTCCATATTTGGAAAGGGAACTAAGTTATATAACGTTTTGTTTGTGGCTGGGAACATGTTAGGCCATTGAAAGAATAGAGAAACCTACTATCCAATACCAATGAGAGCCACTAGAGGTCATCTGTCTGTGGCTTCAGGAATTGTACTGACATAAGCATGTATAGGCCAGTCGAAGGGACATTATACCAAGAAAAAAAAAAAAAAATAATATATATATATATATTGTTTTTGCCACACCCCCATGCTTGGCACACGTTTAGGGGCCATTTACCAACTGTTTAATTTTTTTTTTTTCCTATTCAAAATTTTACAATGTTTTTTTTAAAAAGATTGCGACTTTTCTGAGATTTATTATGCGCCAAAATGTCTAAAAATCAGAACTTGACAATTCACTGAGATCACGTAGAAGACAATGGCAGATGTCCCTTGCTTTTTGTTTCGAAACTCTAGGGGTTTTTTTTATGTGACAGTTCGAAAAAGTTGCAGTTTTTAAATTTTGTGACTTTTCCTGCACATGCTTTTTCATTTCAGATTTTTTAGTAAATGCCAGACATTCATGGAAATGAGTTTATTCGAATTTAAAATTAAAAAAATGAGAAATGTTAGAGCTTTAGTAAATCTGTCCTTTTGCCCATGCCTAAGATTCTGCCATTATTTATTGTATTATATATTCTTTTACAATTTGTGCATCTGAATGAGATATTTTTAAATCTGGAGTAGCTACATTAATGACCTAGCAATGTTTATGTGCCAAGTTAATGTTGAATTGTCCCTTTTAACTAAATAGCAAGGTATAAGAACATAGTGTATGGACTATTGCCTCAAGTTTTAATGGTAGTGTCTAGTACTTTCTTCGTGTCCCGTTACATAATCCATACTGACCTTTCTGCTTATTTCCAACAGGTCTGTAACAGCAACAGAAACTGCCATTGTCATTCAGGCTGGGCCCCTCCTTACTGTGACAAACCTGGGCCAGGTGGCAGTCAAGACAGTGGCCCTGCACCTAATGACAGTAAGTTGGTTCTATTGACTCTAGCAACTGTTTGCGCCAAACTTTATAGTACTTTACTCTCTGCCCCCATATTATTCTCCTTTTTTTAATTTGATTTGGCAGTGGGAGAGGTGGGTGCAGTATGCATGCATTCAGTCTAGTTTATCGGACCCTGTAATAAACATTATTGAATGTTCCAGAAATATCTAGTATAAATAAATTTGAAGCAACTGGACTTGTTTAGTAATCATTGAAGACGTTTCACTACTCATCCGAGCAGCTTCTTCAGTTCAACTGACTGGTATGGGAAGTCCTCAGCATATATACTCTTCCACTAATCCAATCACAATGGCACTATGTAACTCTTCAGAAAGGTGACATCTGAAACTCACAGAGGTGTGAATGCTGTGGAGTTACTTTGAAAGGATTACCCAAGTATCATGCAACTCTTCAAACAGGTGTTACTTGTTAGAGTAACTGCTCTCTAAGCGAATGGCTCAGCATAGGAGGGTGAACACTACAAGCCAGGACTCTGCTGTCTTTCTACACCTAAAAGACAAGGGACACTCCTTTGAAAATAGCAATGTTCAAATTTTGGACAAAGAAGACCGCTGGTTTGAAAGAGGTGTAAAAGAGGCCATTCATGTCAAAGTGGAGAAACCATCCCTTAACAGAGGCGGGGGACTTCGACACCATCTGTCTGCTACATACAATGCTGTTCTAACATCTGTACCCCGGCAGTTTCAGAACTCTTCACACATCCATTCATGCAACTCTAACAAGTAACACCTGTTTGAAGAGTTGCATGATACTTGGGTAATCCTTTCAAAGTAACTCCACAGCATTCACACCTCTGTGAGTTTTAGATGTCACCTTTCTGAAGAGTTACATAGTGCCATTGTGATTGGATTAGTGGAAGAGTATATATGCTGAGGACTTCCCATACCAGTCAGTTGAACTGAAGAAGCTGCTCGGATGAGTAGTGAAACGTCTTCAATGATTACTAAACAAGTCCAGTTGCTTCAAATTTATTTATACTAGATATACCATGGCCTGGATGAATGAAAATCTTCATAGACAAAATGTTCCAGAAAGTTCCATCTCCCATAGGCTCCATTATAAGAAAATAATTCTAATTTTTAAAAATTATTTCCTTTTTCTCTGTAATAATAAAACAGTACTTGTACTTGATCACAAATAAGATATAATTACCCCTTATTGGGGGCAGAACAGCCCTATTGGGTTTATTTAATGGTTAAATGATTCCCTTTTCTCTGTAATAATAAAACAGTACCTGTACTTGATCCCAACTAAGATATAATGACTCCATATTGGAGGCAAAACAATCTTATTGGGCTTAAATGATGTTTAAATGATTTTTTAGACTTATGGCACGGAGATCCAAATTATGGAAAAATCCTTATCCAGAAAGCCCCAGGTCCCGAGCATTCTGGATAACCATTATACCTGTATAATCATTTATAAATGTATTGTTGCTGTATCTGAATTTAATACTTTCAAAAGGACACAGCTCGTATAAATAAATGAAAATATCAGGAACTTTGGGGAATAAAGGGCTAATCCAGTTTTCGGAAATTGATCTTCTCGCTGCTGCGAAAAGCATTTGGAATTTAATTGGATTTTCTTTTTTTTCCCAAGAATTTAATTGACTTGGGCAAAAGGCTTAATAAACATATTAGTGGATTTACTTTCAAAGAGATATTAAAAGTATTGGAGATTATCTTCTCAATAGTTGTTCATAGATGAGTTATTGTAGGGCCACATGAAATGGAAGAAGTCTGGTTCAGGGATTTTGCATTTTGGACAAAAAGCTCCCTTTGGACTAATATTTTCAGCTAGAGTGTAAGTTTTATAAGCTAAATGAACTAAACGAAAATGGGTTTTGTTGTACTGACCTTTGTGTGGTTCTTCTCAGTTCCTGTGGGTGTCACTATTTTCTTGGTTATCCTGTTCCTGGTTCTGCTGCTGGGTTTGGCTATTGCGATGGTCTACTGGTATCGAAAACCAGGTTCTCTCCTGAACAAGTGGCTGAAGAAGAGCAAAGCAAAATGCAGGTAAAAAAAAAGGGTGCGAGTCTGAGTTATGATTTATTTATGGGAGGGGGAAAGGCCCATTGTATTAACTGCATCATCTGTATATGGGACATGTACGGCCGCAAGTGCAGTTGCAGTCCCCAGACGTTCCCCACAATCTGTTGTGTTTAAACTATTAATTTCATCAGATACTTGCGTCAAAATGCACTCCTTTCATTTCTGTATAGTTGTGCTTGGCAGCACTCCATCCTGCCTTCCGTTCCCAACTGAGTGCTGTTGCTCCTATTGACCCAAGGGAACCCTAGAGCTACCCTCAACGCTCTGCATTAATTGCTGCAGTTCAGCTGCACTGAACACAGTTGCATTAAAAGTGAATCGGATGCGCTTAGGGTAAAAGCAGTGCAATTGCATCAATAGCATCCCCCTTTTGCGACCACAATGGTGCTGGAATTCTGGAAAAAAAAATAGCTGCATTTTGGGTAAAAAATATGGAAACTGCTCTTGAGTTGCACTTTGCACACATTCATGTGCCCTTATGTGTGGCTAGAGCTATAATGCCAGCCCCCGGCACGGGTACAGGGGCTCCTGAAATGACAAGGCCCTATGCCAGTACGCTAACAACAGTGATTGGTACATTGCACCCTTTTTGTTAACCAGAGTACAGCATATTTATTAATACTTTAGACTCGTGCATTTACTTTGTTAGACAGTATCTGAATGTTAATTTACTTAATTACACAACAGATTTCTTATTAGATGCCGTTATTGTATAGTAGACATCACCATACGTGAGTAATGTATAACTGTGTCAAAAAATATAAACAAAGAATGTAAAAACAACACTGTAATAACATGTATTTATAACATGTATTTATACAGCTTATGCAAAGCCACCCAACCAAAGGCAAACAGAGCGTATTCAAGCAAGATCTTTACTATGCGCGATATATCCTATCCAGTTAAATCCGACAGCAAACAAACTGTAAGTAGTTCTGTTCCTGTATTTAGACAGCAGTGTGCCTGCTTTTTTGTGCTTGTTTGGCCGGTGGGACATAAACATATTCTCTATTCTGTAAGCTGTTTGGGGGGTATTTAGGTTATTAAATTTTGCTAATAATTAATATATATATAATAATATATGTCTTCCTTTAGCACTCACGGGACATATTCCAAGGAAAAACAACTGCTGCTCAGAACAGTTCTCATCCTGTTAACGTTGTGCGTCCTCTTCGTCCGGCTCCCAGCCCAGTGATCCAACATGGGAAGCCTCTTAGGCCTCCTCCTCCTCCAATGAAACCGTCGCCCATTCTGCCTGCAAAAGAAGAAACCGTTCATGTAAAACTGCTACCCCCCAAGAAACCTCTACCCTCTTGCCCTAGGCCGCAGCAGGTAAGTCCATTGTCAGATGATTTCTCCCTGTCTGCTATCTGTACAGCCTGTACGGGATAAGTCTAAATACCACTATATTGAGCTCACTGTAAAGTAAGAAAATGCTCCTTGCATAATATATATATACTTAGGCACTTGGGCAGATATTTAAAAAAGATATTTAAAAGATACAGAATACTTGATGCTATAACATTTGCTTTTCTATTTATGCTCAGCTGAACCCACCTTCCAAGCCACTGCCGGTGACTCCTGCTCACAAAGAGCCACTGTTGGTTATGACACCGGCCACACATAACAAGGCTCCCATCACCAACTCTGCTACCCAGCTTAAAGGGCCACGCAGGTGAGTTCAATAAGGACCAAAGTCAGTCTTCCATATTGTCAGCCATGAGAACTACTCTCAGCCAGTGTTCGCTAAGGAGGCCATCGGATGAGGGCCACATTAAAGGGGACATATACGATAAACAAAAAAACACTCTAATCTTGTAGGCAATTATTAATAATACATGGTGCTAGTTGCACTTTGGGCTAAAAATGAATATTATCTTGAAAAGTGGCCCCTTTATTGGAGCTCCCTATAGATCCTCTCAGGTTCCTGTCCATGTTTCAAATAAAGGATGGACATGTCCTAACGGTCCCTGCCAGAAGTACAGTAGGAGGGGAATAGCCCTGCAGTCACACAAGCAAAGACAGGCTTCAGTTCCCTATCAGATCAGCCTAGCTGCTGATTGGTTCCTATCCTACAGTTGGGGATGCTGAGTGCACAGCCTGGGAAAGGAGGCAGCCGGAAGTGGAACTGGTGGGTTTTTTAGAGATATTTTCAATATATCAGCCCGAAACCCTACTTTTTAAAGCACATTACCTCTGAATTTAGATGAGTACAATTCATTGGCTCAGTATTGTTTTTCACACAATATGTCCCCTTTAACACACCAATGTAGCCTTCTTCCAACAGGATTTTCAATCTTGCTTGAATGACATGTGTCTGTTGCAGAGGTTAAGTGGATCTAAATTGTTTATAATAAAAGTAGGAAACATTTAGGGATGCACCATATCCAGGATTCGGTTTGGGATTTGGCCAATATCCTGCCTTTTTCAGCAGGATTCAGATTCGGCCCAATCCATGCTCTTGGCCTTGCTGCACACGCAGTTCTCTTTATCCCTTCCTTGTCCTACTTTGCATATGCAAGTTAGGATTTGGTTTGGTATGTGGGCAAATCTTTCACAAAAGATTTGGGGTATGGCCGAATCTGAAAATAGTGGATTCGGGTGCATCCCTAGAAACATTAATATAGAACAATTGCTTTTCTTTTTTTTAAAGGAGAAGGAAAGGTACAATCACTGGGAGGTGCCTAACATTTAATGTGGGCCTTGGGGTATTTATAGATAAACCAGTAGGAACTGCCATACTGCTTACCTTGGCTGATCTCTCTAGTTGTCACCATCTAGAGGTCCGAACAGACTGCAATATTTCTGCTACCTCTGCCATGCCAAGCTATTGTAAAAAATATACAGAAAAAGAATAGGTTGTATTATCTGCATACAGTAAGCCATACCCATTTAATGCAACATAAAACAAAAACCTACATGCAAAACAAATACACATTTTATTCACAAAAATGTAAGGTTAAAGCATCATACTGACTCTTGCTCTTGCATTATATCCTTTCAGGCCAATACAAGGGGGCAAGGTCCAAGCTGCTGCTGCTGCCTTTCTTCAGAGAAAATAACAGAGAAGAGAAATGAAATCCAAAACCAGGGATACGTATCCTAATATTTGCACTAGAAGGCAAAGGCTTTCAGGCTTGGCACAAGAGGGATGGTTCATCTATGGCCTGCCGGCCTGTCTTGGACTTACAAAAGCAACCTCTGTTCTTGGGTCATCTCACATCACATGTATGGTACTCACTGAATCCCAGTGTCTGTATGCTGGAGTATACTGGAGTCAGCCAATATCCTTAGGCTTGTACCTCTGGGCTGCTGAAGGCATCATTCTTTTTTCTGGAACATTTTGTTGGTTTATATAAATATATCCAATTCTTCAGCTTATAGGAGCTTCATTTTCAGCAGTAATTCCGCTGAATTCCTACAGCGTTCTGTAACTCTTTAGTAAATACAAGATATTGGTGCCTTTGACTTGATGATCTCTTCAAACTTTATAATCATCAAGTTCCACACTCCACCTTGTGCCATTTTCCTGCAGGCCACTTTGCATCCATGTTGTAATGGAAAGCTCAGTGAGTGTTCAACAGCTTTTCATTAAAAAAAAAATAGGTGCCAATTGATAGAGTATGGTGCAAAGTTTGACTACTAAGTGAAATGCAACAAGTGCCAGTGGCTATGAGGCCCAGAGAAGGTCCCATGGTGAATTGTTCAGGCACTTTGTGCAGTCACCTGGAGGCAGAAATAAGTACTGGAACCACTCTATGTTGGTTAAAAAAAACCTGTGGAAATTCATCCTGCCCTGTAATATGTATTTTAATATCATTATAATAACATGTACCATTGACAATGAGGCACTTTAAAGCGATATCCTGCTTATTGATGGACTCTGTGCTTCTGACTCTGATCAAGCTTGGCCTGCCCTTCTTTTCTTGAAACAGGTGGTGGAACCATAACAGGGAATAGTTACTACCATAGTGTGTCAGGGTGGAGCAGCTGGCATGATGCCACCATTTTTACTAAAGCCTTTTTTGATTTCTGTGTTTATCGGCTTTTTTGATTTCTGTGTATCCAGTGCAATACGTACTGTAATTCCATCATGGTGCCTTATACACAAGCATGTACTGTTTGTACCTTCATGCACACTGTAGGACAATCTTATTATATTGCATTCATTGTACTGCTTTCTCATGATCCTGATAGTAGTCATACCCAGCACTCAGTATACAATGGAAATGACCTAAAGGACCAGACATTTCACAGAGAAGTATTTCTTGATGCATCTGTATAGTTTTTATAAAAATAACCTTCCATGCAATGCCCTTGTACTCGAAGACTGAGCAGGTAGCAGAATAACCTATTAAACTGGCCATAAATAGGCTCATAAAATGGTATGAACAAAGTAGAGGTAATGAATGCTTCATCGGGAATCCCTTTATCCAAAAAGCTCCAAATTTGTGTAGCAGATAAACAGAAAAGTGGCCATACCATGTATTGCCTATCGTTCAGTATTGGTCTGTTGTGTTAAGAATCCAATCACTGAGGATCTCTGCTGCCTCCTACTGTCCTGACTTTTCTATTAAAGTAAACTTTATGAAATCATTACTAATTTATTTATCCAAACAGTCTATGTGTTTCCATATTTCAGCATTCATCTTACCTTTATGTTACTCCCCAAATAAGTTGCAAAGTACAGTGTCACAGCTTGTTGTTTGTGCAGAACATTCCTTTTTGATTGAATATGTAAGTAGGAGCTGCAATATACAGGGCTAATCTTATAAACTGCTGGGCCCAATTGGGACCATTTTGGTGGGACCCCCTAAACAAGTGTTGCCAGCTGGCACAGGGTTCCAGGTCTGGGTGGGCAAATAGTCTCTCGCTCTGTGAGTGATGGTGTAACCCTGCCTTTTCCCCTCTCTTTCTCTTGTTCCATTGGCCCCCAACATTTCATGGCACAATATGGCCCCCTAGCACTGGGCACTGACACACCAAGCATAGTATATACAGTGTGAGACAGTGATTATTGGCCCCTCAGGCACACTATACACAGTGACCCCCTGGGATAGCAGTATGAATGCAGTGCCCACTTTGTGTTTAATGTCTCATAACATAACGTAGCAGCATTATCAGTCAATTCTTATTGGGGTGAGCTGGACATCTTTATGTGCTTATTCCCAATTGTGTGGGGCCCTGTTGGGCCCAATAGTTCCAATTGGCATACAGCCACCCTGGCCATATACCTTACACCACCTGAGGCATTATGTTTAGACTTCTATAGACCAACACCTCACACTGCTGATCAATACATCAAGCACTTTACTTTACGTCTATAGATAATGTCCCAGGCAAGGGAAGAAATGTTATTAAATACAGAGAGGGAAGCTAGGCTCTGCTTTGCACTCTTTTTAAGAGAACATATTAGGAAGATAAAACCTGTTTCTATAATACAGTATATTTTTCTTTAACATTTAACAATAATATAGTCTTTTAACACAGACAGAAGGAGATAAGCCATATTGTCCTCGTAGCCACTGAGTGCTGGGTTCAGGAAACCATCTGTATGCAGTGGCGAGTGAGGATGCAGGGAGTTGTAGATATAAAAATAAGCATTTCCCGGTGCCTCAGGCTCCCTTCTTTGTGAGAGTCAGTGGGCTAGCAAGGTGGCCAACATAATGCATGGGGTTTAGACTAAACGGTCAGCCTTAGCCCTCTCCCCTGGCACCTTCATGCCCCCTCCCTACAGCACACTGAGCCAATAGCAGCCTTACACTCCAACAGGTACTCCTCATTACTGAAATATGTTTACAGGGCTCTCACAGACCCCAAAAGTTGTACTCTCTGTTAGCACTCTATTATACGAATGTTTATCACTGAGGTGATGTACATGATGCATTGTTGTATTTTTTTTTATATTTAAATTTGTGGTACTGCCAATGGTATTTAATAAAAAAAACCTGCTTTTTTACAATAATAATGAGTATGGTGTATTTTATATACTGTAAATTATATGACTGAAAAGAGTCCTCACCTGGGTCAATTGATCTGAATATAATTGGAAGGAGGACCAGCACTCTAGTTGTGTGTACCACAGGGATTTATTTTATTTCACTTCACGCTACAGCCAACATTTCAGTCCTTCTTGGAACCTTGGTCAAGGATAAAGTACATGTGACCACACTGCTATTCATACAGTCTCATTATATACATATTTCCCTGATCATTATGGCAGCCTACACACCTACGGGGAAACCCATAGCTGTGAAGGCCGCCCATAGTAACTACGGTAAGAAAGGAAAATTTCGGTAAGTATTGATTTAAATTTTCCCTTTTCCCTGGTCACTATGGGCAGCCTACAAACCTATGGGTTTCCCCGTAGGTGTGATGGCTGCCCATAGTAACTAGGAAAGGAAAATTTCGGTAAGTATTGATTTAAAGGACAAAGGGTATACTGGTTTCGCCTTTTACCTGCCCTCAGCCCCATCGAACCTATGGGGTTTCCCCATAGGTGTGAAGGCTGCCCATAGTAACCAGGAAAGGAAAATTTCGGTAAGTATTGATTTAAATTTTCCCTTATATATACTTATTTGTAAAATATACCCTCAGAAAAATCCAGTGTTTCGATTGCATAACTTACCTTCCTCAGGGACAGCAAACATCCAGAACTGCCAGTGACCCACTCCTTAAAAGAGCAGTAATGTCAGACAGTGAAAATATTTAGTTACTAAATATATTACTAAATATATTACCTAAATACATACACACTATATATATATATACACATATATACACATATTTCTAAAATATTAAAAGCTACAGGTAAAAGAAGTGCAGTGTTTTGTGTGTCCCAGACAAAGGTTATACTGGTTTCGCCTTTTACCTTCCCTCAGCCTCATCGAGTGGGGATAACTCCCAGCATCTCTCTGCAGAACAGCTTACGTGCAATTATTGATCTCAGATTGGGCCCTTGCGGGGTTAGTGGAGGAAGGGTGTTGAAAATCAATTGTATACCAGTGGTTCTTAACAAGAACGTTATTGAAGAACAAAGTATTTACAGGGATGCCAAGTTATCCTTACAGTACAGATGCAGCCACTTGTAGTATTAGCAAAAGTGCATAAATAACATGTTCCTAGCTCAAATGTGGTAGAACATATTAATTAAACTGCATATGAAACAGGTTTGATCCCATCCTGGGTTCCTTTCCCCTATGGTCCCTATTCTAGGCAATTATTGCCTGGGGGGATACCAACCCAATGTTTCTTCTACATTGGGGCACTGAGCTGCCCTTGTTCTCAAGCCCTGCCTGTCCTACACTCCTGGGGTGTACCAAGACACAGTCTGGCTATCAATAACTATTGCTTTTCACGGGATTCTAGTATTAATCCTGAAAGTGAGGCCTAGTTTAGCCTCTAGCCTCTCAGCACTCCTAAATACAATAACAAGAGATCCTCTGAACTCACCCTTTATCAATATATAGGACTTTAAAGAAACAGTAAAGGTGGCCATACACGGGCAGATAGTCCCTCGAACCGATTTGGCAGCTTATCGGCTCGTGTAGGGGCAGGAATGAAGGGCCTGCCCGACCGATATCTGGCCTGAAATTGGCCAGATATCAATCGGGCAGGTTAAAAGATTTAGTTGGATCGGGGACCACATCAGCTCGTTGATGCGGTAAACCGAAACGACTGCCCCATTGCCGCCATTATAATTAGATCGTTTGGCCTACATGTTCCCTGATATCGCCCACCCGTAGGTGGGGATATCGGGAGAAGATCCGCTAGCTTGGCGACCTCGCCAAACGAGCGGATCTTCACGTGTATGGGCACCTTAACACTAACTAGGTTCAGCCATTCAGTCTGAAGAAAAAAGGAGAAGGAAAGGTGCAGGCAGATAACAGATAAGCAGATAGAAACCCATTCTACAGAATGTTTCTGTTATCTACAAAGTAACCTGTGCCTTTTCTCCTTTTTCCAGAGCAGCTTATTATATAAATTATAGTAGTGTTTTACTGTAGCAAACACACCAGTTTTACCAGTGCAGGGCAACAGTGCATTATATTTTTATTACTTTAAAGCTCTTTCATTTTTTGGTGTTACTGTTCCTTTAAGGTGGCCATACACGGGCCGACTATAGCTGCCGATATCGGTCCCTTGGACCGATTCGGCAGCTAATCGGCCCGTGTATGGGGAGAGCAGAGCGGCCTGGCCGACCGATATCTGGCCTGAAATTGGCCAGATCTCGATCGGCCAGGTTAGAAAATCTGGTCGGATCGGGGACTGCATGGGCTCGTTGATGCGGTCCCCAATCCGACTGCCCCATTGCCGCCCACATAATCCGATCGTCTGGCCCCAGGGCCAAACGATCGGATTATTATTTTTTTTACCTAAATGGTCCCCGATATCGCCCACCCGTAGGTGGGGATATCGGGGGAAGATCCGCTCGCTTGGCGACATCGCCAAGCGAGCGGATCTGCTCGTGTATGGCCACCTTAAAGCCGGCCATACACATTCAGATTTTAGTCTTCTTCCAATGAACATTTAGATATCTCTCGTACAATTAAATGCAACAATCTAAAACTCACATTCAGGCTGAAATTGTAGGATAAAGCCCTGAAAATAACAAATGGGAGGATTTTCTGAACATGAAATAGTTGGCAGTAATCGAATGAAAGTGACTCCCATTGTAGGTCCCCCAAGCATATCGGCAGATACACAATACATTTACAGATTTGTTTCGTTAGCTGGCTGAAATCGACTATACGACCGATCGCCATGGTATGAAAATCATTGTGATGATAATTCTGAGCAAACACGGTCCAAAAATCGGTATGTGTATGGCCAGCCTAAATGGCTGCCCCCGGGGCTACACAGCAGCTTGTTTGCTAAACTATAGTAGTGTTACTGAAGCAAACACACACACCAGTTTTACCAGTTCAAGGTGAAAGTACAAACACTTTAATTTTTTGGTGTTACTGTTCCTTTAAAACCTAGGGAACCTGACACCTCCTGGTTTGTAAAGGAAAATGCCAGATAATGCTCTTACAGGAAAAGGAAACAGCTCTTCCTCCCAAAACAGGCCCAGCACTTAGTTGGCTAATCCATCCTATCACATTCTGCCAGAGTGAAAAAGATTAACTATTTCACGTCCCTACATAAATATATATAATACAAGAGAAGATTGTCATAAGAAAACAGGTTTTTTTCAAAACCCATCAGTTAATAAAGCTTCTCCAGCAGAATCCTGCATTGTTATCTGTTATTCCCATGGGGCTAGCCATATTCTTCATTTCTCAGGGTGCCACAGCCATGTGACCTGTGCTCTGATAAACTTCAGGCACACTTTACTGCTGCGCTGCAAGTTGGAGTGATATCCCCCCCCCCCCAGCGGCCGATCAGCAGAACAATGGGAAGGGAGCAAGATAGCAGCTCCAGTAGGTATCAGAATAGCACTCAATAGTAAGAAATCCAAGTCCGGCTTGGGACTCCTCCAGTTACATGGGAGTAGGAGAAACAATAGGTTAGCTGAAAGCAGTTCTAATGTGTACTGGCTGAAAGCTCAGACTCAGGCACATTTACTGCTGCGCTGCAAGTTGGAGTGATATCCCCCCCCTCCCCACCAGCGGCGATCAGCAGAACAATGGGAAGGGAGCAAGATAGCAGCTCCCAGTAGGTATCAGAATAGCACTCAATAGTAAGAAATCCAAGTCCGCTTGGGACTCCTCCAGTTACATGGAGTAGGAGAAACAATAGGTTAGCTGAAAGCAGTTCTAATGTGTAGCACTGGCTGAAGCTCAGGACTCAGGCACAATGCACTTGAGATGGCGCCTACACACCAATATTACAGCTACAAATACATTTGTTGGTTCAAAAATAAAATGTTAAATGGCAGAGTGAATTATTTGAATTATTTAGATCATGACAGACAATGTATTTAAATTACACCAGGTTTAATAAAATATAAACTTTTTAGAAGACTCTGAGTGCAGAACTTTTTTCAGTATATATACTGTATATATATATATATATATATATATATATATTCTCTATTGGTGTTAATAAAGACACTAAATTTGCCCATGAGCAGTATCCCATAGCAACTAATCAACAGGTAGAATGTACTCGCCTGTTTAAAAGCAAACATCTTATTGGTTGCTATGGGTTACTGCTACTAGGCAAACTTTGGGGCTATTACAAAAAAATCCAAATTTTGGTGGGCTTAAAACACGTTATGGTAAAAATCTGGAGTAGCCACAATAATTTCTGATGTTCTAAAATGTCACAAAAATACTTTTATCGGTCGTACGAAAATATTGTTATTGCATTCCCAAAGTCACAATATTTTCGTACCGAAAATTCCGCGAAAACCTTTCTGGCTTTGAAGCCTTCAATGTCTGGTTTTAGAAGCCTCCCATAGGACTCAATAGGGCTGATTCACTAAAGTGCGTTAATTTTTATCGCACGCTTTTTTGTGTTAATATAGACGTGATAATTAACGCGCGATTCACTACAGTATTACCACGTGCCTTAAGTCACACATCGCATGCGTTAATTTGCGAGCAGAAATGAATACTAACGCCTGATTCACAAACACTTAGACGCGCTAAATATTGCATTAGTCTGTGTGAAAATGAACACCTACTTGAGGCAGGCGGTAATTATGGAAAAGTACAGTTAATGAGCTTTTGGCAACACAATAAGGACTTTGCAGTGGGATTTATTCAAGTCTGTGTTGGCCCCAGAGTGACGCAGCCGCCAGTTTGCAGGGAAATAGGCATTTTCAGAAAAGTAGTTTTACGAGCGTAATGGTGTGTATGGCTAACATGGCGTGCGTTTATTCACACAACTATTTATACGCCGCAACTATTTATACGCGGTGCGTTGATTAGCGCATGTACCGCCAAATACCGCACGAAAATAGTATTCGCGACTAAAATAACGCATGCAGTATCGCGCATAAAAAACTTAGTGTCTTTAATTACATAAAACAGACAATTGGTCTTCATTGTTTATAGTTTTTTTTAATTATTTGCCTTCCTCTTCTGCCTCTTTTCAGATTTCAAATGGGTGTCACTGACCCCAGCAGCCAAAAATCTATTGCTTTTTGAGCCTACAATGTTATTGTTTTTTTATTACTTATCTTTCTATTCAGTCCCTCTCCTATACCTCTTACAGTATCCCATTTAAACCACTCTTTGGTAGCTAGGATAACTTGCACCCTAGCAACCAGACAGCTGCTAAAATCCCAAACTGGAGAGCTGCTGAAAAAAAAAATATATATATATAATTCAAAATCAAACACAGAAAAGATCAATAGCAACTTGTATCACAATATCATTGTCTACATCAGTGATCCCCAACCAGTGGCTCAGGGGCAACATGTTGCTCCCCAACCCCTTGGATGTTGCTCTCAGTGCCCCCAAACCAAGGAGTAATTTTTGAATTTCTGACTGGCACTCTTTGGTTGAATAAAAACAAGATTTACTCCCAAATAAAGCCCCTTAAGCTGATAGGGTGCATAGAGGCCCCTAATAGCCAATAACAGCCCTTATTTGGCTCCTCCATGAACTTTTATGGTGCTTGTGTTGCTCCCCAAGTCTTTTTACATTTGACTGTGGCTCATGAGTAAGAAAGGTTAGGGACCCCTGATCTACATCATTATAATCCCTCTACACGTCTCAGACCCCGTCCCCAGAGTCATAGCATTGTTATATGAAGCACCATATTTAATTTACCATTGCATCTCTAAAATACATAAACTGGATTATTTTTCCTTACTTAATGTGTCTTGTAGATTATTTGTTTTATTATGAATAAGAAACTGTATTGTGAAAATCTCAATTTAACCCATATATCATATTAGAGCTGTAACATATTTTCTTATCTGGAGCTCTTTATCAGTTAGGAGTCCATCTATTCACTTATACATCAGCCCCTTGTTCCTATATAATTATATTTCCTGTCTATGTTCCCATTCAAGAGCTGTAGTCAGCTAACAAACAGCACTGCACTGTATCCCGGATAGAAATTAAAGTAATGGAGGGCACTCTCGGCTTAGAAACACTTGCCCTTAAACAATTTTACTAATAAAATTGGGGCTCTGGGGCTCTAGTGGGCCCCGGCGGCCCAGACCCGACCCTTGCCAGCACTCCCCCTGCCCGACCGCTCCTGCCCTGACGTGTTAAATTTACACGCTCGGGGTAGGACATAGGGTGGGGGGCCCTGCAAGGGGGTTAGGGGGGCCCCTCTGGGGGGGGGGGCGGGCACCTGCAGGGCCCCTGGGGCCTGAGCACCGGTGGGCCCTTCACTCCCCAGTCCGACCCTGAGAAAATTACCCCAACATTTCGGCTTAAAGGAACAGTAACACCAAAAAATGAAAGAGCTTTAAAGTAATAAAAATATAATGCACTGTTGCCCTGCACTGGTAAAACTGGTGTGTTTGCTACAGTAACACTACTATAATTCATATAATAAGCTGCTGTGTAGCCACGGGGGCAGCCATTCAAGCTGGAAAAAAGGAGAAAAGGCACAGGTTACATAGCAGATAACAGATTAGCTCTGTAGAATACAATAGTGTTTTATCTGTTATCTGCTATGTGCCTGTGCCTTTTCTCCTTTGAATGGCTGCCCCCATGGCTACACAGCAGCTTATTTATATAAATTATAGTAGACTTTCTGAAGTAAACACACAACTTTTACCAGTGCAGGGCAGCAGCACATTATAGCTTAGCTACTTTTATACACTTTCATTTTTTGGTGTTACTGTTCCTTTAAATGCCTCTGTCAAGGGAACTCTCTCTGTGGTTTATTTCTGTATCCTGGACATGCTCGGAGGGCAATACCCGATATTTCCTGTTTTTATATTCATTGATGAATGGGATTGTGATGACTGGAGCACAGTTTGCCCATATATTGTCTCCAGTCTGAGGTCAAAGTGCCTAAAGTATCACAACCTGCTTCCTTTTCCGGGGGAGCAGTGATTATAATGAGAAATGACACTGATGAACTCAGCCTGATGGAGATTAATGCGGCCGGCTGTGGTGCCTGGGGGTTTAAAGGCTCATTGTGCCACAGCCTCTGTATTTTATACAAATAGGGTTAGGGGGCCCTCGGGGCTGTGTTTCCTCATAACTTTGATGTTGTCATGCCATTGGGCTTCCTCTCATAAATGGTGTATAGGAGGTTTAATCCCTACAGTATCACCTTGGCATAGCACATTATTATTTGTATTTTTTTCAGTTCAGCAGCTGTTGCTAGGGTCAATGTTACCTTAGCAACCAAGGAATGTTTTGAAAAACTGTAACAAGTGAATAATGAAGACCAACTGAAAAGTTGCTTAGAATTGGTCATTCAGTAACACGTGTTTTATCAAAATTTTACTATAGCCACAGCACCATATTGTTGGCTTTAGATGGAGTTTACCTCACTACTAAGTGCGCTGCCTGACATTATTATAACTCAGTATAACTTACCTGAGTTCATAAACTCATTTCTCTCTAATAAATAAGAGAAAGTCAAAAATGATACCACACACACCGGTCCACTAAGAGAGCGTAAGTCTGAGGTTAAAAAAGGAGGGAGGAATCTCTCAGGCCAAAGAGGCGGGGCTAGGGGTGGAGCAGAAAGCTACAGAGCGTTCTGTTGGAGAAACGACGGAAAGGGGCGGAGATTTGTGATTGGGGGCGGGCGGCTGGACAAAGACTGAATGTTTATAGGCGGGGACAGAGCTAAGAGACACGTGGGTTAGGGGGTGTGGTTTGGGCTGATTGACAGGAGCATGCCGGAGCCGGAGCGGCGCTGTTATTATGGGGGACCTGAGTGGACAGGATTAGATAGGGGCGGGGACGTAAAGTCCATCTCTCTAAACCTTGACAGAGATTGTGGGCGGGAACTCAAAGTTACCTATAAAAGTTACAGGCTGGGTTCCCGCTTCATGTCGGGGTTGTAATTCATGGATGGTTATACGGTGTTGGCTCGGAGTTAGTGCGGGGACCGGCGCACTGAGAGCTGCCTGATGCTGCAAGCGTGAGGCGCGCCCACCCTGACTCCCACCCTGACACCCACCCCCTGACTCCCACCCTGACTCCCACCCCCTGACACCCACAGTCTCTGCCTAGCGGTAAGTACTTGGCTCTCTTAGTGCATGGGGGGCAGTTACTCAGTAGGGAGATGGGAGAGTTTGTGATAGTGACACATGTACAGAGCTGTAGGGTAACAGTACATACTGGGCATTGAACTGACTGTGTACTGGGTCCTGTAGCGTTGGGCTCACTGCACTGAGTATACTGGGTACCAAGCAGAGCCCTGAGTATACTGGGTACCGAGCAGAGCACTGAGTATACTGGGTACCAAGCAGAGCCCTGAGTATACTGGGTACCAAGCAGAGCCCTGAGTATACTGGGTACCAAGCAGAGCCCTGAGTATACTGGGTACCAAGCAGAGCCCTGAGTATACTGGGTACCAAGCAGAGCACTGAGTATACTGGGTACCAAGCAGAGCCCTGAGTATACTGGGTACCAAGCAGAGCCCTGAGTATACTGGGTACCAAGCAGAGCCCTGAGTATACTGGGTACCAAGCAGAGCCCTGAGTATACTGGGTACCAAGCAGAGCACTGAGTATACTGGGTACCAAGCAGAACACTGAGTATACTGGGTACCAAGCAGAGCCCTGAGTATACTGGGTACCAAGCAGAGCCCTGAGTATACTGGGTACCAAGCAGAGCCCTGAGTATACTGGGTACCAAGCAGAGCCCTGAGTATACTGGGTACCAAGCAGAGCCCTGAGTATACTGGGTACCAAGCAGAGCCCTGAGTATACTGGGTACCAAGCAGAGCCCTGAGTATACTGGGTACCAAGCAGAGCCCTGAGTATACTGGGTACCAAGCAGAGCCCTGAGTATACTGGGTACCAAGCAGAGCCCTGAGTATACTGGGTACCAAGCACAGCACTGAGTATACTGGGTACCAAGCAGAGCCCTGAGTATACTGGGTACCAAGCACAGCCCTGAGTATACTGGGTACCAAGCAGAGCCCTGAGTATACTTGGTCCTGTACAGAGCGTTGGACTCACAGCACTGAGTATACTGGGTACCAAGCAGAGCACTGAGTATACTGGGTACCAAGCAGAGCACTGAGTATACTGGGTACCAATCAGAGCGTTGGACTCACCGCACTGAGTATACTGGGTGCTAAGCAGAGCACAAGGTATACTGGGTAGTGGTGCTATGCATTACAGAGTGTTAGCAAGACGTTGGTGTAAAACAGAGTGTTCTGGCTACTCTGCAAATTGTTGAACTTACAATGAGTAATCTGAGTACAGGTATGGGAGACCTCTTATCCAGAATGCTCGGGACCTAGGTACTATTTAATTATTGGAGAGGGACTGTGCGGAGCATTGAGCTGGCAGTGGGTACTCTGAAAACTGGGGACTGTGCGGAGCATTGAGCTGGCAGTGGGTACTCTGAAAACTGGGGACTGTGCGGAGCATTGAGCTGGCAGTGGGTACTCTGAAAACTGGGGACTGTGCGGAGCATTGAGCTGGCAGTGGGTACTCTGAAAACTGGGGACTGTGCGGAGCATTGAGCTGGCAGTGGGTACTCTGAAAACTGGGGACTGTGCAGAGCATTGAGGATCTAAAACTAACATTCAGCCTAAAATTGTAGGATAATCACTATCCAACCTAAATTTTCTAACCTGTCTGATAGCCATTGTACAAAACCCAGCTCAGTTGGACGCTGTCCTCTTACCAACACACTGCAATGCATAGTACCCAGTATCCCCATTGTTTTGCGCGTTGTACAGTCAGTACCAGTGCTCTGCTCGGTACCCAGTATATTCTGTGCCCTGCCACCTCAAAGCTCAAAATTACTAATGATTAAAATTTTAAAAATGTATTTCCTTTCTCTCTATAATAATAAAACAGTACCTGTACTGGATCCCAACTAAGATATAATTACCCCTTATTGGGGGCAGAACAGCCCTATTGGGTTTATTTAATGGTTAAATGATTCCCTTTTCTCTGTAATAATAAAACAGTACCTGTACTTGATCCCAACTAAGATATAATTACCCCTTATTGGGGACAGAACAGCCCTATTGGGTTTATTTAATGGTTAAATGATTCCCTTTTCTCTGTAATAATAAAACCGTACCTGTACTGGATCCCAACTAAGATATAATTACCCCTTATTAAACCTGACCATTTAACTTAGTACAAAAATGATGGGGATGATAATTCAGAGCCTACACACATTCCAAAAACCGTTCAACCCTACGCTATGACAATTAGGGACTTATTAGGCCTTAGGAGTGCATGGAACAGCTGATGGTATAAGGGATATTTTGTTATTCTCCTCAGCAATACTTGGGTTAACTTTGGGAGATCCACAGGTGTTATTGATTTGATTAGGACTGTAGGTTATTGTGTTATAATGTGCTACTGAGTAGCATCTCACATATTTGTAATTGGTCTCGCAACACAGAAATGCAGGATCCATTATACTGTATATATGTTTTTATCAGTGGCATAAAATCAACTGCAGCCAGCAGCAGAGTAAGGGTGCTAGTGCTCTGTCATAGCCGGTGTACATACGAACATAGCCATATCCTTCTACGGTTTGCAGTTATATATAGTCCTTGCAGTTGGTTCAGACGCATGGTCACACCTTGGGATGACAGTGATAGGGAAAAATCTCTGCATAAATATATATACAGTGGTGTGAAAAACTATTTGCCCCCTTCCTGATTTCTTATTCTTTTGCATGTTTGTCACACTTAAATGTTTCTGCTCATCAAAAACCGTTAACTATTAGTCAAAGATAACATAATTGAACACAAAATGCAGTTTTTAAATGAAGGTTTACGTTATTAAGGGAGAAAAAAACCTCCAAATCTACATGGCCCTGTGTGAAAAAGTGATTGCCCCCCTTGTTCAAAAATAACTTAACTGTGGTTTATCACACCTGAGTTCAATTTCTGTAGTCGCCCCCAGGCCTGATTACTGCCACACCTGTTTCAATCAAGAAATCACTTAAATAGGAGCTACCTGACACAGAGAAGTAGCCCAAAAGCACCTCAAAAGCTAGACATCATGCCAAGATCCAAAGAAATTGAGGAACAAATGAGAACAAAAGTAATTGAGATTTATCAGTCTGGTAAAGGTTATAAAGCCATTTCTAAAGCTTTGGGACTCCAGCGAACCACAGTGAGAGCCATTATCCACAAATGGCAAAAACATGGAACAGTGGTGAACCTTCCCAGGAGTGGCCGGCCGACCAAAATTACCCCAAGAGCGCAGAGACAGCTCATCCGAGAGGCCACAAAAGACCCCAGGACAACATCTAAAGAACTGCAGGCCTCACTTGCCTCAATTAAGGTCAGTGTTCACGACTCCACCATAAGAAAGAGACTGGGCAAAAACGGCCTGCATGGCAGATTTCCAAGGCGCAAACCACTTTTAAGCAAAAAGAACATTAAGGCTCGTCTCAATTTTGCTAAAAAACATCTCAATGATTGCCAAGACTTTTGGGAAAATACCTTGTGGACCGACGAGACAAAAGTTGAACTTTTTGGAAGGTGCGTGTCCCGTTACATCTGGCGTAAAAGTAACACAGCATTTCAGAAAAAGAACATCATACCAACAGTAAAATATGGTGGTGGTAGTGTGATGGTCTGGGGTTGTGTTGCTGCTTCAGGACCTGGAAGGCTTGCTGTGATAGATGGAACCATGAATTCTACTGTCTACCAAAAAATCCTGAAGGAGAATGTCCGGCCATCTGTTCGTCAACTCAAGCTGAAGCGATCTTGGGTGCTGCAGCAGGACAATGACCCAAAACACACCAGCAAATCCACCTCTGAATGGCTGAAGAAAAACAAAATGAAGACTTTGGAGTGGCCTAGTTAAAGTCCTGACCTGAATCCTATTGAGATGTTGTGGCATGACCTTAAAAAGGCGGTTCATGCTAGAAAACCCTCAAATAAAGCTGAATTACAACAATTCTGCAAAGATGAGTGGGCCAAAATTCCTCCATAGCGCTGTAAAAGACTCGTTGCAAGTTATCGCAAACGCTTGATTGCAGTTATTGCTGCTAAGGGTGGCCCAACCAGTTATTAGGTTCAGGGGGCAATTACTTTTTCACACAGGGCCATGTAGGTTTGGATTTTTTTTCTCCCTAAATAATAAAAACCCTCATTTAAAAACTGCATTTTGTGTTTACTTGTGTTATCTTTGACTAATAGTTAAATGTGTTTGATGATCAGAAACATTTTGTGTGACAAACATGCAAAAGAATAAGAAATCAGAAATAGTTTTTCACACCACTATTGGCTACATATTTGCCAGTGGGATTATCTTCCAATCATGATCCGTCTTTCTTCAGATAATGCACATGTTAAGGCTGATGTCCCACAGACTGTGTTAGGGCTCTGGCACACGAGGAGATTTGTCGCCTGCGTTTTTTCCCCCTGGCGCTTTGGCGACAAGTCGCCACGACAATACCCACGAAGAGATTTCATGCTAGTTGAGCTCCAGGCGATCTGCTACCCATGGTACACTCAACAGTTAACCCCCCCTCATGTTTACTCAAGTAGCTCAGAAAAGGGTCTGTGTGCGATGTGAAACAGCAGGCGATTTGAAGTAGCCTCGTATGTTTTGACGCTGGCGATTTCCATTGATTTAGCATTGGCGTCTTGTCGCCAAATCGCTCTTTTAAAAATCGCCGGCGACAAATCTCCTCGTGTGGCAGAGCCCTAAGGCTGAAGACACACTGAGCTACTAGTAGCAGCTACTTGCCATGGCTACAAAAATAGACAATACTGATCATTTACTGATAACTGTCTCTACGTGTGTTTTAGCAGAGGCAATTCTCAGTATTGTCTATGGCAGGGGATTTTCTGGCGTTTATTAGCTGCTACTAAGTAGCTCCATCTTCACCCTAATGGGGCTTTATCTGTTATGTGCTAAGTAATCTGTGCCCTTTCTCCTTTGAATGGAGCTTTTTATATAAACTATAGTAGTCCTTATGAGGGAAACACCTCAGTTGTACCAGTGCAGTGCATTACACTGTAATTACTTTTATATACTTTCATATTTTGGTGTTGCTGTTCCTTTAAGGTAGTCATAACAGGAGAGTGGCTAGCAGGGGTTCCTTAACCTTCTTTATGGGCCCCAGATTTATCTTCACTTCTTGAAATTTTAAAAATCCTGTGTGCGCAGGTTAGAATAAATGCAACATTTTGTGTTTTCACACAGTTATTTGTGTGTATTACTATTGTGTGTGCTGGCTTCAAAATAGTGTACGAGCACCCTGCCTAAAGGGAATATGGTTGGGGGATCTATTTTGGGGTCCTGGCCCATAGGATAAGAATCCCGGGTGGATATTTAAGGAGCATGTGTTAGTGCAGAGGCTTTGCTGGGCTAGTGTTACATGAAGCTTGGTATTTATATATATATATATATATATATATATATATATATTTCTACTGAACCTGGGATGTCTGCAGTGAAACGAAACTGAAAGCTCAGTCCCTCTGTTACTTGAGAAAAGTGTTTAAAGCTTATTGTCTACTGACCAATACAGAAAAAATATTTCACTTTGTATTGTAGCAACATGTGGGCTGTACCTAGTCACCAAGATTAGGGTAACCTCTGGTATACTTATTATTCTACTTATTTCTGATCAGTGTGAATGCACGGTGCAGGGAAGCTGCATGGATACACAGGGTAAGAACAATGTTATTGTGCACTCGCTTTATCTTGTGTTAAGGGGGCTGTTTAATATTAATTGCAATAAAAATGTATTTTGGGGTTTTTGCTGCTGTAAAATCAGACATGATGAGATCTGCAGTGCTTTTGTTTACTTTCCTTACCAATTAAAAATGTAACTTTTTGATCTGTAATCCATAAGGGTGAAGACACACGAAGCTGCTAGTAGCAGCTACTTGTCTGGCTACTAAAAAAGACAATTCTGATCATTTACTGATAATTGTGTGTTTTAGCAGAGGCAATTCTCAGTATTGTCTATAGCAGGGTATTTTCTGGCATTTAGTAGCTGCTCCTAGTAGCTCTGTGTGTCTGCTCCCTAAGGGCTCTGGCACACGGGGAGATTAATCGCCCGCGAAAAATCTCCCTGTTCGCGGTCGACTAATCTCCCTGGATTGCCATCCCACCGGCGAAAATGTGGGATTTCAGTGAAATTGCAGAAGTTGCCTTGAGAGAAAAGCGAGTTCCAGCAACAAGTCATTTGTTTAGTCTCTAAATAAAGAACAATATGAACCTCCAGTACCTAAACTGACGATACTACTTCTAATCGCATATCACTCCAAATTGCTATAAGACCCTTTTTTGAGCGATGTTACAAAGAAAGCAGTAATTGCTTGTTAGGAAAATACAAACGACTTGTTGCTGGAACCCGCTTTTTAAAAATCATAGCGACTAATCTCCCAGTGGGGCATTAGCCTAAATGCCAGAAAATCCCCTGCCATAGAGAATACTGAGAATTGCCTCTGATAAGAAACGATTATCAGTAAATGATCGGCATTGTCTATTTTAGTAGCTGCTACTAGTATCTCTGTGTGTCTTCACCCGAAGATAGCTAGAAGCTTTAATCTATTTCTCAAAGTTATATACAGTTATTATTTTAGATCCTGACCTCAGGGTAATATTTTTTTTCTGCTACCTAGGGATATCCACGATTTATCAGTACTATTCCAGCTAGTCAGTGCTATAAAATGTACAAGTGCCCAATAATACAAACATACACAGATGGAATGTTCTGTGCACAACAGACCTTGCAGCTTCAGTCCAGCACCACAGCCCCCAGCCATAGATATATTTACATTTCCTGTTAGCTTCTGACAATTCTGAAGGACATCATGTCTATCGGACAGGTTACAAGATTTCGGTTGGATGAGGATAAAATCTGTGAACGTATTGTGTATCTGATGATTTCTTTGGGGGGCATACAATGCATTTCCACGGAGTCACTTTCGTACAGTTGGTGTCTGCCAGCTATTTCGTGTTCAGAACAATTTCAGTTTAAATGTTAGTTTTAGATCGTTTTGATTGATATCTGAACATTCTCCAGAAGAAGACTAAAATCTGAACGTGTATGGCCAGCTTTACCGCACCAGTTAGGTCAGGGGTCCCAACCTTTCTTACTTGTGAGCCTCAGTTAAATGTAAAAAGACTTGGAGAGCAACACAAGCACCATAAAAGTTCATGGAGGAGCCAAATAAGGGCTGTGATTGGCTATTAGGGGCCTCTATGCACCCTATCAGCTTACAGGGGCTTTATTTGGTAGGAAATCTTGTTTTTATTCAACCAAAACTTGCCCCCAAGTCAGGAATTCAAAAATAACTCCCTGGTTTGGGGGCACTGAGAGCAACAACCAAGGGGTTGGGGAGCAACATGTTACCCCCGAGCCACTGGTTGGGGATCACTGAGTTAGGTACTGCTCTAACACAGCAGGGAGCAGGAGCAGAAGGAGTCTATTTGCACTGACTGGTGTTGATTTAATTATCAGCATGCCTGCGGGAAATGTCTAACTGGAAGTGTAACCATCACAATAACCTGTATATGCATCCTCACCTGCTACAGTCATAACTTTTATGCTTTATGGCTGAGATTCTAGCTATCTGTATAACAGAGCATTCTGTCACAGTGGCACAGATCCTATCTGATCCCCCCCATTGTAAGCAGCAGTCCTGCCCTGCTTTATGGCTGAGATTCTAGCTATCTGTATAACAGAGCATTCTGTCACAGTGGCACAGCATTGTCATGCTGCAATGATCTCTGTACCACATTGAATTTTAAACAACATGCAGTATCAAGCTTTTCACTCCATTGCATTGCAAGGGTTATTTGTTATATTTCCCTTTAAATATAACCCGCCAAGGTTAATTGCGTGAATGCAGTGTCTATAATCTGTGTCCCCACACCCTGTTCTGTTTAATTAACTTCTTGCTCAGGGACTAAACGTCTCACGGTGGGCAGGCAGGGAGGTGAGGTTTGGGGCGCAGAGACATTACTGAGCATGAGAGTTGCTTCGCTCTAATGAGCCAAATACCAGGAACAGGGGCTGCCCGCCTCCCACTCAGCCTGTCGACTTTATTTTATCTTGTTGTTCCATGCAGCGGTGATCACATGTTTCCTGCCGAAAACACCATCATACTTTGCTGTTATCAAGCAATCACAGTTGGCAGTTTTAGACTCTGCAACTAAAACTCTCAGCGGGGAAGTCACAGGTAACGCCGTGTGTGTCGGGCGCTTGTCTTTGTGTTGCACCTTATTCTATAGCCAAGGGAAGCGCTTGAAAGTGCATGTGTATATATACAGGTATGTGACATCTTATCCAGAATGGTCGGGACTTGGGGTTTTCCGGATAAGGGATCTTTCAGTAATTTGGATCTCCCATAACTTAAAAATCATTTAAATATTGAATGAACCCAATAGGCTTGTATTGCCTCCAATAAGGGGTAATTATATCTTAGTTGGGATCAAGTACAGGTACTGTTTTATTATTACAGAGAAAAGGGAATCATTTAACCATTAAATAAACCCAATAGGGCTGTTCTGCCCCAATAAGGGGTAATTATATCTTAGTTGGGATCAAGTACAGGTACTGTTTTATTATTACAGAGAAAAGGGAATCATTTAACCATTAAATAAACCCAATAGGGCTGTTCTGCCCCAATAAGGGGTAATTATATCTTAGTTGGGATCAAGTACAGGTACTGTTTTATTATTACAGAGAAAAGGGAATCATTTAACCATTAAATAAACCCAATAGGGCTGTTCTGCCCCCAATAAGGGGTAATTATATCTTAGTTGGGATCAAGTACAGGTACTGTTTTATTATTACAGAGAAAAGGGAATCATTTAACCATTAAATAAACCCAATAGGGCTGTTCTGCCCCAATAAGGGGTAATTATATCTTAGTTGGGATCAAGTACAGGTACTGTTTTATTATTACAGAGAAAAGGGAATCATTTAACCATTAAATAAACCTAATAGGGCTGTTCTGCCCCAATAAGGGGTAATTATATCTTAGTTGGGATCAAGTACAGGTACTGTTTTATTATTACAGAGAAAGGGAATCATTTAACCATTAAATAAACCCAATAGGCTGTTCTGCCCCAATAAGGGTAATTATATCTTAGTTGGGATCAAGTACAGGTACTGTTTTATTATTACAGAGAAAAGGGAATCATTTAACCATTAAATAAACCCAATAGAGCTGTTCTGCCCCCAATAAGGGGTAATTATATCTTAGTTGGGATCAAGTACAGGTACTGTTTTATTATTACAGAGAAAAGGGAATCATTTAACCATTAAATAAACCAATAGGGCTGTTCTGCCCCCAATAAGGGTAATTATATCTTAGTTGGGATCAAGTACAGGTACTGTTTTATTATTACAGAGAAAAGGGAATCATTTAACCATTAAATAAACCCAATAGAGCTGTTCTGCCCCAATAAGGGGTAATTATATGTTAGTTGGGATCAAGTACAGGTACTGTTTTATTATTACAGAGAAAAGGGAATCATTTAACCATGAAATAAACCCAATAGGGCTGTTCTGCCCCAATAAGGGGTAATTATATCTTAGTTGGGATCAAGTACAGGTACTGTTTTATTATTACAGAGAAAAAGGAAATTATTATTATTATTAATATATATAATATGCACAGCTGGTGTTTGAAACATTGGATTATAAACATTTGTACTATTTTAATCCTGAGGAAGGTCCCTGTGGGCGGCCGAAACATATATAATATACAGTCAGTTACAGCAGGTACTCGTGTATAATTCCATTTATGTGGCCTGGGTGTAGTCCAAAAGAAGAAGTATTCAGTATGTAGTAAGGGTCTGCACAACTCAGGACTTAGAGAGACTTTATTGGGAGGCTGACGACATTTTGGCCTGGGTGCCTATACGCAGTGTTGGGGGGGGGGGGGTGCAACCTTGATGTCTCCTCACAGACAGCCTTGAGATGGAGATGTGAGGGAGGGCGGCCAAACAATACAGCAGCTGTTCCATGTTCTACTACATTTTCTTTTATCTGGCCTTGACTTAAATACAAGCCAAGGAGGAAGAGTGCTAAATTTTTACTGTCTCAAAGAATAATCTGTAAATGACGACAAATATTGCTTGCTTTAAATATATAACACTGTATCTGGGCCAAAACTCTCTCCCCATCTTTTTATGTTTTTGTTATGGATCAGCTGCTGGCACTGTACAGACCCGTTGTGTGTAAAAGCAAGGCATTGCCATGGTACTGCCCCATGACCCCTGCCATACAGTGAGCTGCACCCATAACTGTTTTGAGATACCTGTTTCCATCTTTCTCTTGGTTGCACCAAAAATCCTAACCTGCAGGGGGTGCTCTGCCTTAAAACCTCTAAAAGACTATTATTTATGGTTATTATCGTTAATTGCCAACCCCTAACACCATAATGAGAATCCTCTTTGTAGAACCAACTCTTTTTAGGGAGTCTGTTTCCCTACATCATGTACATCCCCGTAAACTACAGAAGAACACCCCTATTACCGGGGAAGGATGATGGCAGCAGGAAGTCATAGGGAGCCATTTTTGATGCTGGAAACACGCTTTGTAGAAATGATAGATACCAACTACTATTCATGACTTTGCATGGGTTCTTGGTGAGAGACATGAAAGCTTGGGCAGGGGCCTGAGCCCTGTGGCAGGTAAAGGTGGGAAGCTCAGGACTGCTGCTTGGTACCAACTGACAATAGAATTTACCTATGGCTGTGTGTCATAAAAAGCCCCCCAAAAAACTATTGCTCTGTGAGGCTACAGTTTTATTGTTATTGTTACTTTTTGTAACTTTCTTTTCTATTCAGGCCCTCTTCTTTTTATAGTCTAATCTCTCATCCAAACCACTTCCTGGTTGCTAAGGTAACTTGGACCCAAGCAACCAAATAGCTGCTGAAACTCCAAACTGGTGAACAGCCCCTTTAACACTGTTTTTTTTTTCAACATGATATAGTGTGCTTTAGGTATAGGTCTTTACATTTTAGAACTGTAGAGAGGCAGATTGGTGAAAGGGAAACGAAAATAAAGACCTATAAAAATGTTCTTTAGATTAACAGTCTAAGAGTTCAATTTAAATTAACTTCCTTTTTCTATTCCCTTTTATATAATTAGCAGACTTGTACAGACAGTCACAAAGTAGGGGGGGGTCAGATTAGCCCTATCTGCTAATCTAATCTCTATAGTGCAGACATGCCCCTACATGCTCTCACTGTATAATAGGAAATTAAGCAGTATCTTGGTAAGGGATCCCTTATCCGGAAACCTGTTATCCAGAAAGTTACGAATTACGGAAAGGCCATCTCCCCATGACTCCATTAAAAGCAAATAATTCTAATTTTTAAAAATGATTTCTTTTTTTCCTTGTAATAATAAAACAGTACCTGTACTTGATCCCAACTAAGATATAATTACCCCTTATTGGGCCAGAACAGCCCTATTGGGTTTATTTAATGGTTAAATGATTCCCTTTTCTCTGTAATAATAAAACAGTACCTGTACTTGATCCCAACTAAGATATAATTACCCCTTATTGGGGCAGAACAGCCCTATTGGGTTTATTTCATGGTTAAATGATTCCCTTTTCTCTGTAATAATAAAACAGTACCTGTACTTGATCCCAACTAAGATATAATTACCCCTTATTGGGGGCAGAACAGCCCTATTGGGTTTATTTCATGGTTAAATGATTCCCTTTTCTCTGTAATAATAAAAACAGTACCTGTACTTGATCCCAACTAAGATATAATTACCCCTTATTGGGGGCAGAACAGCCCTATTGGGTTTATTTAATGGTTAAATGATTCCCTTTTCTCTGTAATAATAAAACAGTACCTGTACTTGATCCCAACTAAGATATAATTACCCCTTATTGGGGGCAGAACAGCCCTATTGGGTTTATTTCATGGTTAAATGATTCCCTTTTCTCTGTAATAATAAAACAGTACCTGTACTTGATCCCAACTAAGATATAATTACCCCTTATTGGGGGCAGAACAGCCCTATTGGGTTTATGTAATGGTTAAATGATTCCCTTTTCTCTGTAATAATAAAACAGTACCTCTACTTGATCCCAACTAAGATATAATTACCCCTTATTGGGGGCAGAACAGCCCTATTGGGTTTATTTAATGGTTAAATGATTCCCTTTTCTCTGTAATAATAAAACAGAACCTGTACTTGATCCCAGCTAAGATATAATTACCCCTTATTGCAGGCAATACAAGCCGGTTACAAAAAAAACAATCAGAAAATGTGCAATATTCATGGGCCAGCTTATATACAGAAAAGCATGAGAAAAATAACTCATTATTTCAGAGAAGATAACAAGTTTCAGCATAAGAAGAAACTTTCAAGGGCACACTGCCCACTTAGGGCTCTTCCCCTTCCTCTGTAATAATATCCAGTATTGCTTTCCCAACATCATGTAACCACCCGTGCCCATCTCTCAGCACCTCTTTTATTATTCAGAGACCCCGCAATTAGTTCTTTTTCATCCAGAAACTTAATATGATTATCCTCTACATGGCTCCTAATTGGGATTTGTACCTGGTATATCTACACCCATCTACAGTATATGTGTATAGGTATGTGCCAGGCAGGGACATGTGTGTGCCCTCTCATACTCGGGAGGTTGCCATTTGCTGTTCCTGGGTAAGTTAGCAGTGAAACAGATTTGCACTTTCTATCTTGCAGGGTTACCAGTTGAACCAAAAGAAGTCTAAACTACAAATATCTCAAACTACTAAAAATAAAGAGAGAAGGTAAATGGCAAAAGTGTTCAGAGAAAGTGTTTTTTTTTTTTGGGGGGGGGGGAGGGGTTAGATCCCCTCTAAGTCTGAGGTTGGTGTTCTTCTAGGCCTAGCAAATGCCTGATCTACTCACACTAGATCAGGGATCCCCAACCAGTGGCTCGGGGGCAACATGTTGCTCCCCAACCCCTGGGATGTTGCTCCCAGTGCCCCCAAACCAGGGAGTTATTTTTGAATGCCTGACTTGGGGGCAAGTTTTGGTTGAATAAAAACAAGATTTCCTACCAGATAAAGCCCCTGTAAGCTGATAGTGTGCATAGAGGCCCCTAATAGCCAATCACAGCCCTTATTTGGCTCCTCCATGAGATTTTATGGTTCTTTTTACATTTGACTGTAGCTCACAAGTAAGAAAAGTTGGGGATCCCTGCACTAGAGAGTAGTGTATATAAGGAATATGTCTTTCAGGAGTCTCCTTACCAATCAACCCCCACCTAGGGTTGCCATCTTATAAAAATAATCTTACCAGCCTGGGAACGCTGAGTAGGCAGACCAGTGACTTAGGGTGGCAGGACAAAGATATGGGGGGCTATGGCATAAATGGGTGGACCAGTGACGTGTGGGAGGACTTGTTGCTGATAAATGGAATATCCATCTGTGTGGAAGGTGTTAACAAAGTCATATACAATGGGGGCTGCAAGGGACAAACAGATAAGGTACAGGATAATGTGGATCAAAGTGGCTGGATATAAATTAGGGTAAGTTACTGAAGTGTGAAGTAAAAGGAATTCCATGTGATTAACTGGCCCAGTGTCTCTACAGATGTTGGTATTTCTGGCTGGGTGCAGGCAGTTCTTAATCTACATCATTGGCCATAAATCCAAGTTGAAAGTTTTCATTAATTTATACTCCCATACCTTCCTTTCATTCTCTGTTTTAAAGTTTCTTAAAGATTCTTAAATCATATATGGAGTGGCGAGGGCTGTTAAAATGGTTCCCCACTGGTGTGTCCAGTTTTTTATTTGTTATAGTAAAGCGGTGGTGTGTATTTCTTTCTCCGGCTTTGACCAGTCTCTCCTATATACAGTCCTACTGTTGGGCACCTAGTGCACTGTATTAAGTACACAATGTTGGAAGAAGAACCGGCCATGGATGCTGTATTCCTCTAATGTGTCTGGAATCTGTATTTTGGTTGAATTCAAGATGTGTGGGCAGGTTTCGCATTTTTGAGACAGGGATAAGTTCCATTTTTGTTGGGTTGTATTAAGGCACTTCTTGTTATTAGTCTTTTTAGGTTTGGGGGCTGCCTGAATGCCAGAAGTGGTGGGTCTGGGAATATGTTTTGGAGCCTCTCATCCTTATGAAGTGTACACTGTAGATCCTTGGCAGTTTTTCTGAGGGTCTTTAGTTGGGATTGTATGTGACCACTAGACAGATTCGATTTATTTCTGTTTTTTGTTTGTCTTCTAGAAGTAGTTGACTTCTGGGAATCCTGGTGGCTGTATGGATGTATTGAGCCACAATCCTTGTGTTGTAGCCCCTGTTAATGAAGTCTGCTTTGAGTGTTTTTATGTGGTGATCCCTTTCAGCAGTGTCAGAACATAGCCGATTATATCGTACAGCCTGGCATACTGGGGTGCAAAGTGTGTACCCATACTGGTTCCCTTCTTCTGTAGATATTTCTTGGCTGAATAAGAAGTAGTTATGTGTCAAGGTAAACTCAATCAGTTGTATAACTGCATGGGATGGTAGGCCCTCCTTTTCCAGAAATTCTTTGCAGGTGGCTATACCATCTTTATGTGGACTGTTTGTATAAAGTGATTCCACATTCGTTGTTACCAAAATGGCGCAGATCTGTTGTGTCTTATAGCTTGTTGTACCCCTAACAACAGGTTTCAAGATCTGCTCAACCCAGCCTGATACGCCCTCTGTCAGAGTGCCAATTCCAGATACTATAGGCCGTCCAGTGGTGCAGTGATTCCAACCATGCATAGCAGAGAATGTGCATGTTTTTTTTTTTTTGCTCAGGTAAAGTTTTATTGAGAAAATACATAGCAATACATAGGTACAATGGACACTTGTTTTGCAGACTTCTATTACATAGGCATAAGACACGAGTTAGGTTACAAGGCATCTCATTAAGGTACATAAGCAGTAGGTTATTTCACACTGGTTATTAGGACAGTGAGTTGTGTGTATTGTTCCATTTATTCCATATAGCAAGAAATTTATTATAGGTTCCGTTTTTAATGTATGCCGCTTTCTCAACCTTGCACAAGTCCCCCACTGCGCTGTGCCATTGGCAGTATTTTGGAGGGTCAGAGCATTTCCAGAGCCTTGTGATTCCTTTCCTAGCTATGAATAGTACTTTCTGCAGAAATTGCAGATCTGGTGCATGTAGTTTTAGTGAGGTTGTCACACCTAGCAGGCATATTTCGGGCGACCTTGGAATGGGGTATTGAAGCAAATGTGAGAGGGTATCTAGGACCTCGGTCCTGTATGTATTCAGCTTGGCACAGGACCATAGTGTGTGCATGAGAGTGCCTTCCTCCTGCCCGCATCTATTACATAGGGGGGAAATACTAGCATCCATTCTATGCAGTCTACTTTTAGTCAGGTAAGCCCTGTGGACAATATAGAGCTGCAGCAGTCTGTACTTGTAGTTTAAGGATACTTGCGCTGGGGTTTTGAGCGCCTGTTGCCACTGGGAGTCGTTTAATGTGGGAATATCCTTCTCCCATTTATCTAGTGCTTTATTAGTATTGGCCTGGACCTTCTGCTTTATTCGTTTCTTATACAGATTGGATATAAGCCCCTTGTTTTTACCTTCAGTTATGGCCATGGCTATATCAGAGATACCAATTTTTATTCTCTGAGCACTGTTGCGCTTCCTAAGTGCTGTGGCAATACCGTTGTACATTAGCCACTGTGATTTGGGGATTCCACATTCTATTTGGAAGGAGAATGTGCATGTTTAATCACTGTATGTATATATGTCGCATGTATATGACATCACAGACTGGCGCCTGACACACTACCAAGGAAGCACAGAAATGATTGAGGGGCAGGGGATCTCAGGGCCGCCATCAGGGGGGCACAGGGGGGACAGTTGTCCCGGGCCCGGGCGTTTAAAGGGGGCCCGGCCGGGCTCTGTTACTGTTACTGCTGGTATCCGCTGTTATGTCCCGAACTCCCTGCTGCGTGTGCGCTTTTATAAGGTTGCGCCCCGTGCGTACTGACGTCACAAGCAGCAGGGAGTTCGGGACATAACAGCGGATACCAGCAGTAACAGTAACAGAGCCCGGCCAGGCCCCTTTAAACACCCGGGCCCGGGACAAAAGATGCTGGCAGCGGGGGGGGGGGGGGGGGGGACTGGAGGATTCTTGGGGCGGCCCTGGGGGAAGGTTAGGATGTTTGGGGGGGGCTTGGGGGAAGGTGTAGGATGTTTGGGGGGGGCTTGGGGGAAGGTGTAGGATGTTTGGGGGGGGGGGCCTGGGGGAAGGTGTAGGATGTTTGGGGGGGGGGGGCCTGGGGGAAGGTGTAGGATGTTTGGGGGGGGGGCCTGGGGGAAGGTGTAGGATGTTTGGGGGGGGCCTGGGGGAAGGTGTAGGATGTTTGGGGGGGGGGGGCCTGGGGGAAGGTGTAGGATGTTTGGGGGGGGGGCCTGGGGGAAGGTGTAGGATGTTGGGGGGGCCTGGGGAGGTGTAGGATTGGGGCCTGGGGGAAGGTGTAGGATGTTTGGGGGTGTAGGATGTTTGGGGGGGGGGCCTGGGGGAAGGTGGAGGATGTTTGGGGGGGCCCTGGGGGAAGGTGGAGGATGCTTGGGGGGGCCCCTGAAGGAAGCAGCAGGATGCTTGGGGGACCCTGGAAGAAGCAGGAGGATTCTGGGGGGTGGGGGGGGGAGCGGCAAGAAGCAGCGGAGAGTGGGCCATTGTATGGGGGACACTGGGGGAGGACCACCAATGTTTTAGGGGGCCCTGGGCAGGCTAGCAATGTTTTAGTGGCACTGGCACTAATGCAAAACGTAATCCTTGGCCACAAATGTTTTAGGGGGGCCCTGGCTACCAAGGTTTTAGTGGGCCCTCGCTACCAATGCCTGTGTGTCCCTTGTATTGATGGGAGGGGCCATTGGGGGTGTGGGAGGGAGGGGCCATTGGGGGCTTGGGTGGGTGGGGCCCAGAAAATTTTGTTGTGAGGGGCCCCGTGATTTCTGATGGCGGCCCTGGGGGATCTTGCCTGTGCCAGCTCTGTGCTCTCTTTGCTGCAGTACAGTCAAATAATTCAGACGTGTAATTCTTAGGGTGAAGACACATGGAGCTACTAGTAGCAGCTACTTTTTATGGCTACTGAACACCAGAAAATCCCCTGCCATAGACAGTACTAAGAATTGCCTCTGCTAAAACACACGTAGAAACAGTTATCCGTAAATGATCATCATTGTCTATTTTAGTAGCCACGACAAGTAGCTGCTACTAGTAGCTCTGTGTGTCTTCACGCTTAAAATTAGTGATGACTGAATCTGTCCCATTTTGCTTTGCTGATAAATTCACGTTGAAGTCAATGGGCATCCATTTTTTTGAGTGACTTTTTTTTTTTTTTTTTTCACCCACTGGAGTCTATGGACGTTTTTTGGGGGGGGCTGGGGTATCAGGTAAGTGATTACAATCACTGGGGGGAGTTATCCAGATGGGGTGCTTAACATTCAGCATGTACTATTTAATTATGCTTTATTGAAACTCCATGTTGGAAGCTGGCAGTTCAGTTTTCTGTAAATAATTATAAATCCCCTGCGCCGCGCCCCCCCCCCCCCCACCCCTGCTGCCCCTTATCAGGAGACCCTGCCTCTCTGTTCTGGGATGATAGCAGCAAGGTCACTAAAGTTTGGCCGCTCTCAGTGGAGCTCACCCCCCAGCTGCTTCTGAGGCTCTCTCCCTATCCATACACTGTATTTGCCTCTTGGCCGGCTAGACGTGGGGCTGCATGAACGCTCAACGAAGGATCCAATGTATAGAGACCTAGTAAGTTACAGCCCCTGATGTGGATCAGGCGGGTCAGTGTTTGCTGCTGGTGTGTGTTCCTATTTCTATTTAATGAATGGCTCCTGATTGATAGTTATTGTGAATCGCTGTGTGCCAGGCAAGGCCGTATGTACCTTACATGCTGCTGTTCCTGGGTAAGTTAGCACTGAATGAGATTTGCACCATGCAATATGTGTGGCAATATAACAGGTTTTTGTTGTGGGAAGTATACTCAATACATATCCCATGGAGAGGTAGCATCTGTAGGTATTGGTGTTTTAGGTTTATGATATAAACACTTATATTTTAGTTAACAAAGATTTTAGAACAGGATACAAGTACAGAACAACTGCAATTGTAGTACAAGGAATGCATCTGTTGTCTCCTGTCACAAGTATCCCCGGTGCGGGGGGCCGAGTATCCCGAGTGCAAGGTTAAAAATGTCACAAATAGTCTCAGAATCACCAACTGCACAAATACCATTTGGGACACTGCGCTGATGTAGACGATTTCTTTTACCAGAGAGATACCCTTTTCGCTATTGTGCCGAGACAGTAAGACACTCCATTTTAATCCTATAATTCAGAATTTTAAAACTGATTTCCTTTTTCTCTGTAACTGTAACTGTACTTGATCCCAACTAAGATATAATTACCCCTTATTGGGGGCAGAACAGCCCTATTGGGTTTATTTAATGGTTAAATGATTCCCTTTTCTCTGTAATAATAAAACAGTACCTGTACTTGATCCCAACTAAGATATAATTACCCCTTATTGGGGCAGAACAGCCCTATTGGGTTTATTTAATGGTTAAATGATTCCCTTTTCTCTGTAATAATAAAACAGTACCTGTACTTGATCCCAACTAAGATATAATTACCCCTTATTGGGGCAGAACAGCCCTATTGGGTTTATTTAATGGTTAAATGATTCCCTTTTCTCTGTAATAATAAAACAGTACCTGTACTTGATCCCAACTAAGATATAATTACCCCTTATTGGGGGCAGAACAGCCCTATTGGGTTTATTTCATGGTTAAATGATTCCCTTTTCTCTGTAATAATAAAACAGTACCTGTACTTGATCCCAACTAAGATATAATTACCCCTTACAGAGAAAAGGGAATCATTTTTAAGAATTAGAATTATTTGCTTATAATGGAGTCTATGGGAGATGGACATTTTGTAATTCGGAACTTTCTGGATAACTGGTTTCTGGATAAGGGATCCCATACCTGTATTTGTGCAGGTATGGCTATATGATGTTTAGGGGATATTAATGCATGCATGTTTGGGGCCCACTCTGTATAAGCACCTGTGACCATGTAAGGGCTTCAGGACCCAGTTACACCTTGGCGTTGGTGTATACTTTCCAACATTACCAGAACTTTTCTAGCCATATTGGATATCGGGATTTAATTTTCCTTCAACTATTACATAATTCTGTATTAAGGCTATAAGGACATTCCTATTCCCTGCTGTATCTGCCCAGTACTAACCCCCGATTTTTCTGTTGCAGCTTCAGACCGGAGCCGGAGAGACATGAGCTGCTTTAGCACAGAACATGCACAGCAGCTGCTCCACAATAAGTATGTGGCGATCCTGGGGGACTCGAGTAAGTCCTTTCTTTGTTACCGACACTTTCTGCCTCCATCATGGGGATCCCCTAATGTTTTTAGTGTAATAAAGTAATTATTTTATTTTAGAGCTGTATTGTGCCGTGGATGTGCTGGTACGCTCGGGCCCTTTATGTTGCTGACCGGGGCCAATGATTGGATCGTCCCAATTTGCATCTGCAAAAGTTTTACATGTCTCAGATTGCAGGACTTTCCCTGATTTTTCCCTACTATTGTTTCATTCCAGCTGTCTGGATTCCGGGAGTCCTATCATCCCCCCAGTGTTATCACATGGCTGATTTATAACTTCCTACCCACAGTGTCCCACAGGCTAGGAGCTGTGGCATAGCCCCTCCTCCACTAGAGACCCCCGCTCTTTTATTTTATTTATTTTTTGGGTTTTCAAATTTAACAGAACACTAACAAATGAAATAAATTGATAAATTGAAATTAAATAATAATATAAAAAAAAAATAGAAGAAGGAAAGTGGAAAGAAAATAGAGATAAAGAAGAAAGAAGGGGAGTACAAGTTCAACCAAGAAATTGCCTGGCCATTTGTCATTACATCAGTCAGTCAGACATTCTTCTAAAACACATGGGCTATTAGTATCTGGCTTTAGAACCCATAGTAATAGACCCACATTTTAGCTTTCCCTTTGATCCAACCCCTGTCCAGCCTGCTGAGAGCCATAACCACAGCCGGGGTAAGGGGGTGTTATGTTATTACTGTTAGGCAGCTGCATATATGCCCTTTAATTCCTGCTGTGGCTCTGAAAGGGTTAAAGTGTATCCATCACTTTAGACACATTTTTATTTTATTTTTTTTCATCTCTTTTGTACTGTAGACCATAAGTCTGTAGCCAAACTTTGTAATGATACATATACAATATCCTTTTTATGTATATTTTCCAGTCCAGAGATCTGTTTATAAAGACCTTGTCAAGTTCCTTCAAGATGGAAACTTTCTGACTGAGCATCAGTTAAAATGCAAGGTAAAGTATTAGCTGTTCTGGGGCAAAGGGGTCCCTTATGACTGAGCTGAGCTGAACTGCAACTAAAAACTCCCCTTAAAGTCTTTAGGGCTCATTTACAAAGCTGGGTGCTATATGGAAGCTGGGGTACAGATAGCCATGTTTTTTTACACTCAATAAAACTTTTTTTACAATTGCTAACCAGTTGGCCCAAAGGCTAAACGGAAGGATACCAAATATATTGGTAGAGAATGCAGATATTGGCGTGCAAAGGTTCCTTATTGGACCACCTGGAGCGGTGACAGGCAGAAAATGGGTGCCAAAGTGCTCGCTGGTATAAGGATGGATGATAGATGTAAAGGGGGTGAAGGAATGCTAAGCACGTAAACGCTTGTGTAATAACACATATTCCACTTTTGCAGGGAGAGAAGACCTTTCTAAAGGATACGCTGATTGAGGGTGGCGTTCTAGAGGAGATGCACAATCGCGTCACCTACAGAGAAGTGCGTCAATACCGCACCAACCACCATCTTGTGCGCTTCTACTTCCTCACCCGAGCTTACTCTGACTACATGGAGAGCATCTTATCTGACTTTAAAGCTGACCAAAAGCCAGACGTGCTCATTATTAACTCCTGCATCTGGGATGTTAACAGGTGAGCCGTCTGCCCTATGTGAAAAACAGGACTTTGCCATTCATTTATACGCTATTCACTTGGGAGAAATATGGGCACATATGTCTTAGTTATACTAGCAACCTTCCCCTTAGGTAATTGAATTCAGTCTTGTCCAAGTACTTGCTAAAGTACAGAGCTTTGATTCAGGGTCAGACTGGGCCAGCGGGGCACCAGGAAAAAAACCTGGGGGGCCCTGCCGACCCAGACCCCCCACCAGTTCTCTGCCGCTCATCTACCTCCCCCTAACGTGCCAAAGAGAATTGTAATATACATATGCTGGAGGGGGGCTTTGGGCAGGTGATGGAAGTCTGTTGGGGTGGGCCTATTGGGCTGCAGCTCCAGTGGGCCCTGCACACCCCAGTCTAACCCTTTGCACTGTCTGCTCTTGGGCTGCTCTCCTTCCCATGGTCAGGCAGAGTAGGGCTTGATCACATCTGAGAAATATGTTTTACTGCTGCATTGATCTCTATGGGCAGCATAAAGCAGTTTTTCCCAGTTAAGGCTTACCCCATTGGACTTGTTCATGGTTTCCCTTGTCCCATAAAGTGCCACGTAATGGGGAAACCCCTTGGAACAGGGGCAGTATTAACAGCGATTGATAATCCATAGGAGTCATTTAGAACAAGAGCAGGAATTCAAAAGTGTTTTTTATTTTCTTTCTAATATGATATTGTGCAAGGGTGGGATGCAGGCCATTGGACAGACCTTTGCTTCTTCCCTTACCAGATACAATGATATACAACTTAAAGAGTACAAATCCAACCTGCAGACGCTGTTTAGACGCCTACATGAGGTTCTCACCCCTGAAAGTCTTATCATTTGGAACATGACCATGCCTGCGGGCTTCCGGGACACTGAGATGCCAGAGGTACAAGGGCATATTAGGAAGTCATTTATAAAGGTCACAGCAGGGCTGCTTTTTCCCTTGATCAGCAGGAGTAGATTAATATGCTTGAAAAGATTGCAGGCGTCATGGGTAATGCCATAGTCACGTGGATATCGGACTAACATTTATCTCTAGAGGCTTTGGGCTCTGCAGTGAGTTATAACAGACTATTATTGCCTCTCTTACAGTATGTGAGGTACAACATCCGATGGGATGTGATCGACGGCAACTTTTACGGTGCCACCTTTGCCAACCTGTACGACCTAGACGTAGTGGACATGCACTACCATTTCCGCTTGGAACTGCCCCACCGGTGCAAGGATGCTGTGCACTGGAACCAAATAGCACATCGCAAGTCCACGCAGATTCTGCTCACCCATATTGCGAAGGCTTGGGGAGTAGAAGTGCCACGAGGTAAGGTGCCCGTGATTTTTATATGTAAGATGTAAGCTTCTCTACAGCAGCCCAAAACAATTCCACGTCCCTCATTTCTTAATTTCTAATGGTCCTCCCTCATTGGCTAACCTCTACAGAGCTCTATTCTCTAATTTCTTATGGGCTGCTCTCTTTCCTATTATCAGGCAGGTGGTGGGGGGGCTGACAGGGATTTTCCGATATCACTGATCTTTACAAGCAGTAAGTAAAGCACTTTGTAAAAGATGAAGAACTGCCCCCAATCATCGGCGTACAAGAGCATTTGAATTTTTTTTAGCGAGGATGTATTATTTTACAGTCATTAATCATCTTGACATTTTGCAAGCATTAATCACCCTGTTTACCTGTCTTACCTTGACCCCTTGGTGGAACTTATATGGCTAATCGTTACATCTATGTTTTGTCTACATTTATCTTTAACCCTTTCCTTTGAAGCTAATTATCCCCCACGCTACTGTGTTGGAAGCGGTTTGCCATCTAGCAATTGCAGACATACGGGAGTCTCTTAAGCAATGCGCAAGCCTAAAGGCGGCCATACATGCTAAGATCCGCTCACTTGGCGAGTGGATCTTCTCACAATATCCCCACCTACGGGTGGGCGATATCGGGCTAATTTGGTCATTTGTCCCTGGGGCCAAACAATCGAATTAAATGACTGGTATAGGCGCAGTTGGCTCAGGGACCACATCAACGAGCCGATGCGGCCCCTGATCTGACTACATTTTTAAACCTGCCTGATCCATATCTGGGCGATTTCCGGCCGGATATCGGTCGGGCAGGCCCCTCGTTTCTGCCCTACACGGGCCGTCTAAGGGATCGATATGTATGGCCACCTTAAATCAAGTGGACTTGCCCTTAAGTGTAATGACAGACATGGTAAAAAAAATTTCCGTCTGCTGCCTTTTGCCCACCTGTGCAGCGTCTCATTTTGGGGCCAACCCCCCCCCCCCATACACTGAGAGGCAGATCCCATACCTGTAGGAGCTGTTGGAACAATGGGCGTATGTTTGAGAGTGACATTTACCTTAAAGGAGCTTTATAGAGCAGATCCCTGTCGGTTTAATGTGACCTGGTATCTATTTTTTTATTATTTTATGGTGTATATTCATGTCTGTAAGAAGCGTTTCATTCATTTGATTATGAGATGGGGCAATGTAACCACATTTGCATGTTTATTTCAAAAGTAGCCATGCAAATAACTCCCTTCCGCAGACTTTCCATTGGTTTATGGGCAGATGTCTGTGTTTTAATCCTTCTTGGTATGGATAAGATTAATCTGCATGTCCTAATGCAACCTTCCTGCATGCAAAAACTTCTAACCTTGCCTCAGTGTTTATAGATAGGGCAGTGAGCTGATATATTGCATTCCTAATGGCACATGGGGCTGATTCAGGCCAAAAATCAGTCCCTTTCCCTGTGCCTGCATCCTAAGCCATTGCGTCAGTCTAGGTGCAGGCACACAGAGCGGATTTTGGCACCAAAATGCACGAGTATGAATTTGGTTCTAAAAATCCCCATGGAGTGCCTGCGCCTGGGCTGCCACAGTTGCACAGGGAAAGCCTGATGCTAGTGTAGGGGCCTGCATTTATCTGCGTGCCAAGGATCTGCCCCGTGTGGCATTATTAGATTTAGTACAGTGTAAGGAAATACAGGTATGGGACCCGTTATCCAGAATGCTCATGAACTGGGGTTTTCCGGATAAGCTGTCTTTTCGTAATTCGGATCTCCTACCTCAAGGCTACAAAAAAAAAGTTTTATACAATTATTAAACCCAATAGGATTGTTTTGTCTCCTATGAGGATTAATTATATCTTAGTTGGGATCAAGTACAGGTACTGTTTTATTATTACAGAGAAAAGGGAATCATTTAACCATGAAATAAACCCAATAGGGCTGTTCTGCCCCCAATAAGGGGTAATTATATCTTAGTTGGGATCAAGTACAGGTACTGTTTTATTATTACAGAGAAAAGGGAATTATTTAAACCATTAAATAAACCAATAGGGCTGTTCTGCCCCAATAAGGGGTAATTATATCTTAGTTGGGATCAAGTACAGTTACTGTTTTATTATTACAGAGAAAAGGGAATCATTTAACCATTAAATAAACCCAATAGGGCTGTTCTGCCCCAATAAGGGGTAATATATTCTTAGTTGGGATCAAGTACAGGTACTGTTTTATATTACAGAGAAAAGGGAATCATTTAACCATTAAATAAACCCAATAGGGCTGTTCTGCCCCAATAAGGGTAATTATATCTTAGTGGGATCAAGTACAGGTACTGTTTATTATTACAGAGAAAAGGGAATCATTTAACCATTAAATAAACCCAATAGGGCTGTTCTGCCCCCAATAAGGGGTAATTATATCTTAGTTGGGATCAAGTACAGGTACTGTTTTATTATTACAGAGAAAAGGGAATCTTTTAACCATTAAATAAACCCAATAGGGCTGTTCTGCCCCAATAAGGGGTAATTATATCTTAGTTGGGATCAAGTACAGGTACTGTTTTATTATTACAGAGATAAAGGAAACCGTTTTTAACAATGTGAATTATTTGATTTAAATTGAATCTATGGGAGATGGCCTTTCTGTAATTCGGAACTTTCTGTTTAATGGGTTTCCAAATAAGGAGTCCAATACCTGTAATTCTATCTGCACTGAATATCTGTATGTTTTCACTTACACATGCAGTATAATGTGTATGCATTGTTTCTTCCATATTTATTTTGTTTTATACTTGTACATCTAGATGGGAGCTGCAATATTATTTCCCTTTGATAATACAGTATGAGGGTAATTTTGGGCTTTGCAGATTTCTTGCAAATCTAGTCCTGGGTTGAACTGGAATAACCTGCACTTTTCTAACTCTTTGGCTCATGTGTTTGACGCTCATGGGCCCTAACTCAGCTCTAACATACATGATCCCTACCCTATTTTCAAGGTCCAGTCAAGTAAAAGTCTGCAGTATTGGTGAATCTAATACATTAACCCTTCTGTACCTAACTCACCGTCTCCTGTCAGGTGCTAGCGTTAGTGGCGCTCCATCTCGTGTGGTCACGTGGCGAAGCGGCAATGCCGAGCCTTTTGAGAAAGACAGAGTTCTAGGAAGAGACAGCTGCCGCTGGGGTAGGGCTCAGTGTGTAGGAATCCATGGGGGTAGCACACTCCTATGCATGTCATTGTCACGGTTGGTCTTTACTTCACCACGTAACGTTGGCTGAACAGACAGATCCATTCGGATTAAGAACCAACATACAAAAAAAATAAAAATGGAACGATCACCGATTTCCAAGTACATATGGACAACCCACGTCGGCATTTATCCATTGATAAAGAGCTGGGCCACCAGGGCAGACACATACAGAACCTATTTTGTCTGTGGCCAACAGTGGTTTCCAGTATATTCCATCTAATTCCAGTCTCCATAATGGGTCTGTCTGTGTTTGGCCTTTTCCACTTGTTATTTTGTTCTTTTTGGTAATCACCGGGTGGGTATGGATTGGGTCCTACAAGGCTCCTGAGGGGTTGGTTCCTGAAGAAACTAAGTTATAAAGGGGTCGTTCACCTTTAAATTAACTTTTACTATGCCGTAGAGAGTGCTATTTAGAAACAAACTGCAACTGGTCTTCATTTTTTAGTTTGTGGTTTTTATATTACCTACCTTCTATATTCAGCAACTCTCCAATTTGGAAATTTAGCAGATAAAATTACCCTAGCAACCAGACAGTGGTTAGAATGAGAAACTAGAATATGAATAGGGGAGGGACTGGATACAAAGAAAAGCACAAATATTAAAGCTGTAGCCTCACAGAGCAATAGTTTTTTGGCTCAGGGGCCCCCATTTCAAAGCTGGAAAGAAGCAGAAGAGAAACCAACTCAAAAGTTGCTAAGAACTGGTCAATCTATAACGTACTAAAAGTTAACTTAAAGGTGAACCACCCCTTTAATGTTTCAGTATGTTCTACAACATGGATGCCCAAGAGGTTAATTATAGACAGTGCTGGGATCTAATGATCAGCAACTCACTATTTACTGGTAGATCACATACAGATACATAGATCGCTCTTCTGCCTACTCACCATTATTTGGATTTCAGGCAAAATATCTTAGAAAACAGGGACTGGTCATTTTAAGCACATTCAAGTGTTTCTTTCAGGGTAGTTTTTATGGCACTGTGAACTCAAGCCTAAAAAAGAACATTAGTAGAAATGTTATATATTATATACTGTACCAGCTCTTGGGTTCAGCAGCCCTATCATGGCAGTGGTCTAGGCCTTTAAAGCTGTTCAGCTCCCCATCTTGGGTCTTGTTAGGCCAGGGGCACTGCACATGCTCAGTGTGCTCAGAGAGCTGCTGGAACAAAGCTTAGGGCTTGTCAGAAATATTGGAACACTAGTAAAAAGTAGCAGCTTCAGAGGCCCAAATCTTCCCTGCTAAAGGGCTCCGGGGGCCCCGGGCAAGTACACAAGCACATAACATAATGTCTAGCATTTGTAGCCAATATATTTTTTAAGGTTTTACCCAGAAGACCCTGATGCAATCACTTTGCTAGCTGTAGAACCAATGTTGCTGGGCACCCCATGTTCTAGTGAATCATTGACTCAATGGTTTTTACACAACATAGGTGGCATCTTTCTCCTGTTTCTTCTGTATTGTATCTTCTGTTCTGTTGGCTGAGGTGAGCATCTTATTTCCACAGAGAAGGAGCCATTGCGTGGATACTGTCCTGGATACACCAGCTTTGATGAGCGTTCTAGGGACATTAGAGGAGGTCAGTTCCAGTGCTTATTTCTCAGTGTTGGACTGGGTGTGCCTCACACATGCGTGTTTGCATGTCCCTCTACCGTCTCTATCAGGGTGGAGGGTTCAGTTGCTCTCAGACTGTTCCCAGTGGGGAGTAGGCCTGGGTTGGGGGGGCACAATGGGTTTTTTTCCCTGTGCCCCACAGGCTCAGTCCAACCCTGTCCCTTTGCATTTAGGCTAATGCCAGACGAGGCATAGGGCTCTATGCCTCCTACATGTGCCTGCACCTGAATGAATGAGATACGCTGGGGTGCAGGCACATGTAGCCAAAATATGCAGAAAAACGTGAGAGTTTGAAAGTCTTGCGTTTTTATGCGTATTTTGGCTATATGTGCCTGCACCCGAGCATATTCCATTCATTCAGGTGCAGGCACATGTAGGAGGCGTAGGGTGATATATTCGGCTTGCCGAAAATATCCGCCCTACGCCTCGTCTGGCATCAGCCTTACAGTGAAGGTTGTGACTCTTCTATACGAACATGCAAAGCCACTAATTCATGAAACACCCATAGAGCTCCTGGATAAACGTTTATTCCCAGTCAGGTAACACATCTACTTGGGCATCACATGACTCCAGATGTTGCCTAAGTGGGGACCATCTTCCTACTCAGGTTTTCCTTTTTTTCTTTACCAGAATTTTCCTTTATCCCTGATAATCCATTAATGGTCGGTAATGGGATGCCGGGACCTGCCCCCTTTCATGGAAATTACCCCAAAGCACAAGGTAAAGGGAAAATGGTAGCCACTTAGGCAAGTAAATCCATTGAGCTGAGCTGTGGGCTGACTCTCTATACCCATTAAGCTTGGCTTGTTTGCTCAAGTATATGAGCAGGTCTGGACTGGGACTCCTATCAGTTGCACAGAGGCATAAACAGCCCCCAAGCAGCCCAGTAAATAGTGACTGCCTATGGCACCTTACAGCAGCCACTCTGGCATTTGCCAGAACCCACAAATTGCCAGTCCGGGCCTGTATGAGTTTCTTGGGCAATGCAGACAAGCACATATTGGGCCAGATTGAGTAGTCCTACAGGCTATAAGGCCTTCAAATAGATGTCTGGGTGTCCAGCCACACACAGCTGCAGATAGGCAGGTCAGATTCTTCCAATGGCCCGCTTCACAAGTCTTGTTCCCCCCCAACAGAACTGTCTTTTGTTACGGATACTCCTTTCATGGTGGACAACTTCGCCCCTGGATACATCAGCTTTGATGGCAATTGCCCTGACATGGAAGGAGGTGGGTTTTCTTGAAAAGAGGGTGTCTGCATTCCAAGGAACAGTAACACCAAAAAAAATAGAATTCAAGTAATTAAAATATAATGTACTGTTGCCCTGCAGCCACAAATTGGCTCATATTGTTGCACCAGTGCACTTACCCATAGTAACCAATATTTTATATTAATTTGTCTTTGTTTCAGGCCCCACTCCCTGCTGTGTAGCCCCTGGGACAGCCATTCAAAGGAGAAAAGGCGCAGGTTACTTAGCAGATAACCGATAAGCTCTGTTAAATACAATGGGGCTTTATCTGTTATCTGCTAAGTAACCTGTGCCTTTTCCCCTTTAATTGCTGCCCCGGGGCTACACAGCAGCTTTGGTTGTATAAACTATAGAAGGGTTTCAGTTGTACCAGTGCAGGGCAACGGTGCATTATACTTTAATATACTTACTTACATTTTTTTTGTGTTCCTTTAATACAAAGAGGGTGGGGTTTGGGGATGAGTCTGGTTGGTTGTAACGGGATGGGGCCACTTCCAATCAGGGGTTGTTATTTGCAGTGGCGTAACTTGGTCGTGCTGGGCCCCCCTGCAGAAAAAACTTATGAGAGGGCCCGGCATAACCAGTCCTTTCTCCCCCGGCCACCCCTCTGGCGGTGACTGCACCGGGGAGCTGGGACTAAGGTACAGCAGGTACCCTGCCCCCCCCCCCCCCCCCCCCCCCCACGGTCTGGTGTGTGTATATATAGTTACGCCACTGGTTATTTGTTATTAGATTGTACCTAATGTACTGTGTATAGATATAGAGATATAATAATCTGCCCTGAGAATGTTGATATCCCAGTTATCTGACGCTATCCATATCTTGTACCCTTACAGCCCCTCCAAGAGGCCCCTATCCTTTCCATGGAATGAATATGATGATGAACATTGCTCCGCACCCGCCGTTCCCACCCATGAACTTCGGTTACTTTCCCGACCACAAGCAGTTTGAAGATCAGCAGAGGCTTCCCATGAGGAGGCCGATCAAGCAGCGGGACGGGCGGATTCACCCCTATCGTATACCTACATCTTTTCCTTCTAGGATCTACTAATGGGGGGGCCACAGCCTGTGCCCACGACTACTGAGGAGCTTAAGCACTTTTATTGGGAACAGAAGGAGGGGTTTTGTTGCGTTTTTTTTTGTATTTTCTCCCCCACTGTGGGATTTATATTTGGAGAGGAGCCATAGATGAAGCTGTGATGGGATTTATCACTATGCATTAGGCCAATGTTTGAGACCCATGAAAGGTCAGCCTTATTAATACCAAAGAATTCCCATTCGTTACCTGGTTAAAGTGAGAGTGGCCTGAACCATTTGAACTCTATCGCTTACATTCACAGGGGTTTTTTGGAACACTTTTTTCACTTTGTTAAAGGGCAAGTCACGAGCACCATGAAGCCAGGGTTGTGCACTAATCCAGCTCTGTATCCTCTCCCCCCTATGAAGGTTCTCACTGCTGCAGGAATCAGTGGTGGCACTACAGTTTATTTCCCAGCATGGGGTGCAAGAGGAGCTAAAGCTTTTGGTTTCTGGGATCAGGGATGTCCGTTCCTGCGCATCCCACAGAGGAGATTTTTGCAACTGGAGGAGCAGCCTCTGCCGGCACATGGGGCAAGAAGAAGCATTCAGACTTGGTCGTTCCGCTGCTAAATGATGGCTGCTATTTTCATGTCGAGGAATCCTGGCAGGGCAGGAGCGTGTATAGGTTTGGGGTTGTTTTCTGTAATTTATTTTTGGTTATTGTTAAGTATGAAAAAAAAAACTTGCCGGTTGGTGTGTGCATTCACTTGTTGTACATATGCTGCCATTTATTATACATTATTTGTCCTTAATTATCCTTATGTACGGAACATGACATTCCTTATGAAGGAGCACGGAGCTGTGCCAACACAGGGGCCCTTTGTGCTGGTAACTAGGAGAAGCCATGTTGTACAGTCAGGGTACTGGATTTCTGTATCTCCAGCTATATAGTTAGGGGGTCGTACAGTTACAGTGTCAGCCCGATATGGGGGGGCTTTCAGGTTAAACGGAGATACGTTTATGTTTAAAATGTGAAGTTGCACTTTAGTGTTAATATATGTTCTCCTATTAAGAAACACTTTTTTTTTTTTAATTTCCCCCACCACTTGGTTGAAAGTACTCTATATTTGTCAGGTTTTTGTCCAGATTTCTTTTTGTTTAAATAAAGTTGTGAAAGATATATTTTGGTTATATGTTGCACCCTAAAAACACATGCCCCTTGTTTATATGTGCTCTGCTTGGCTGATGGGCTGTTTGCTTTCGTTGGTCATTAGCCAATCAGAGCAATGAAACTTGGACCCTACAAGGGGCAGGATGGGGGGGAAGGGGCAGTGTTGATGGGTAGGCCACTCAAACCCTAAGGGCCAGGGGTACTTGCAGGTTCTTGGTAAGTATTGCTGGGCTGGGGGCAGTTTTGGGGGGACTTTTGGCCCCAAACATTTTGTCATTACTAATGCGGACACTTTCCTATGGATTTTCAAAGGAACGTGTCAGTATCGCTTTAACGGTTGAACCAACCCAGAGTGCAGAGATAACTGCCAGGCCAATGACTTGGATCTTTCAGCTGCAAATAGTTGTTCTTGCTGAGCCCATCTCCCCGGGGGGCAGCCCCAGACTTTAGGAAGCAGACCCTGCAACTGCTGGGGGGCTCGAATGTATAAAGGGCCCAGTAGGACCCTGACTGGTAGGTCTGGTTACCCCACTGCATAACAACAGTCTGCTCTTTATTTTTATCACAGGAAGCAGAATAGGAAGTGATTCTGTAACCAGCGGATGTTGGGTTAAATGCGCCCCCGGTCATCATTACACTGTGCAATCAGCCAGGAGTTACACACAAATATCCATTTTCCTTACCCCAAACCAGAGCGGAGGTAGTTTTACTTTGTGACCTAGAATACCTTGTTATGGACTCCCAAGACAAAGCTCTTCAGAATAACTGAGCGTTTATTAGACAGACAGAAATAGGCAGTCTCGGGAAGCTGTCTCACTAACATACGTCTGCAATGCAACACATGATATGAGGGGGCTTCAGGTAACACAAGGGTGGTCTGTATATTTTATATGCACCTGAAAGTGCAGCAACTGTTTCCATAAAAGGTAAAAACCATCTCCTCGTAGAAACATAAAAGATTGTAATCATTCCCCTTGGTATTAGCTCAGTGTAGGGCTTCCTGTGTGATGCGGAACCCAGCATATTGTGGTTTATTGTCGCTTGGTGCAAAGGGGCGAATGTGCCAGACGCTGCCCAGTCTCGCTCTGCTGTGTGCTCACACTGTGACACTTCTACTATTCAGGCTTTTCTTAGCCTTTTATTTTACTGTTGAGCACTTATAACCCCCCTAGCCTTGGGTTGTCATTATTAGGAGACACTAATTAGGGGCTATTGGTCTGATATTGGGGAGGTGTCCCCAGCACCATCAGTGGGGGTCTCATCATGTATTATGACCACCAGAATGTTACCTTATATAACAAGGCTCATTAATAAGGTTCTCAGTTCTGTATTTAGACCCCCCCCCCCCCACCAGATTGCGGAAGTGGTGCCAGATTTCTGCAGAAACTTTCTGGCTGGGGCTGGGGAGATTTTTACTTTTGAAAAAAAAAGAAAATCTATTATATAGGCACCCAAGTGTCCACCCCCCATGTGGCCCTGGTGTCTCAAGCAAGAGCGTAGGAGTGCTGTGCCTGCAATGATTGGCCAGCCCAGAGGATTGCGGGCCCTGAACCAATATTGTCAGCAGCTTACATAGATGATGGCCCTCAAGTTCTAATGAGAAACATGTATTGATTTTCCAGATAATTTTATGTACAACATATATATGTGTGTGTATATATATATATATATATATATATATTTTTTTTTTATTATTGTAGACCATACCATCAACCTGTGTTTTTACCTACTTGGTCCCACTACCCAATCCAACCTGTAACAGCTACAGCTTTATCTGAAACCCTGCCCTCTACCTGCCATAAAACTAGAAGTTGGCAAGTAAAAAAAAAAAAGTAAATGAAGAATATTTTGCAACACGTGACATGACCTGCACCCATACCCAAATCCATACTTCCTACCTGTGACCTGACTAGTATCTGCACTCTGACCTGCTGCAGGGATCTACGCTATGATCTAGTTACACCAATTTCTGAAATCCATTTTGTTGATTTCATTAGCGGCTTGAACTGCAGTAACTGTAGTACCTCAATTGTACCACTATGTGGCAGTCAAATACCATATGAACCCCTGCTATTACCCTGACTGCAGCCCTTCTCTGACCCACAGCCTTTGCTCTAACACACTGCTCCCAGGCTCAGACACAAGGACCAAACCAGGAGTAGTTTCCCATTTTCAAGAAATAACAAAAACAATAGGCAAATGTATATTTTTATGAAAGCTATATATTTCTGGTAATATGTGTCATGGTATTATCCCAAAAAGAAATGCTGCCATTTTAATCCGCACCCTCTCGCTTGTAATGGCGCAAGGAGTATTTTGGCCACCACAGGCCACCATCAGGGGGAGCTAGGGTGCTGGGCCCGGTGCATTCTGCTTCACAGGGGGGCCTGGGCGTGTCGCAAAAGTTACGCAAATTGCGTAAGTGCCATATAAAGATACAGCAACTCTTACGCAACTTCTGCAAAAACTTGCCTAGAACGTAAGTAACTTGTGTATCAAGCAAAAAGCAACGCAGAGAAGCTTCTCAGGGACGAACCCCACTGACCAACAATGAGTTAAAACCCTAAGATTAATCCCACTGCCCCCAATGAGTTAAAACCCTAAAATTAATCCCACTGCCCCCAATGAGTTAAAACCCTAAGATTAATCCCACTGCCCCCAATGAGTTAAAACCCTAAGATTAATCCCACTGCCCCCAATGAGTTAAAACCCTAAAATTAATCCCACTGCCCCCCAATGAGTTAAAACCCTAAGATTAATCTCAGTGGCCCCCAATGAACTGACTGACCAATTAGCTCATTAATTAGTCACTACTCTTATTTAGTATCTTTCCAAGTGAAATTATTTCATTTTCCCACTGCAGCAACATGAAAATATGTTTTCCAATGTGAACTAGAAAAATTACAAATAGTACAAAAGCCACTGAGGGTTGGGCCCCACCCTGAATGACATGTGAGTGAGACACCGTTATGGCTCCAATGCACCCTTGGCCGGCAGTAAGCTCAGCACAGGCGCCACTACCCCACATTCAGAGGAGGAGGGGCTAGACATTCCAGCTTTGCTACTATGGGGATTTCCATAGGCTGGCTGCCTTCCAGTTCATATACACTGTATATGTACTCCCACGTGACTCACACATGCACTGGGTCTTGGGACTGTATGGGAACCACCAGTCATGCCAGTCTGGCTTGACTTCTAATATCCTTATCATTTACAGTAGGGGGTACATTATCCCTTATAATACATGAGTGATATCCCTGTATAACTCAGCCTGCAGCCTTGTGCCTTTATATGGTCACAGAACCCCTCAGTGACTGCTAATATCCTTATCATTTACAGTAGGGGGTACATTATCCCTTATAATACATTAGTGATACTCAGAGTTCCCTGTATAACTCAGCCTGCAGCCTTGTGCCTTTATATGGGCACATAACCCCTCAGTGACTGCTAATATCCTTATCATTTACAGTAGGGGGTACATTATCCCTTATAATACACGAGTGATACTCAGAGTTCCCTGTATAACTCAGCCTGCAGCCTTGTGCCTTTATATGGGCACAGAACCCCTCAGTGACTGCTAATATCCTTATCATTTACAGTACGGGGTACATTATCCCTTATAATACATGAGTGATACTCAGAGTTCCCTGTATAACTCAGCCTGCAGCCTTGTGCCTTTATATGGGCACAGAACCCCTCAGTGACTGCTAATATCCTTATCATTTACAGTAGGGGGTACATTATCCCTTATAATACACGAGTGATACTCAGAGTTCCCTGTATAACTCAGCCTGCAGCCTTGTGCCTTTATATGGGCACAGAACCCCTCAGTGACTGCTAATATCCTTATCATTTACAGTAGGGGGTACATTATCCCTTATAATACATGAGTGATACTCAGAGTTCCCTGTATAACTCAGCCTGCAGCCTTGTGCCTATATATGGGCACAGAACCCCTCAGTGACTGCTAACATGGGCGTCCGCAGAAAATTTTCCAAGGGGGGGCAAGTAAGCTAGCATCATCCTGCAACAGATAAATATATATATATATTTTTTTTTTTTGCAGTATGATACTAGGGGAGGCTAAATATGGCCCATACACAGACTGACCTACAGCTAATGTGACACTTAGTGGATTCACTGCTGACGTAAAAAGTTAACCTCCCAACTACCTCTTGCCGTTCCCACTGACTCCCAGGGATACTGTACAAAAGTGCGGGTGGGGGTGCTTTTTTTTTTACCCTAAAATGTTTAGTATTAGTAGTAAAAGTATTCATACGCGCATTTCTGTTAGGGGATCTGCAAACATTTGTGTTTGGGGATCAGTTAGCTTAAAGGGGTAGTTCGCATTCGAATTCACTTTTATTTTTAATGGTTTTTCAGTTATTTAGCTTTTTGTTCAGCAGCTCTCCATTTGGTATTTCAGCAGCTATCTGGTTGCTAGGGTCTTATTTACCCTAGCAACCAGGTAGTGATTTAAACAAGAGATGGGAATATGAATAGTTAAGGGGCCTACTTGGAAAAATAAGACAAAATTATAATAATAATAAAATTGTAGCCTCGCAGAGCAATATTTTTTGGCCCCCATTTGAAATCTGTATAGAGGCAGAAGAGAAAGGCAAATTATTCAAAAAAATTAATTAGGAAGACCAATTGCAAAGTTGCTAGGAATAGGCCATTTTATAACATACTAAAGGTTAACTTAAAAGTGAACCACCCCTTTAGATGTGTTTATGTTAGTTTTATAGCAAGAAAGGCAGTGGGTACTGACTCCCCATTATATACAGTGAGACGCAGTCCGTATTTACAAACCCAGCACATTATATGCCATGAGGAGCAGTGGGTACTGATGGCAGATATTCAGGCACTGGCACTATAACACTGGCACTGATACACAACATTGGCCCCACTGTAACTTACTATAAATGAACAAAACAATGACAAAAAAAAAAAAAAAATAGTAAGTGCAAAAAACAACAACACATATATAAACACACAATGAGCTTTTTCAGAGGGAAAGAGTTAACTTACCCTCCATGTGTTAGGGTAGGGGATAGATTATAAATTAAACAATTTAATGTCAGCTAGTGATTCTTTAGAACTGTATAGTACCTGTGGGATGAAAACTGCAGCAAAAGTTGAGAGTTGGTTCTCAGGTAAAGTTACAGGGGCAGATTCATCTTTTCAGTCTTTATTTCTGTTTCCAGTTTGCAAAATCTCCCGATCCCTGTGTGCATCTGTGCTCTGATTGGTCAATTTTACTGTCTGTCAAGGAAGCTGTGCTCTGATTGGTGAATCCACAAGAAGAAAGATCCAATCGGAGCACAGCAAAAACGGGCTTGAGGGGAAAGTGCAGAAACGGAGTAAGGTTTTTGTTTTTTTTGCTACTTTTCCAGGGGGGGGCAAGTGCCCCCTCTTGCCCCCTTCTGTGGACGCCCATGACTGCTAATATCCTTATCATTTACAGTAGGGGGTACATTATCCCTTATAATACATGAGTGATACTCAGAGTTCCCTGTATAACTCAGCCTGCAGCCTTGTGCCTTTATATGGGCACAGAACCCCTCAGTGACTGCTAATATCCTTATCATTTACAGTAGGGGGTACATTATCCCTTATAATACATGAGTGATACTCAGAGTTCCCTGTATAACTCAGCCTGCAGCCTTGTGCCTTTATATGGGCACAGAACCCCTCAGTGACTGCTAATATCCTTATCATTTACAGTAGGGGTAGGTTATTCCCTATAGAATCTGAAGTCCAGTCATTTCTAATCTCATACGAAGCTAAGAAAAAACATATATAAATATGTGATAAAAGAAAGGAAATATTTATATATTTCCTTTCTTTAATCACAGTTGGTCTTATAGGCAGTCACGCCCCCTGCTGCCCGGGTAGTTATGCCACTGTACATGTATATGGGCCCATCTGTTGCTGTCTGTGTGTGCCCCATCTGTTGATTTATTTGGGATCACATACAAAGGATATTTGTGTTACAAGGCAGAGTTCAGGGATGGGGAACCTGTGTGCCCCCATGAAGTGGTATAACATCATTCTGAAATCCTGGCATCCAAACTACTGGTGGTCTACAAACATGCCCATATCTATAATATATTGCCCCCCCCCCATCCTTCAGGAAATAACTTATGGTCTTCATATCCGAACAGAAAGGTGCCCCTTGTACTGTGCCCCCAACACTGGCCCCTCTCCCTTCCAGGATATCACAATTAGACCCCGGCCAAGGTCCTGCTGACCAAAGGGATCCTCACTCTAATCCAAACCAGACCTGGATTCATGTAGTGGTGACTAATATTAAATTGGCTTGGCCCAGTGAATTGGCTTGGCCCAGTGAATTGGCTTGGCCCAGTGGTTGCCCTTGACCTCAATAAGATCTTGGATTCAGTAGAATCTTTAGTTAGGCTTTAGTTCTCCTTTAAACAGACATCCATCTCTATGGGTCTAATGATGCCGCTTTCCAGGGAACACCCCGCCCAACAACCCGGCACCTTGGTAATGTCCATCCATATCCAAAGCGGAACCATTGTTACAGGTAGAATTTTCCATTGAATCATACAGTGTGAGAGACAGACCCAAGTACTGTGGGGGCCGCACACCCAGGGGAGCTCACATTGCAGCGCGGTGTGTATTACACGGCTCAGTAATTTTCCAGTTCTCTCTCCTCACACAGCAAAGGCTGCCACTCACCTGCCCAACACCTGCCCACTCACCTGCCCAATGGTTGCCCACTCATCTGCCCAACGGCTGCCCACTTACATGCCCAACGCCTGCCCACTTACCTGCCCAATGCCTGCCTACTCACCTGCCCAATGGCTGCCCAATGGTTGCCCACTTACCTGCCCAACGGCTGCCCACTCACCTGCCCAACAGCTGCCCACTTACCTGCCCAACGGCTGCCCACTTACCTGCCCAATGCCTGCCCACTCACCTGCCCAACGGCTGCCCAATGGTTGCCCACTTACCTGCCCACTCACCTTCCCAACAGCTACCTGCTCACCTTCCCAACGGCTGCCGACTTACCTGCCCACTCACCTGCCCAACGGCTGCCCAATGGCTGCCCACTCACCTTCCCAATTGCTGCCAACTTACCTGCCCACTCACCTGCCCAGCGGCTGCCCACTCACTTTCCCAACGGCTGCCAGGGGGGCTGTAAGGTGCCACAGACAGTCACTATTTATTGGGCTGGGGGGCTGTTTGTGCCTCTGGGTACTGGGAATGCCAGGGGGGGCTGTAAGGTGCCACAGACAGTCACTATTTATTGGGCTGGGGGGGCTGTTTGTGCCTCTGGGTACTGGGAATGCCAGGGGGGGCTGTAAGGTTGCCCACTTACCTGCCCAATGGCTGCCCACTCACCTTCCCAATTGCTGCCAACTTACCTGCCCACTCACCTGCCCAGCGGCTGCCCACTCACTTTCCCAACGGCTGCCAACTTACCTGCCCACTCACCTGCCCAGCGGCTGCCCACTCACTTTCCCAACGGCTGCCCACTTACCTGCCCACTCACCTGCCCAACGGCTGCCCACTTACTTGCCCAATGCCTGCCCAATCACCTGCCCAATGGCTGCCCACACACCTGCCAAACAGCTGCCCACTCACCTGCCCAATGGCTGCCCATTAACCTGCCCTGGGGCTACTTTGACTTTTTTAAAAACAATACATAACAAATAAGTAACATTCAGGCATTTTACTGTTGGGCAGATCATTTATTAGTTGGATTTAAACCCCAAAAATGAACTTACTCAGGGTGCTTCTCGTTTTATATTCATTTCCTTTTTGGAGCAGGTTTCTTGAGATATCTGCATTTTTATACTTCGAACTGCAGCTTTTTGGCTCAAATGAGAGTCAGCGGCTTTGGGTAACAGGAAGTGCCGGAACAGAGAGCTGATGAGTGGGGAGCCTGTTGTGAGCAGTGTTAACCCGCTTATACCCAAGGCCACAAAGGCCCGGGACTAGGGCAGCACAAAGTTAGGGGCAATATGCTGCCCAAGCCACACTAAAACTTTGCTCACATACAGAGCAATGGGGACGTAAGCGCGACCTCTCCCTACTGCTCCGTATGCGAGCTACATGGATGTGCATGCTTGGGGGGTTTGGGGAATGCGGGCACTGTGTTAGCAAATCCGGCCCGAAGGGTGCTGCCCTTGCTAATACCTCAAAAACTACCCCCACTCCACCCCCTTCACTTACCTGCTATAAGGAATTAATAAGTAATTATTGGGTTTAGGACATGACATTTTTAGACAACAACCGTAGGGGGCACTGGAGGGCACATTTTGGGGGTTTTGGTCCATGTTCTTGGACTACTAAGAACAAAGAGGGAAAGGTGCTCCTGTGTTCCATTGCCACACAGGCCCAGATTGGCTATCTGTGGGTCAGGCAAATGCCAGAGGGGCTGCTGTAAGGTGCCACAGACAGTCACTATTTATTGGGCTGGGGGGCTGTTTGTGCCTCTGGGTACTGGGAATGCCAGGGGGGGGCTGTAAGGTGCCACAGACAGTCACTATTTATTGGGCTGGGGGGGCTGTTTGTGCCTCTGGGTACTGGGAATGCCAGGGGGGCTGTAAGGTGCCACAGACAGTCACTATTTATTGGGCTGGGGGGGGCTGTTTTGTGCCTCTGGGTACTGGGAATGCCAGGGGGGGCTGTAAGGTGCCACAGACAGTCACTATTTATTGGGCTGGGGGGGGCTGTTTGTGCCTCTGGGTACTGGGAATGCCAGGGGGGCTGTAAGGTGCCACAGACAGTCACTATTTATTGGGCTGGGGGGGCTGTTTGTGCCTCTGGGTACTGGGAATGCCAGAGGGGCTGCTGTAAGGTGCCACAGACAGTCACTATTTATTGGGCTGGGGGGCTGTTTGTGCCTCTGGGTACTGGGAATGCCAGGGGGGGCTGTAAGGTGCCACAGACAGTCACTATTTATTGGGCTGGGGGGGCTGTTTGTGCCTCTGGGTACTGGGAATGCCAGGGGGGCTGTAAGATGCCACAGACAGTCACTATTTATTGGGCTGGGGGGGCTGTTTGTGCCTCTGGGTACTGGGAATGCCAGGGCCTATTTTATATCCCAGTCCAGACTTGGCCATTGCCTTTCCTATAAATAAATTGCTACATGGGGGCTGCCATTCACTGGGTCTGTAGGGCCAAGTTGCCCTTTGTGGTGTTACTGGCCAAGTGGCCCCGGTGGCTGCTCCCTTTGCGTTGCTGTAGCTGCACAGACCTGTGTGTGAATGTGTCATTTACAGCATCACATCTCTCTTGGCATCAGGCCAGTTCTAACAACAATGGAAAAAAACCTAAGGGGCGTCGTCCTACTCTTGTATAGATAACGTCAGCGATCATGAGATCTATGCCCTGCCCACTACCGGTATTAATTACCCACTACATACAGTACATACATACAGTACATATAGTATATATACAGCCGCAAAGTTCGCTGAACCCACAGGTACTCGCTATGTCGCCGTCTCTGAGCCTGCTGCTCGCTGGGGCTGCGCTTTGTACAGGTGAGGGGCAACGCTATTGGTCCTTTTATTGCTGCCATTTACTTACTGATGTATGTATGTATGTATAACTTTATTTATAAAGTGCCACAAGGGTACCCAGTCTTACAGAATTACACACAGGGAGGACGTGTTATAATAAATAAATAAAATAAATATATATATATAAATGCACAGGGAATAAGTTCCATGTGGTATGAGACACAGTAGGAAAGAGGTCCCTGCCCCGTAGAGCTTACAATCAAAGTGATTGCAAGCTCTTGGGTACCATTAAACAAGTCCTGGCAGTTTCATAGCTAAGGGGCAAATACTCTTGTAAATCACCCAAGTCCAGAGACAAATGAGGGGAGCCAAACCAGCAGGATTTATAAAAGGGGCATAGTTCCAGGCAGCACCCCACATTTGGTCTCAGTGCTGTTTCGGGGTGGGGGGGGGGGGCAGATCAGGAGAAGCCCCCAAATAAGTTGCTCCTTAGAGAGGACGCTTTCGTCATGGATTTAAATGGCCAGTTATGTGATTGGTTTAAATGCCCCTAGAGAGTGCGCCATGGCAGTACATGCGCAGAGAGTAATTGCGCTACGCTAGATTTTGTGAATGGCAAGAGTCACGAGTTAACTGATTTCATCAGTCTTTGTAAATTCCCCTCAGTCGCTCCTCCTCCTCACGTTACACTGTTATGGTTCGATGGAGTAAGTCTGGTGATGCAAGCTCCTCCCCCGCCGAGTTACTAAAGTTTACTTACATAGTAAATAAGGCAGAGACAGACACTGTTGCGCATCAGATCGCACGATGTGGGGGATATCTGCGCTGGTGGTTGTGGCTGCATTCTCTGCAGGTGAGCACCTTATTACTGACATTGACTCACTGATTGCTAGCTCTTGGGCAGCTGGAGAGAACATACACAGGATTAGGAACACGCTAACTATGAGCAAATGCTGCTGCAGTGCCAGTGAGAGTTGCAGTTCTGCAGTCGTTTTAGCGCTACGGGGCAGCCCTTCTATACAGTGATACATGAGGGGAAACTCTGCATGGAGTCTGGGTTCTATAATGAAGTTATTTCTCATTATCATCCCTGAGTATATAAGTAATGCAGAGTTGCTATAGAAGAAGGAATAGAACGCCACAAAGGAAAGGGCTCTGTGCCCCAAGAGCTTGCAATCTATTCTTAATCATCAACTAATGTGCCAGTGTTGCAATTTTGTCTGAATGACGTTTATAGACGCGCTGTCTGATACAGGCAGCATTGTATGGGTTTTACTCCTCCCATAGGGACTCAAATGTCACATGATTTCAGAGCTTTCAGTTTCACTTGGGACATCACAGCGCAGGTACTGGATTATTACAGAGAAAAGGGAATCATTTAACCATTAAATAAACCCAATAGGGCTATTCTGCCCCCAATAAGGGGTAATTATATCTTAGTTGGGATCAAGTACAGGTACTGTTTTATTATTACAGAGAAAAGGGAATCATTTAACCATGAAATAAACCCAATAGGGCTGTTCTGCCCCAATAAGGGGTAATTATATCTTAGTTGGGATCAAGTACAGGTACTGTTTTATTATTACAGAGAAAAGGGAATCATTTAACCATTAAATAAACCCAATAGGGCTGTTCTGCCCCCAATAAGGGGTAATTATATCTTAGTTGGGATCAAGTACAGGTACTGTTTTATTATTACAGAGAAAAGGGAATCATTTAACCATGAAATAAACCCAACAGGACTGTTCTGCCCCCAATAAGGGGTAATTATATCTTAGTTGGGATCAAGTACAGGTACTGTTTTATTATTACAGAGAAAAGGGAATCATTTAACCATTAAATAAACCCAATAGGGCTGTTCTGCCCCAATAAGGGGTAATTATATCTTAGTTGGCATCAAGTACAGGTACTGTTTTATTATTACAGAGAAAAAGGAAATCATTTTTAAAAATTAGAATTATTTGCTTATAATGAAGTCTATGGGAGATGACCTTTTTTGTAATTTGAAACTTTCTGGATAACAGGTTTTCCGGATAAGGGATCCCATACCTGTATTGGAATACATAGTAAGCTTCTGTGCCGGAGCGCTCGACAGCACTAAAGACTGAGGGTTAAATGGATCAGTCAGCAGAGCACTTGGTTCTGTCCCTCTGCATTGGGAAGATAAGGAAATGCTATGTCATTCTCTAGTGCAGCTGGAGAATTTAAAGGAGAACTAAACCGTTTAGTGAATTTGGCTAGAAGTGCTGTGTTTTGTATACTGAACTTACAGTACCAATCCAGGGCTTCAGCAGCCCTATAACAGTAATGATCCAGGCCTGCAGTGTTCTCCATAGCGGTTCACCATCTTGGGTTGTTAGGTCATCTTTTGAGTCAGTGGCACTGCACACGCTCAGTGGGCTCTGGGCAGCTGGTGAGAAGCTATTTATCATCAAGCAGAAAATGAGTTTTTTTTGTCTTAGAAGCTGATGCTCCAGGACTGATATTTACATTTTGATGCAGACTGCACTGATTTCTGAGCTGTCATGTAATGTTAATTTGAATTAATTGCTAATCAGCCTTTTGAATTTTATATTCTATATATACAGTATATTGTGAGTGGGTCCCTAAGCTCAGGTTATACTATGCTATTTGTATTCTGTATATACAGTATATTGTGAGTGGGTCCCTAAGCTCAGGTTATACTGTGACATTTGTATTCTGTATATACAGTATATTGTGAGTGGGTCCCTAAGCTCAGGTTATACTGTGACATTTGTATTCTGTATATACAGTATATTGTGAGTGGGTCCCTAAGCTCAGGTTATATTGTGCCATTTGTATTCTGTATGTACAGTATATTGTGAGTGGGTCCCTAAGCTCAGGTTATATTGTGCCATTTGTATTCTGTATATACAGTATATTGTGAGTGGGTCCCTAAGCTCAGGTAAGAAAATGGGGGACTACTGGGGTATCTTTGGGGGCACAGATCTTCCCTGCTAAGGGGCTGTGGGGCCCTGGGCTGGTACAGGAGCCCTAAACATAATGTGTAACATATCTAATTCTTTGTTAAGCTTTTGTTCTCCTTTAATCACAAGGCACAGGGAACATTAGACATTTTAGGGCAGTGTAAATCTGCTGGAATATTCCCAAGTATTCTGTATGATTCCCTGACACCTGATTGGATGTTACAGGAGGCACGGCCTGGCTTATATCTGTCTGTGTCACTTACAGGAATGAGCTGTATGGCCCGGCCCTTTCACATGCAGAACATTTACATTTTTTTGAAGGGTGGAAATTTTAGAAATGAAGAAACCACAGAAATCCCCGTGTAGTGATTTCTCACAGGCTTTAATGTGCGAGGCTGCTCCTAGGGGAGATTCCATACACGGAGGCACGGGAGAGGGTGTAATGTTACTGCTATTTGCACCCAGAGCAATGTCTGTAAGGGGGCTGCCCTAAAAGAAGGTAATTAGATCTCTAATGTGCAATGTTCACTGAGATTAATGCTGAAAAAACTGATATATATATTAATAATAAATAATAATAATAAAACAAATCCTATTTCCCAGGAGTCTAACTGAATAAGTTTCATTTGTATGTGTCCTTCATACTATTCTGCTTCTATGTCTGTCATATTCCAGTCATTTTATTTGTGTGCCTATCACTTCCTTCCATTCTGCTTGTGTGCCTATCAACTTCCTTCCATTCTGCTTGTGTGCCTATCAGCTTCCTTCCATTCTGCTTGTGTGCCTATCAACTTCCTTCCATTCTGCTTGTGTGCCCAATCAACTTCTTCCATTCTGCTTGTGTGCCTATCAACTTCCTTCATTCTGCTTGTGTGCCTATCAACTTCCTTCCATTCTGCTTGTGTGCCTATCAGCTTCTTCATTCTTGTGTGCCAATCAATTCCATTCTGCTTGTGTGCCTATCAACTTCCTTCCATTCTGCTTGTGTGCCTATCAACTTCCTTCCATTCTGCTTGTGTGCCCATCAACTTCCTTCCATTCTGCTTGTGTGCCAATCAACTTCCTTCCATTCTGCTTGTGTGCCAATCAACTTCCTTCCATTCTGCTTGTGTGTGCTTCCTTCATTCTGCTTGTGTGCCAATCAACTTCCTTCCATTCTGCTTGTGTGCCAATCAACTTCCTTCCATTCTGCTTGTGTGCCAATCAACTTCCTTCCATTCTGCTTGTGTGCCAATCAGCTTCCTTCCATTCTGCTTGTGTGCCAATCAACTTCCTTCCATTCTGCTTGTGTGCCTATCAACTTCCTTCCATTCTGCTTGTGTGCCTATCAGCTTCCTTCCATTCTGCTTGTGTGCCTATCAGCTTCCTTCCATTCTGCTTGTGTGCCTATCAGCTTCCTTCCATTCTGCTTGTGTGCCTATAACTTCCTTCCATCTGTTGTGTGTCCTTCCATTCTGCTTGTGTGCCTATCAGCTTCCTTCCATTCTGCTTGTGTGCCTATCAACTTCCTTCCATTCTGCTTGTGTGCCTATCAACTTCCTTCCATTCTGCTTGTGTGCCTATCAACTTCCTTCCATTCTGCTTGTGTGCCAATCAACTTCCTTCCATTCTGCTTGTGTGCCAATCAATTCCTTCCATTCTGCTTGTGTGCCAATCAACTTCCTTCCATTCTGCTTGTGTGCCTATCAACTTCCTTCCATTCTGCTTGTGTGCCTATCAGCTTCCTTCCATTCTGCTTGTGTGCCTATCAACTTCCTTCCATTCTGCTTGTGTGCCAATCAACTTCCTTCCATTCTGCTTGTGTGCCTATCAGCTTCCTTCCATTCTGCTTGTGTGCCTATCAACTTCCTTCCATTCTGCTTGTGTGCCAATCAACTTCCTTCCATTCTGCTTGTGTGCCTATCAACTTCCTTCCATTCTGCTTGTGTGCCTATCAACTTCCTTCCATTCTGCTTGTGTGCCAATCAACTTCCTTCCATTCTGCTTGTGTGCCAATCAACTTCCTTCCATTCTGCTTGTGTGCCAATCAACTTCCTTCCATTCTGCTTGTGTGCCTATCAGCTTCCTTCCATTCTGCTTGTGTGCCTATCAACTTCCTTCCATTCTGCTTGTGTGCCTATCAACTTCCTTCCATTCTGCTTGTGTGCCTATCAACTTCCTTCCATTCTGCTTGTGTGCCAATCAACTTCCTTCCATTCTGCTTGTGTGCCTATCAACTTCCTTCCATTCTGCTTGTGTGCCTATCAACTTCCTTCCATTCTGCTTGTGTGCCTATCAACTTCCTTCCATTCTGCTTGTGTGCCAATCAACTTCCTTCCATTCTGCTTGTGTGCCTATCAACTTCCTTCCATTCTGCTTGTGTGCCTATCAACTTCCTTCCATTTTGCTTGTGTGCCTATCAACTTCCTTCCATTTTGCTTGTGTGCCTATCAATTCCTTCCATCCTGCTTGTGTGCCTATCAGCTTTCAGCTTTCTGTATAGCAGACAATGGAGTATGCTCGGAACCCTTATCTCAATCCCTAGCTATTAAGCTGCAGCCTTCTGAGATTAGATAAGATGTGGCTGTGGCTCCCCAATACTTCATTGCACGAGAGATTCTTTTTTTTCAGAAACTAAAGATTTAATGGCTGGAGATGTAAAACCCAGAAGCACCAAAGGAAGTGTCCTGCTTGTATAATAGGGTCATGGCGGAATGATGACCAGTGGCCGGTGGACACTGGTTACAGAGAAATGAGCAAATTTAATATTGTTCATTCTAAGGGGTCCGACTTTGCCCTCCAAGCGCTGCAGGACCCCATCCTAACTGGCCCCGCCCTCCCTGTACATTGCATGAAATAAAGAAGCATCTGAAGGGGTGAGTTTTATGTAACGGTGCTGATAGCTGGGGCTCCAGTCTGCACTTGGTTCTCTATCTCTCGTATCATACAGAACGGCCAACCCTACTGTTGCACAAAGGGGGACACAGCTGGACAGCACCCCTTGTCCCACTGCCTTGCTGGGCCCATCCTGCTATATCTGTGGAGGGTCCACATGGTTTGAGGGCTTGGGGTGGAGACTGACCACACTTTCTGTAGGGGTAATTTGATCAACCTTTCAAGGTATCCAACTGACTCTGGGCAAATAAACTGTCCGTACTCAAGGATGGCCACATTGTATTGTTATTTGGACCTAAATCTGGAACAGAAATAGAAAAGGAACCTTGGCTCCTCGCTCTTCCTTATCTGTTGGGGGACCATGCACCAGCCAACATAGTGCACCATGGGAAAACAAGCCCCCAGCTGACATACATGTCTAGACAGTTGGGCAGTGTGGTCAAATTCAGCCAAGCTGCCCGACCAAATCTAGCCATGTATGTTGTTCAAATGTGGAAGGCCCTCTTTTAGGGCATTGGTGCATGGGGCCCAAACGGCAGCTCTAAAACATCCCATATCCCCCCCATTGGAACAAATGCCTGAAATCCCATGTTCAAACACTTGGTAAGGAGATTAAATATCTAAATGTTTTTGTAATGACTGTTGGTTTGGCTTTATAACAGCATTTGTGTAGCCAAGGAAACCAGATGACACTTTATTTACATTCCAGACTGGGGAAAGGGAAAGCAGAGGAGTAAATGATTGGGATGCAAAGGGCACAACACTAACCAGGGGCATGTTTCTGACAATATACTATTGTTTCCCCATCATAGGTGCCCTATAAATGGGAATTATTATAATAACTAAATTATTGTCATGAATATAGTATATAAGCTTCATCTCATAGAAGTAAGGAATTAATAAATGTAATTATAGAGTTACTCTTCACTATCCCCCCTCTCAGAAGTCTGTCTCTCTACATGCAGCTTTGTGTCAGAGTCGGTTATTTTAAAAGACACTTTAAGACATTGTTCAGGCCATGGGAGCACAAAGCAATGAATAGGGCCTAACTGTCACTCTGAGTCTGACTCCTGTATGTTGATAGATTGCTGGGGGGGGGGGGGGTGTATTAAAGAGTAACTTGGAGCTGGCAATGATTTTATTAAAGTGAAATTAAATTAAGTGATTATAGTGAAATTAAGGTGGTTACCTGTGTGTGTGCCTTGCCCAAGAGCTGACCATTCTCTACCTGTAGCTGCAGGTTCTGATGTGATCCGACACAACCTGTATGGGGAAGTTGGAGAATCTGTGGAGATTCCCGTAGTAGACTTTGAGAAAGATGGTTGGTGGGAACTGAAAAAACCCAATGCAGATCCAGACTGGGTGGTGAGTTACCACGGAGGGTATGCATTCCAGTTTCTATATGAATCCCGTGGTCAGATCAACAAGAGCAACAGAACTTTGCTGCTGAAGAACCTGACCAAGAGTGACAACTGGGAGTACGAGGAATGGGCCAATGGAAAACTGCGGTCGAAGATCAACCTACAGGTCTTAGGTAAGTAACAGAAATGTCCAAACTCTGGGCCACTGATGGGATGATACACAGGTCAACAATCTAATCTACCCCAAGTACAGAGCTCTGATTCTCTGTGATTCCTACTCCTGGGCTGTTCTCTTTCCCATGGTCAGGCAGAAACCTTCTACCAGACAAGTGGATCCATTCCACCCCTCCTGACAGTTAGTTCTTGTTTGATCATACTCATCGTATGTTCCCTAGAAGAGCTTACAATCTAATTTCCAACTCAGTCTCACACAAAGCAGCATTAGGAGCCAGTTACCTGGCAGTATATTTTTAAATCATGGGAGGAAATCCATGCAACCCCAGTGCTGTGAGACAGCCATGCTAGCTGTTGTGGCACCGGTGGAACTGTCAGTTCCAGATACACATGATAGATAATTTAATTTAATCCCTGATTAATTAGTGCTGAGAGCAGGCACTGCATTATACATCCCTCCCTATGCACCACTCAGTAGCCCTTCCTGGGGGCTAAGTTATATTGAATATTGTTGAGTTCAGGGCAGAATAAAGCTGATCCTGTTGCCTTTGCAGACCCCCTATACCCTCCGCTTCTACGGATCCAAGGTCCAAACTCTAGAGGCTGCCTGGTTCTGCTGGAGTGTGAAGGGAGTGGAGGAAGCGCTGAGACTTTGTCCCTAATGAAAGATGGAGTGAAAGTTACAGGAAACATCACAGTTCTGGGCAATATCTCTCTCCTTACTGTCAGTAGCCGGGACCCTCAGTCCTGGGGCCAATACACATGTGAGCAGCGCAACCCATTGAGCAGCAAATCGTCCAACTCCGTCATGGTGGAGCACCCAGGTATGGCACGGGCTTGTATATGGCATTAATCAGATTCTTCTTTTTAATTGGTCTTTATTGTTTATGTTTCTATAGTTATTGGATCATTTGCCTTCCTCTTACGCCTCCTTCTAGCTTTCAAATGGGGGTCACTGACCCAACCAGGTTAGGGTTACTTTTTATTGCTGGGAGTTGTAGTCCCTCATATATGTATTCCTTTCTGCTGGTGTTTGAGGAATCCTATTATCCAATCCAGTTTGTTGCACTAATGCCCCCCCCCTGTTAAGTGCAGAAACCATGATGTAACCAAGGGGGTATCACTTTTTTTTGCAGTAAGTGTCATGGAAACGGTTTCCTTTTGCATCGTCATCGGTGGGCTGGCCTTCTCAATCTGTGTCATAGCGTTCCAGATATTCTGTAGGACCTTGGTTCCTCTGCTGAATATAAAGACACAGACAAGGATTTCAGGTAATTTCATATAAATACACTATTGGCTGCCTATGGCCCTACTTTGTCACTCTCTGAGAGGGATCAAGCCCTTTTTATAGATCTGAGACAATCTGGGATAATTCTGAGCCCTGCCCTACAGGATCTATACTCTCTGGTGGGGGCAAGAATCATACAGTATATCCCAATAAAAAGAAAAAGGGGCCCAAGTTGTATTGGAGCCTCAGCCCCTGCACTGTGTGACGTCACAATGATGTTTCTCATTTCCTTTCTCAGCATTAATAAATGGCCTTTCAGAAGTGGAATTGATTATGAGGTTCATGTCTTCATTGGGGGCCATTGTGGTTTCAGCCCTTGGTAAGAACTGCTCCGTTGTTCCTTTTACCAAATAGAAATATTTATTTCTGATCTTGAGTTGCTCTCTTTCCCATGGTCGGGCAGGAGTGTGGCACGTGCAAGTGACACTAATAATTTGGTTGTAGGTTCCAACTGTAGTAGCTGCTAATGGTTGTACAATACAATCTCATACTGTATGTGATTTTGCTCTTGGAGATGTGTATATTTGCTTTAAGCCCCACCCCCCTGCATGACCATGGGAAAGAAAACAGCACAGTAGCAGGAAGTAAAGAACTGTAAAGCTATGTACCTGGGAAAATACTGCAGGTGAAGGGAGGGATAGTGGATTTATTTAATGAGGGGAACATTGCAAATGGAGATGATAATGCAAAGGTGGACAGATATAACCCCAAGTGATTTTGCCCTTTACCAGTTCCATTTTAGCTGCAGATCAGTTGAGAGTGAACACTAATGGTCACAGGGGACTGGGATACAAAATAGGCCCTGGAATTCCAAGTACCCAGAGGCCCAAACAGCCCCCCCAGCCCAATAAATAGTGACTGTCTGTGGCACCTTACAGCAGCCCCTCTGGGCCACCATTTTGTGCTGGTCTGTGTGCTCCCTCAGGCATCACATGACAGGAAGTAGTGTGGGAGCCAGACTGGGATACAAAATAGGCCCTGGCATTCCCAGTACCCAGAGGCACAAACAGCCCCCCCAGGCCCAATAAATAGTGACTATGGCATCTTACAGCAGCCCCTCTGGCATTTGTCTGAACCCACAGATTGCGAGGGGATGAGGGGACCCAGTAAATGACCCTTTGACTAATGAGCCCATAACGCTGTGTTCACAGACCATAGTAACAGCTTTTGCATGTTTCCTGCTTGGTTTCAGGTCACTATTTGATTGACCCAGTCCGAGTGGCCATTGTAGTTATCTCTGCCACCGTCTTTGCCATGAGGATTTACCTCTTCCTGGTCTCATGTAGGCCCAAACGCCGGTACAAAGACAGGCTGAGCTGTAAGTATCACTGTGCCATAAAGGCTCCCGTGGGTACTGCATTGCGCTGTGGGCAGAGTCGGGGTACAGTCTCGCAGCTGCAATGTATCAATCATTTCTTCACAGTTTCACAGGCTTTAAATATCAAGCCAAATCCACCCCACAAAGTGATTGTTAGGCCTCCATAGGGAACTTTGGGGGGTCAGTTAAGAGTGAGATTTGGGGTGATCTTCCTTCTCATTGGATCTGAGAACCGAATGCTTGATATACCATGTTTCCCTATATTTGATTAAAGATGGTGGGCTTAGTACTAGGCCGAGCATCTCTGATTGGGTGGGATTTATATCCATTTCAGTATGTGTATTTACCTTTCTCTCATTTCTAACATTTATCACATTAGGTCTCTCTGGAATCATCAGAAGGATAATGTTCTTCGCTGACTATATTCTTCTCCCTGCCTTTTTCCTTACTGAGACCATTCAGTTCAGCAATAACTGTGAGTACTGTTCATGGGTAGCAGTTATGCTTTTCTTCATAGGTGACAAAGGACAATGGTTCTTTCCCCATTCTTTGTTATTAGGAAAAGTGTAAGGTAGTGACTTTCCCATAATGCAGTTTGTGCGTGTCACGTGGTATAACTAAATCAGTGAAGGCAAACCACACCTAGATATGGGCAGCTGGCTATATATATATTGTTAGAATCACTGTCATGCTTGTTACCAACAGACCCTCAGCCCTGCGGGGACACGTGGCTGCCGTGGCTTCTCTACACGCTGCCCTGGTTCATTCCTTGTGCCTTACTGGCTTTGGGCGTCTCTCTCTGTGAGTATTTCCTTCATCTAAAGGAGGGTACAGTAGTGCCAGCCTGGCAATCTATTGGGTAATACAGTGTATCATTTGCACATTTGTGCAACCTATAGCTTTATGCACTTCCATAGACTCATATTCTATGAACGATTTGAGTTTGGGCAGGGTAGAATATTGAGGGCTGGACATCTTTGTAGCAGTTAAGAAAATACAGGGCTACAGGTATCAGTAGACATAGTAGTTGGGGCTGTTCTTGGTTTTGTTACTATGTTATACTGTATTATTGATACAGGTATGGGACCTGTTATTCAGAATGCTCGGGACCTGGGGTTTTCTGGATAAGGGATCTTCCTGTAATTCGGATCTCCTACCTTAAGTCTACAAAAAAATATTTAAACAGTAATTAAACCCAATAGTATTGTTTTGACTCCAATAAGGATTAATTATATCTTAGTTGGGATCAAGTACAGGTACTGTTTTATTATTACAGAGAAAAGGGAATCATTTAACCATGAAATAAACCCAATAGGGCTGTTCTGCCCCCAATAAGGGGTAATTATATCTTAGTTGGGATCAAGTACAGGTACTGTTTTATTATTACAGAGAAAAGGGAATCATTTAACCATTAAATAAACCCAATAGGGCTGTTCTGCCCCCAATAAGGGGTAATTATATCTTAGTTGGGATCAAGTACAGGTACTGTTTTATTATTACAGAGAAAAGGGAATCATTTAACCATGAAATAAACCCAATAGGGCTGTTCTGCCCCCAATAAGGGGTAATTATATCTTAGTTGGGATCAAGTACAGGTACTGTTAAAAATGTGAATTATATGATAAAATGGAGTCTATGGGAAATGGCCTTTCTGTAATTCAGAACTTTCTGGATAATGGGTTTCTGGATAAGGGGTCCGATACCTGTACTGTGATATCTAATGTGTTGCATCTTTATCGTCATCTTGTAGATCGTAAAATCAAACCCTGGAAAGAAGTTCCTGAGAGTGGGAATAATCCAGCTGAGCAGGACCTGAAGCTGCCTTTAGCCAGTGATTGTGAGGGAGGCGAGTGCAGGAAGATGACAGAGATGGAGACAGAGATGGAGACAGAGATGGAGACAGAGATGGAGACAGGGATGGAGACAGGGATGGATACCGGGATGGATATGGAGATGAATATGGGGGATACAGGGATGGATATGGAGATGAATATGGGGGCGGATACAGGGATGGAAGGAAGGGGTAGTTTTAATCTAGACAGTTGCCCTTTAAGACTGACAGGTGAGGGGGATCTGGCTGCAGGGTGACAGTTACTAAGCAGACAAACTGAAGAGGGGATTTCTCAATTCTAAAGCATATTCTGTATCTCACATGATATCACTATGGGCAAAGCGACCTTCCTGAGCAGGAAGTGAGAGCCAGGGAGTAGAACCAGGAGCCTGAGGAAGGACACTGGGGCAGGGAGGGAGAGTCACGTGGGAGATCCCAGAGGAGCAGCCTATTGAGGTGCAGTCGGCCTCTGCACGGGGCACTTACCGACATCTACTTTTTCATTGGTACCAACCTTAGGAGTCCCCTCTTAGTTGTCTGCACTTTGTATTTATTGTGGTTATGGGAGAAAGTATGTTATTATTCACAGCATATTCTTTACAAGCACTGCGTAATTACTGGCAATATACCACAAGCACCAGCCTCTAACAGCCTCATTGTACCAGTTCAATACCTGTTACACCCCATGTATACAATAGGGGGCAATATAGAATTATGGGGTATTATAGTGACCTGCAGTAATGTTATATTCTATATACTCATTGTACTTGCTTTTATCGCTGAAATGATTATTATTTTGATATGAATTCTGTGCTTTATTCTATTTTCTTTGCATAGGATTTTCACATGATACAGTACTGGGAGCGGGGTATGTACTTAAGATTTGTTCTAAAGTAAATGGCTATAAGTAGTATTGTGTAATGTGTAGGGATGTTCCTAGAACATCAGTTATATGTAATAATAAATAAATATATATCGGAAGCAGAACTGAGTAATGCAGCAGTTATTGGTTTATAAGCAGTCTGTATTATGTGTCTCCCTGGGAAAGGAAGCTGCCATGTGTGAGTCTTAAATGTTCAGTAACAAGATGTGAATGTATGAGTGCCCCGCCCCCTATAGGAGGGTGGAGCTTGGTCCAGACAGAACCAGGAAACAGTGCAGAGAGAGTCCTGGGCCCAATGTAAGTTCTGCAGCTGTTTTATTGTTCCTACGGGTGTTATGTCAACACTTTAATTTGGTAAATATCCGTTTCTGTAAACCTGAGACAACACTTACAGTAAAGGAGGGGATGGTAAGCGTTTAATTGAACAGTGAGAATTATTCCCCCAGTACATATTGTAGCTCACACCCTTCTTGCACTTTGTCACCCAAAATACTTGGGTTGCCATTCCTGTCGCCAAAGTGCCTGTGCCATATCCCTGAGCCTGTAGACAGGGTCAGACTGGGCCGCCGGGACACTGGGAAAAAACCTGGTGGGCCCCGGCGGCCCAGACCCGACCCTTGCTGGTGCTTCCCTGGCCGACCGTTCCTCCCCTGATGCGTTAAACTTACGTGCTCAGGGGAAGACGCTGGGTGGGGGCCCTGCAGAAGGTTAGGGAGGCTCAGTAGGGGGCCTGCCAGGGGTTAGGGGATGCGGGGGACGCTGCCAGTGGGGGTGCCTGCCAGGCATGGAATTGTGGCGAAATTCCACATTTTCACGTTTCAGAGGCCTGGGCCTAGGGCAGCAAAGATCTGGGGGCTCCGGCTGCATCTCTGCTGGGCACTGGATGGGGGATTTGACAACTGTTTGAATCTCCCACTCAGTCCCCAGTGCAGCTGATTTGGGAGGGGGTGCGAGCGAGGGGGCCAGGTTGGGGGTGCGAGTGGGGGGGGGGGCGAATTGGGGGTGCGAGCAAGAGATTTCTACTGATTCTCTGGTTACTTCAGACAAACGGATATCCTTGGAAACCTGAAGAGAACATCTAAGTGCAGCAAATATCTTAATTCATGCCCTAAATGCAACTTTCCTTCTCCAAAGTCTTTTCATTTATTATAGCTTTGCCATTATAATATTATGGCGAGACAATAAACATTTTTTGAATGTAATGCTTCAAGGTTTTTGTCAAATACTGTACATCCCACCTACCTTCTATCTGATCCATACACACATACAATCCAATTTAGAAACAGCAATAAGGCCAGTTCTGCCCCCCCCCCATGAATAAATGTATAAATAGCGCATTCAAGCCCTTTAGATGCATTTATAGATGCCCGGGGTCCATACAAATATGGGTTAGACCATTTATTGTTATGTTTGCTATGAATTTGTTACAGTATATTTATAATAGAGGCTTGAGAAGGTTGTACATTTGCCAAAAAGGCCCTGATGCACCTCAAGGTGGTATTTCTCAAAGCCAATGCGCTGGTAGAGCTTCTGTGCAGAGTATTGTATTATATCCGTTTCCAGGCACACAGCTTTGTACCCACACTCTTTAGCAAAGCCAATCACCTTCAGGCACAGCGCCTTGGCTATTCCCTTCCTCCTGTGGTCCCTTCCAACACAAAGGCGCTTGAGCACCATCTCATCTTCTGACTCCTCTGATGGTTGGGCGGCCACCATGCCAACAACCTTCCCGTCCGACTCTGCCACCCAGAAACAGGAGTTGCTCCTCACCATGTAGGTCTTCTCTATGTCCTGCAGGTCCTCTCTCTGGATCTGAATAACATAATGATGATATTTGGAATTTATCACCCACCAACCTCCAGCCAATATGGCAGCCAGGCAGGTAAATGAGAGTATGTAGGACTTGGTACCCAGTAACATGGAGGCAAATAACAACAAGAGTGTCACATAGACCCGAGGTGCCTTCAGAACATACAGACAGGCAGCAGGAAAGTGCTCCATGGTGCCTTCAGCAAACAAATGGCACACAGCGGCGTAGTCCTTCTTTCTGTACTTCCGAATGGAGAAGCTGCCCATGGCTGCCCACTCAAGCGGCACGTATATCTGTATCAGAAAGAGATAACATAGTATGTAACTGGGCCGGGCCAAGGTATTGGCACCCTAGGCAAGGGCTTCAGTTACTGTCATTTCCCACCTTTTCATTATACAGTTTCATTTTTTTGTAAACTCTCTTTATTTATGCATTTTATTACCATATTATGTGTCAGTGGCCACCATATTGCCCCAATATACCTGTGTCAGTGGCCACCATATTGCCCCAATATACCTGTGTCAGTGGCCACCTTATTGCCCCAATATACATGTGTCAGTGGCCACCATATTGCCCCAATGTACCTGTGTCAGTGGCCACCATATTGCCCCATTGTACCTGTGTCAGTGGCCACCATATTGCCCCAATGTACCTGTGTCAGTGGCCACCATATTGCCCCAATGTACCTGTGTCAGTGGCCACCATATTGCCCCAATGTACCTGTGTCAGTGGCCACCATATTGCCCCAATGAACCTGTGTCAGTGGCCACCATATTGCCCCAATATACATGTGTCAGTGGCCACCATATTGCCCCAATATACATGTGTCAGTGGCCACCATATTGCCCCAATGTACCTGTGTCAGTGGCCACCATATTGCCCCAATGTACCTGTGTCAGTGGCCACCATATTGCCCCAATGAACCTGTGTCAGTGGCCACCATATTGCCCCAATATACCTGTGTCAGTGGCCACCATATTGCCCCAATATACATGTGTCAGTGGCCACCATATTGCCCCAATGTACTGTGTCAAGTGGCCACCATATTGCCCCATTGTACCTGTGTCAGTGGCCACCATATTGCCCCAATGTACCTGTGTCAGTGGCCACCATATTGCCCCAATGTACCTGTGTCAGTGGCCACCATATTGCCCCAATGTACCTGTGTCAGTGGCCACCATATTGCCCCAATGTACCTGTGTCAGTGGCCACCATATTGCCCCAATGTACCTGTGTCAGTGGCCACCATATTGCCCCAATGTACCTGTGTCAGTGGCCACCATATTGCCCCAATGTACCTGTGTCAGTGGCCACCATATTGCCCCAATATACCTGTGCCAGCAGCCATCATATTGCCCCAATGTACCTGTATAGGAAATTCAGGCAGGCACTCCGGTATTCCCAAAATCAAGTTATCAAAGTAGCTCAAAAAGTAACTCAAAGTTGAAGTAAACACAGATCAGTTTATTAAATTCATACACAAAATGCCATTAAAGCCTTTAGGCTTTAGACTGCAAAAAGTACCCTGGGATGGGGCAGTTATTAAAGTAGTGGAGGGCTGGTACGGGGTCCCACACTAATTAAAGGAACGGTACCTTTGCCGCAATTATCTGTAGAACAACGACACGGATCCCAGGCTGTTTGGAGGATCCAGAATCAAAAATAACAAAATAAAAGGTTTTCTGTATCAGCATAAAACAAAAACTGTAGTAACGTGTTAGCCAGTGTCAAAAATAATAATAAAAAAACAACGAAACACAAATACAAGAGTATTGTAGAAATGATACCTATATTTTAATTTGGGGTCATGTTTCATGTCACACTATCTGATCTGACTGAATCCAGACCCCTGGACTATTTACAACCCACCCTAATAAACCTTAATTACTTTCACTATCTTCACAAGTTATCTCTATCTATCTGTAACTTCCTAACTTATTGCTTGTAAACACTTCTCTCTGATCTATCAGTATAAATGTTGTGCCATTTCAGTTCTCATTTGTATTTTGCCTGAAGAAGGGGCCTTAGAGCTCCGAAAGCTTGGGATGTATTTTTATTGTTAGCCAATATAGGTATCAGTTCTACAATACTCTTGTATTTGTGTTCTGTTGTTCTTTTATTATTATCTGTGTCAGCATTAAAGTCTGAAATGTTCCAGTGCTGCCATCTTCTGGCCGATAGTATCACTGCAGGAGTGAAATATTAACCTCTGTGCTACAGTATAACCCTGTGCCCTCAGGTCACCCCCGACTGGGTCTCACTAAGGAGAAGGATGTACTTAAAGTGCGTGAGTTAGTGTGTATTTATGTGTGTGTGTGTATATTAGTGTATATATGTGTGAGTTAGTGTGTATATTAGTGTGTATGTGTGTGAGTTAGTGTGTATATTAGTGTATATATGTGTCTGTGTGTGTTAGTGTGTATATTAGTGTATATATATGTGTCTGTGTGTGAATTAGTGTGTATATTAGTGTATATATGTGTCTGTGTGTGTTAGTGTGTATATTAGTGTATATATATGTGTCTGTGTGTGTTAGTGTGTATATTAGTGTATATATGTGTCTGTGTGTGTTAGTGTGTATATTAGTGTATATATGTGTCTGTGTGTGTTAGTGTGTATATTAGTGTATATATGTGTCTGTGTGTGTTAGTGTGTATATTAGTGTGTATATGTATATTAGTGTGTATATGTGTGTGTATATTAGTGTATATATGTGTGTTAGTGTGTATATTAGTGTGTATATTAGTGTGTATGTGTGTGAGTTAGTGTGTATATTAGTGTATGTATGTGTCTGTGTGTGTTAGTTTGTATATTAGTGTGTATATGTGTGTGTATATTAGTGTATATATGTGTGTTAGTGTGTATATTAGTGTGTATATTAGTGTGTATATTAGTGTGTATGTGTGTGAGTTAGTGTGTATATATGTGTCTGTGTGAGTTAGTGTGTATATTAGTGTATATATGTGTCTGTGTGTGTTAGTGTGTATATTAGTGTATATATGTGTCTGTGTGTGTTAGTGTGTATATTAGTGTATATATGTGTCTGTGTGAGTTAGTGTGTATATTAGTGTATGTATGTGTCTGTGTGTGTTAGAATGTATATTAGTGTGTATATGTGTGTGTATATTAGTGTGTATATGTGTGTGTATATTAGTGTATATATGTGTGTTAGTGTGTATATTAGTGTGTATATTAGTGTGTATGTGTGTGAGTTAGTGTGTATATTAGTGTATGTATGTGTCTGTGTGTGTTAGTTTGTATATTAGTGTGTATATGTGTGTGTATATTAGTGTATATATGTGTGTTAGTGTGTATATTAGTGTGTATATTAGTGTGTATATTAGTGTGTATGTGTGTGAGTTAGTGTGTATATATGTGTCTGTGTGAGTTAGTGTGTATATTAGTGTATATATGTGTCTGTGTGTGTTAGTGTGTATATTAGTGTATATATGTGTCTGTGTGTGTTAGTGTGTATATTAGTGTATATATGTGTCTGTGTGTGTTAGTGTGTATATTAGTGTATATATGTGTCTGTGTGTGTTAGTGTGTATATTAGTGTGTATATGTGTGTGTGTGTGTGTATATTAGTGTGTATATATGTGTGTATATTAGTGTGTATATTTGTGTATATATGTGTGTGTTAGTGTGTATATTAGTGTGTATATGTGTGTGTATATTAGTGTATATATGTGTGTTAGTGTGTATATTAGTGTGTATATGTGTGTGTGTGTGTGTGTGTGTGTATATTAGTGTGTATATATGTGTGTATATTAGTGTGTATATGTGTGTGCATATTTGTGTATATATGTGTGTTAGTGTGTATATTAGTGTGTATATGTGTGTGTATATTAGTGTATATATGTGTGTTAGTGTGTATATTAGTGTGTAAGTGTGTGTGTGAGCCTGGGGCTGACAGTTGCTCCGGGTACCAAGATCCATCTGCCTCTGAGAAACAAACAGGGGTGAATAGGAATTAAAGGAACGGTACCTTTGCCGCAATTATCCGTAGAACAACGACACGGATCCCAGGCTGTTTGGATGGAAATAATGAAATAAAAAGTTTTCTGTGTCAGCATTAAAGTGTGAAATGTTCCAGTGCTGCCATCTTCTGGCCAGTAGTGTCACTGCAGGAGTGAAATAGTAACTGTGCTACAGTATAACCCTGTGCCCCCAGCTCACCCCCGACTGGGTCTCACTAAGGAGAAGGATGTACTTAAAGGGATACTATGCAAATCTGCATACAATGTTTTCCTATTTGTGCTTTTCTATTGGATACTCGTGTCTTTCCCACTGGGTACCGCCAAGTGTCTGCAGATATGGCATTAGTAGAATAAAGGCTTTTAACTATGAAAGGTCCCAGCAGTCTGTCAAGGGATTCTGGGAGTTGTAGTAGAGCAAGAAGGGGGTGAATATATTCTTGTTGTGGTGCCAGCAATGCCCCATCCAGAGACAGAGAGTTAGGAGGGAAGGCCCATTAGTCCAGTGAAAAAGAAAAGAAAACCACTTTCTTAAATGGAAACACAAGGGTCAGAATATACCAACCCCCTCCTTCCTAGCATCCATCTGCGCTATTAACACCAATGGAGTCTTGTCCCAATTCCTACTGGAGGCCTATTCCCTGTTCTTCCTTATGTAAAGGCATGGGAAAGGGACCTTGGTCATTCCCTGGAGAAGCAACACCACCCAAACCTTTAGGGATCCATAGCCCATAATCATCAATACATCCCTCCCTGCTGGTATCAAGTTATAAGACTCTTGTACAATGGTACCTGCTCCCAACCAGGATCCAATAGCCCATTCCTATAGCCCAATATGTTTCATGGGATGAGCATGGCCTTCAGTACATGGTGGCAATGCTCTAGAGTCAATAAGGAACAAATCGAGTGTAATGCAAGCGGCTTAGCCCCTTCATGTTTATTGAAAGTGTAGCAGCAACGTTTCGGGGACGTACCCCTTCGTCAGGCAATGCTCTACAGTCCAGCAATATTAGACTAGAGTGTATGGAGCAATCACTAGTTTAAACATTTATAAGATTCCAGAACAAGTTCTGTTGGGACATAAAGTCCCCAGTACAGCAGATTTCTTATTAACCAGACAGCTAAACTGACTACTGTGAAACCATGAAAATCCTAAATCCACACAGCTACTCAAACCCAACACAAACTGGATCATGGGTAATAAAAAAACTCACTATTTGTTGACAGACAAACCCAGTTCCAAAGGGTATGGGATCCCTGGATCCAGTATGTTGCCCTGTCTGGTATGGACCTTGCTTTCCTCTGTAATTAATCGACCAATCAATCATGTTTAAACTTTGTTGGGGTAAGAGGGATGGCCATATAAGAATGGTTCAGGACCTAAAGTGAATATCTCTAGCCTGGAAGCAACTTTCTGTTTGGGTGCTACCCCTCATCTTTTACCCCAATTTGCCTCTTTTTTTTACTTCAAAAACAACAATGTGAGGGCTACAGGTTGCCTATTTATGGCTTCATTGCCACAATAAGAATAAGAGGAATGACAGCTGTAGCTTCTCCTTGGCTGTAGCAATACAAGCCATTAGTAGCCTTGGACTAGTGATTGCATTCAACTGGATGCACTGACAGCCATTAGCAGTCACCAAAAGGCCTGTGCCAAAGCCCCAAGCCCATAGGAATACTGTTTTGGATTTAAGGTTGAGGAAAGACAAAGATTCATCAAGGTCAAGGTTTTCATCAAATACATCCCACCTGCCTTCTAGCTGATCCATACACAGATACAATCCAATTTAGAAACAGCAATAAGGCCAGTTCTGCCCCCCCATTCAAGCCCTTTAGATGCATTTATAGATGCCCGGGGTCCATACAAATATGGGTTAGACCATTTATTGTTATGTTTGCTATGAATTTGTTACAGTATATTTATAATAGAGGCTTAAGAAGGTTGGACATTTTCCAAAAAGGCCCTGATGCACCTCAAGGCGGTATTTCTGGAAGCCAATGCGCTGGTAGAGCTTCTGTGCAGAGTATTGTATTATATCCGTTTCCAGGCACACAGCTTTGTACCCACACTCTTTAGCAAAGCCAATCACCTTCAGGCACAGCGCCTTGGCTATTCCCTTCCTCCTGTGGTCCCTTCCAACACAAAGGCGCTTGAGCACCATCTCATCTTCTGACTCCTCTGATGGTTGGGCGGCCACCATGCCAACAACCTTCCCGTCCGACTCTGCCACCCAGAAACAGGAGTTGCTCCTCACCATGTAGGTCGTCTCTGTGTCCTGCAGGTCCTCTCTCTGGATCTCAATAACATAATTATGAAATTTGGAGTTTATCACCCACCAACCTCCAGCCAATATGGCAGCCAGGCAGGTAAATGAGAGTATGTATGACTTGGTACCCAGTAACATGGAGGCAAATAATAACAAGAGTGTCACATAGACCCGAGGTGCCTTCAGAACATACAGACAGGCAGCAGGAAAGTGCTCCATGGTGCCTTCAGCAAACAAATGGCACACAGCGGCGTAGTCCTTCTTTCTGTACTTCCGAATGGAGAAGCTGCCCATGGCTGCCCACTCAAGCGGCACGTATATCTGTATCAGAATGAGATAACATAGTATGTAACTGGGACGGGCCAAGGTATCTTGGCTTCTTAGGCAAGGGCAGCTGCCATATTGCCCCAATGGTGTAGTGTGTGTGAGCCTGGGGCTGACAGTTGCTCCGGGTACCAAGATCCATCTGCCTCTGAGAAACAAACAGGGGTGAATAGGAATTAAAGGAACGGTACCTTTGCCGCAATTATCCGTAGAACAACGACACGGATCCCAGGCTGTTTGGATGGAAATAACGAAATAAAAGGTTTTCTGTGTCAGCATTAAAGTGTGAAATGTTCCAGTGCTGCCATCACGAGTGACATATTAACCTCTGTGCTACAGTATAACCCTGTGCCCCCAGCTCACCCCCGACTGGGTCTCACTAAGGAGAAGGATGTACTTAAAGGGATACTATGCAAATCTGCATACAATGTTTTCCTATTTGTGCTTTTCTATTGGATACTCGTGTCTTTCCCACTGGGTACCGCCAAGTGTCTGCAGATATGGCATTAGTAGAATAAAGGCTTTTAACTATGAAAGGTCCCAGCAGTCTGTCAAGGGATTTAAAGGGTACTTAAAGGGATACTATGCAGATCTGCCTTTATAAATATATTGTAACGCATGGGGCGTAGGTCTCCCTTATTCAATACACGTATGCCATAACCAGCACCAATAGCATAGACGTTACTGGGCCCTACAAGCAAGAATGAATATCCTTTCTGTATTGATGGTAAATTCTCCTTTCCTTTCCCCTCGGTGTGTGCCATTTGTTCCCAGAGGACAGGGAAGAAGACAAATCTCCATATTGGCCATGGGTGCAGCTCTAATCCCAGAAACTCACATCATGGTGGCACCTTTATGGTCTAAACATACACACATAACCATGTGGGCAGCAGACCCCTCAGCTGCAGTGGGGAGGTTGGGATCAGGGAGATAACACACCATAGGAACCAAATGCAAAGAGCAAAACTGGGCACAAAGCACCATGCAAACAGCAGTGCCCGTCTGTGCCCAGGGTCAGCGCATGGAGGGGCACATGGAGGGGCACATGGAGGGGCACATGGAGTGGCTGTGGGTGTTCCCTGGCACCTCTAACTTGGCTCCCCTTAGTGCTTTAGCCCTAGCGTCACTTTCCTTAGCCCATCCATTCCTGAGGGTGACATCATAGCCTTGCTATATCAGTGCCCTGATGTCACAGGTCCTCCCCTAGTGTCGTTGACTGGTCCACCAACCTCATCCCCCCATTCCCTTTGTCTGGCCAAAGGTGACAACCCAAATGTAGAGTAGGTATCAGATGGGCATTTATGTTATTATGATACTTTCTGCTAAATCTGGCTGGGGGAATTTTTCTTGGAACAGTGATCACCCAAGACTGGATCTCCTAAAGCTGCTGCCCTAGGCACGGACCCTCAGGTGCCCTCAGGAGGATATGGCCCAACAAATGTCCAGTCCAACAAACGGACCCCCCCTCCCCCCACTGTGCATCTCATTGAGTTCAGCTGCTTTGATCCAATCTTGTTTGTACTGAGCTGTCACAAAAATATGGGACCCTCTGACAAAATGTGGGTGCTGACCAGTATTGCAGGTCTCGGCTACAGCAATTTGGCTCCCCGGGCTGCTGTTTCTCAGCATAAACCCTCAATCATTATGCTATTTGTTCATTTCATTAGATTTCTAGATTTCATCTGGAATGGGAATGAGTATGAGTATTTTTTTACCCACAGTGCAAACTTATTTCCCAGAATTCCTGCATCATTGCCAATTCTATATGCTGAGGGAATGGCTTCCTGTAATAATTATTTGCCCACTATTTCCCTGGGCCACCTCTTCTAACAAGAGGAATGAGGCTCCATTAAACATTGTCCATGATGCACCCAGTCCCCACAGACTTTGCCCCACTGTCACTTCTTGGTGCCCCCCTCTTCCTCAGGCAGTGGAATAACCTGACAGAACCCTACAAATATATCTTCAGGAGACACAGTTTGCACCTTCAGCCGCCCATGTTCTTTCTGCTCCAGTCTCCATTCACACTTCTCTCCCATCTACCCACCTGCTATTATGTGGCTGAAAGGGACTGGTATAGTAAACATGCAACAGGCCATGGCCGGGATCACCCTGAAACCCTTATAGTTGCTAAGTCTGGTGTATGGTATTTATGCTGGTTGCCAAGGGCCCCTGACTGGTGTACCCCTTGTTCTCCATTATGGCAGCCCTGCCTACAACTGCCAGGAAAGAAAATGGAATTGGGAATGTACTGCAGACCCCCAAGACCCTCCCCAGGACTGATAGGCCAGTTATGATACTGTTAGTGCTGGGAGGCAGGTCTCTGATGCTCAGTGACGTAGTTTGGGAAGGGACTCACCATGTCTTTGCCTGGAGGGTCGGTGGAGCATTGTATTAACTCATGATGTGCCAGTTTGCTAGCCACATTGTGCCCCACTGTTTGCCAACACAAGGCAGCGGCCATGTTGACTTTCTATATAGTGCATTACTGTATTCTGCCCTAGTACAGGTATAGGACCCGTTATCCAGAATGCTCGGGACCAAGGGTAACTCCGGGCAGGGGGGCAGGGCATGACATCACTGGGAGGGACAGTGACGTCATGCTGGTGGGACTATGAAATCCTGGAGGCGGGCTACGATGTGGCAATCGACAATTGCCCAATTGGCACGTCAATCTCAAAGAGTCCTGCTCAGTTTTCCAAATTGGGGAAATCAGGTTGCTCACCAGTGCTCTGCACTCCCTTCTAGGCTGACTCCTGCCAGTGGGCTTATTCCTTTCCCTGTTCAATGAATCCCAGGCCATAGGCCTCCGACTCTTCCCTGGACTGAGACTGCTTTTGTCCATATGTCAGGATCTTCATCAGGACATTTGGCCAGTGGACTGGGGGGTGAATTTTTAGTTGTAACTTGAAATTATTGGCCGGCATGTCGGTCTGAGTTCTGTTAATTCTCTTTTGTGAAGTTTTTAATAAAACCACATAAAAACCCCATACTACAAATCTCCCATTAACTGTGGCACAATCAAGGTGTTGCTGCCCTCTAGAGGAGAATTTATTACACTTCATTACTAAAAAATGAATTGACCTCTGTTGCATTACAAGCTGGAGGCTACAGATAAGATATTTATATGAATAAAATAAAGTATACTGTTTGGACTTTTTTGCATGTTTTTGGCCTAGTGGGGGCCAATAGCAAATGCAATTGTTGCCAGAACCTAAAAGCATCCCTATGGACCTCGCCAGCAGATGGACAGTAAGAGTAAAGAAGCTACTTGGCTGGTTAGCAGTCACTTGAGACTAATGTGCGGCACGGCGTGTGTTGCTTTCAGCAGAACCAAGCTTGTTACTAGTTTATCATCATCATCATCATTTATCCATAAAGCACCAGCAAGTTACACAGCACTTTACATTCAAACAGAAGTCTTAAATCATTCAACAGACCAGGGTTATAGAATAACAATAGGATTGAAGGGCCCTGATCACTACAGCTTACAATTTAAACTGTTTGCTAGAATTGTACCCCTAGCAGTGACCCAAACAGTCACATATACATATACAGTACAATAATGGTGGGCTAAACCATATACAATAATGGTGGGCTAAACCATATACAATAATGGTGCCATTGAGGTGACAGGCCATGATTATTCTATCCAGTACGTGTAATAGAAAACAGAGAAGTTTGTGAATCTAGTAGTAATGCCGGGAGCGATTTTGACATTGGTTTTCTCAAAGCCCATTCCTTCATACAGCCTGTGAGCGGCGCGCTGGATCATAGATGTGTCCAGATTCACACGCCGGTACCCACGCTGCCTGGCAAAGTCAATGGCTTTCATGCAAAGGGCCTTGCCAATGCCCCGCACCCGCTGCTCAGAAGCAACAGAGAGTCTCCGGAGGACCATGGCATCCTTGGAATCCTGGGTTGGTTGGATTCCCACCATTCCAATTACTCTCCCCTCAGACTCTGCCACCCAGAAGCAGGAATTGTTGGCCATCATATAGGATTTCTCAATGTCCAACAGGTCTGCTCTGTGGCACTTATTCACATACTGGGAGAAGATTGACTTCATGCCATACCAACCAGTGGCCATCAGGAGGGCCAGGCTTCCAAAGGAGAATGTGTAGGACTTGGAAAGCAGATATAAAGTGATGAATGGAATGAATAGAAGGACCTGGATCTGGGGAAGTTTCAGCAGATAGAAAGAGGTGGCTGGGAGTTGCTCCATCATCCCCTGTGCAAATATGAGGCGAACAGTATCATAGTCACTGCTCTTGTATCTTCTTATAGAAAATTCCGCCATGTCATGCTCTCTCCAGCTGGAATCTGTACCTGTATAGTAATCAGAGAATAATAAACAGAGGTCAGAATTATACAACATGGAGCATATGGCTCAGTATCATTTAGTTTAGGGGTAAATCCTTTAGACATGTGACAGGTCCCTTAGCATAAGACTATAAGGAACCTATACTTGTTTGAGTGAAACCAATCTCACCTTCAGTACTTACCCTAGGTCAGAGCTTGGGTTCCCTGTACTTCTTGCCCCATGGCTATTATTTCCCATGTACAGACAGGTGGATTGGGTTTGGCCCAACTGAGGAGTCTGATGGTTCTCCTATTGCATTACTCTATATGGGCAGGATGTTTAGAGAATGCTAGTCCAGGGTCTGACTGGCCCAGTGGGCCACCAGGAATATAACAAGTGTGCTTTGGCTCTTGTGGCTCTGCTAACCCACTCTCTCCATTAACTCCAGGCTTCGGCACATCTCACACCATCATGGCCGCAAGGAGGAAGCCTGGTAGATAGTGGGGAGGAGGGGTTTGATGTCACGACTGGGGTGGGGGGCCCCAGGGAGCAGTCCTAGTGGTCTCCGGCACCCCAATCCAACCCTTTGTTGGACCTTAGACTTGGAAAACCCAAGTCAGCTTCAGGTCATGGTTTGCCATGCCACGGGAAGGAAAGTTACCAAGAAGCAATATATATAGAGAATTACATCTCTATATAGATTGTAAGCTCTACGGGGCAGGGACTTCCATCCTCTTGTGTCTTTGACTCTTAACTTATTGCAACTGTATCTTGTATTTATTTGTATTTATTGTTATACTTTGTATTTATCTATTATTATCTTAATAACCCCCTGTTTGTATTCAGGGCCGGATTTCTGTTCTGGGCGCCCCGAGGCCGCCCCTGTACGTCGCCTCCCCTCCACCCGTGCACATGTGCAAACGCGCGCCTCCCCCAGTGCGCATGCGCAAACGCGCCCCCCAGTGCGCATGCGCAAACGCGCGCCCCCCCCCAGTGCGCATGCGCAAACGCGCGCCCCCCCAGTGCGCATGCGCAAACGCGCCCCCCAGTGCGCATGCGCAAATGCGCGATAACCCCCCCGTGAGTGCGCATGCGCTACTTTAAACTCCCATATGGAACAGTGGGGAGAGGTCCCGACTGCTCCGTATGGGAGCCAAATTTAAAAATTTTCTTGCGGTGGGGCGGCATGCCGCCCCTAAACTTCTGCCGCCCTAGGCCTGGGCTTTTGTGGCCTCTCCACAAATCCGGGCCTGTTTGTATTAATGTATTCTACTGTACAGCGCTGGGTACATAAGTAGCACTTTATAAATAAAGATATACATACATACATACATACATACATACATACATACATACATCTCTATGTCTGGGAATATAAGAGGTGGAAACTGCATTAATTAGTCATGGAATGATCCCCAGTAGGTCAAACAGACAGTGACATATCACTACAGACTTCAGCCCTTTCCTGCAATAGTGACAAGATTATCTTATTAAAGATTAACAGCCATAAAATACCCACACTGCATGGCTCATTAGCCGCCAGAAACAGATACATGCTCCTGGGTATATTCACACAGGCCCTTGGCAATATAGAAAGGCTGGGAACCCAATCTGTGGGAAACTGTGTCTGTGGGTGCTGAGAGATACAGTTCAACAGCATGCGTATAGGGAACAACTGCTTCACAGTGCAATTCTCCTTTTCTACATTTTCCTCCTAAGGGATCCCTCTGATCCTACCTTCGCCTACATTTGTAGGAGACCAGCCAGCTGGCTGCCAGAGGGTTAAGTTACTGATGTAGGAAGCATCTCTGGTCACTCTTCTCTCCCATCTCAGCTCCACAGCTCTGAGATTTAAAGTCTAAATGAGCTGCTGAGGAGGGAGAGAGTTAACTTATAGGGGTAGTTCACCTTTATGTTAACTTTTAGTATAACATAGAAAGGCCAATTCTAAGTAACTTTTCAATTGGTTTTCATTATCTATTGTTTATAGTTTTTGAATTATTTGCCTTTTCCTTCTAACTCTTTGCAGCTTTTAAACAGGGGTCCCTGACCCCCTGAGCCTATTGCTCTGTGAAGCTACAGTTTAATTGTTATTGTTACTTTTTAGTACTTATTTTGCTATTCAGCCCCTCTCCTATTCTTTCAAACCACATGCTGGTTGCTAAGGTAGCTTGGATCCTAGTAACCAAACAGCTGCTGGAACTTCAAGCTGCCAAACAAGAACTGAATTCATTAAAAAAAAACTACAGATAATAAAAAATGAAGACCAAGTGCAAATTGTCTCAGAATATCACTCTCTACATCGTACTAAAAGTTAACTCAAAGGGGAAAACCCCTTTTATATATAAATAGACCATTTCATATGGAGACAGAAAACACCAGTGATTTCTGTGTAGTGGAAGTGATTACTACTCAGCCTTTAGGTATCAGAAATCAGCAGTTTCTATTGAGGAGAAATCAGCGGCTGTAGGGTAACTGGCACCTACCTTGGAGTGGGTGTAACAGACCTGCTGCCTTGGTGGGCAAATAAATTCCCTCCTTGTTTGGCACGTGGCTCCGGCTCTGTATGATCCTCGTTGGACCTGTGGACTCTGCTCTCCCCTGAATAGAGAAACGCCCCGGATTTCCCAACATTCCATGACACTTGTAACTAATTCCCATATGGGATATGTGCTGCCTGTAGGACACACGGTGGGACAGGTAGACCCCAACTCAGAAATATTTGCTTGAGCTTCTTGTGCTTTATCATATTTTACAATTGAAGTAGTGACCTGTAGATTAGGGCGTTTGACTGCCATTATCTTCTGTTTGTTTACTTTTTATTATTTATCTTCCTATTCAGTCCCCCTCCTGTTTACATTCCAGTCTCCTGTTAAAAGCACTGCTTGGTTGCTAGGGTAAAAAAGACCCTAGCTACCAGATAGCTGCCGAAATACAAAACTGGAGGTTTGCTCTGCTGAACAAAAAGATAAATAACTGAAAAAAATTATGACCAATTGCAAACTGTCTCAGAACATCAGCGTCTACTTCAGGGGTCTCCAACCTTTCTTACTCGTGAGCCACAGTCAAATGTAAAAAGACTTGGGGACAGGGTCGGACTGGGCCGATGGGACACTGTGAAAAATCCTGGTGGGCCCCAGGGGCCCAGACCTGACCCTTGCCGGTACTCCTGTTAAATTTATGTGCGCTAGGGGAGGATGTCACGTGGGGGACCCTGGGAGGGGTTAGGGGGGCCCCTGGGGGGGTTAGGGGATGCGTCTGGTGGGGGCACCTACAGGGCCCCTGGGGCAAGAGCCCTGGTGGCCCCTGCACCCCCCAGTCCAACCCTGCTTGGAGAGCAACACAAGCACCATAAAAAATCATGGAGGTGCCAAATAAGGGCTGTGATTGGCTATTAGGGGCCTCTATGCACACTATCAGCTTACAGGGGGGTATATTTGGCAGTAAGTCTTGTTTTTATTCAACCAAAACTTGCCCCCAAGTCAGGAATTCAAAAATAACTCCCTGGTTTGGGGGCACTGAGAGCAACATCCAAGGGGTTGGGGAGCAACATGTTGCCCCCAAGATTGTTGGGTGCTGATTGAGTAAAAGGATGAACCTTAGGTGCAAAGCCATTTTACAAGGGGGAGGAGACATACAGTACATACAGGCTATGAGTGACACCAGTGTGTCGGATTACTAATGGCCCAAATGAAAACAGAACTCATAGCAACAAATACACAGTTTAGTAACAAGGCACAAAATGACATGACGTCCTGAGAAACATCCAGACTAAAATACAAAGAAACAAATGATCTCCAGCTTTATTTGAACGTTGGTTAAGTTTGTGTCTTTTTTGCCCTTTGTATACATTCCAACCAACATCACGTGGGCAGAGGAGACACCACACCGGCCAATACTAGATTGTTTCTTGCTTATTTTTCTTTTGACTTTTATATTCAAAGTCAAACATCTCAGGAGGCTTCTGGTTCTACCTCTTTCATGAAGACTTTCTAAGATTTATTTAGTACATGTATGGAACCTGTTATCCAGAAGGCTCAGGACCTGGGGTTGTCTGGATAAGTGATTGTGAGGTTTGACATAATACCCTATATTCTCATATTCATACACTTTGATACTTTGATACACTTTGATGCTTAGCATATCATACTCCATTTTAGAAATGTATCTCCATTTTGTAACAGCAACCAGCAAGACTTGAACATCCCATAATAGTTGTTTTTTCCAAAAAGTATCCTGGCACAGCTTGCATCTTACAGGATATAAACCTTCAAAAAACAACTTTATCTTATCTATGTACTAACATCGTGTTCTATGTAAAATTTATGTCCTGCATTGGCCGTCCTTGAAGAACATCCTTGAAGATAATGAGGTTCTACTCTATTTTTTTTATAATGATTCCTTTGTATCTGTATGTACTCAAAAGGGTATAAAAGCTCCGATCACGTAAGAATAAACTGAACAAGTGAGAACTTCCATTGTGGTTGTGTCGTCCTTGTTCCCGTATATACGTCTTTGTCCCGGCAGGAGGGCTCCCACAGGTCACTACATTTACAGTCTGCGGTCAGGAACCTTACAGTGATCTTTCCATAATTTGGATCTCCATACCTTAAGTCTACCTAGGCTTTATTTTGCCACCAATATGGGTAAATTATATCTTAGTTGGGATCAAGTACAGGTACTGTTTTATTATTACAGAGAAAAGGGAATCATTTAACCATTAAATAAACCCAATAGGACTGTTCTGCCCCAATAAGGGGTAATTATATCTTAGTTGGGATCAAGTACAGGTACTGTTTTATTATTACAGAGAAAAGGGAATCATTTAACCATTAAATAAACCCAATAGGACTGTTCTGCCCCAATAAGGGGTAATTATATCTTAGTTGGGATCAAGTACAGGTACTGTTTTATTATTACAGAGAAAGGGAATCATTTAACCATTAAATAAACCCAACAGGGCTGTTCTGCCCCAATAAGGGGTAATTATATCTTAGTTGGGATCAAGTACAGGTACTGTTTTTATTATTACAGAGAAAAGGGAATCATTTAACCATGAAATAAACCCAATAGGGGCTGTTCTGCCCCAATAAGGGGTAATTATATCTTAGTTGGGATCAAGTACAGGTACTGTTTAATTATTACAGAGAAAAGGGAATCATTTAACCATTAAATAAACCCAATAGGGCTGTTCTGCCCCCCAATAAGGGGTAATTATATCTTAGTTGGGATCAAGTACAGGTACTGTTTTATTATTACAGAGAAAAGGGAATCATTTAACCATTAAATAAACTCAATAGGGCTGTTCTGCCCCAATAAGGGGTAATTATATCTTAGTTGGGATCAAGTACAGGTACTGTTTTATTATTACAGAGAAAAGGGAATCAGGTTTCCGGATAACTGGTCCCATACCTGTAATAACCATCTGAACTGATTCGTCTTTTTTAGGGTTCTTTTTTTTGGATCCTTCTTTCTGAATCTGCTCATGAAACCAGTTTATTTAAGAGTAAGCTGTAGGCCGGTGCTGAGGAGAGGCGGCAGCTGATTGTGTACCATACATTATAAACCACTGGATTTGCTATGATTTGATGTTGTATCTGTAATCAATAACTGTAAAAGATGTATATTGATGAACAAGTGATGGGCGGATTGCAACACGGGATTTCTTGAAGCCAACACTTTCATACAAGTTTATCGCCGCATGTTGTATATTGGCTGTTTCCAGACACACAGCGTTGAAGCCCCGCTGCCGGGCAAAATCAATGACCGTCTGGCACAGTTTTGTGCCAATTCGCTGCTGCCGATAGTCCCGGGCAACAGATATATGTAGCAGCAACAGCTCATCGTCTGCATCTGTAGATGGTTGGGCTCCCACTGTGCCCACAACCTTCCTGTCTATCTCTGCCACCCAGAAACAGGCATTTTCACTCATCATGTAGGACTTCTCAATATCAAGCATGTCATTACGCAGAGCGTGGCTTGCAACTCCATGGAATTCAGAGTACAAGCCGTAAAAACCAGCAGCCAACAGGGCGACAAGGCTGGTAAGGGCCAGAACGTAGGAACCGGTGCCCATGAATACACTGGTACATGTCACAAAGGTAATAAAATAAAATCGAGGCGTCGTCAGTGTGTACATACAGGCTGCTGGGAGATGCTCTTTAGTTCCTTCGGCAAACAAGAAGCGGGCAGTCTCATAGTCACTGGTTTTGTATTTCCTTATGGAAACATTGGCCATGATGCTCCGGCTAAGCAATGGCCTCCTCCTATAATAATGAGAAATAACATGTTAATAACTGACTGGGAAGCCCTGATGGTTATTCACTTCTCACTTTCTCTCCAAAATCAGAGCAGGAACCAAACCAGAAATTAATGCCCATTATCCCTGGTACCTGGTTATGGGATGTGCAGCTATCGATTGTAATTACTGAGCATGCTCAGTGGGGACTGTCAGGGTAGAAGGTTGGCAACCAGACATATAGAGCATGTAAAGTTGGAGGAAAATGAAAGTAATTGAGATGGCAAGCCATTGTAAACATGGACTCCATTCCACGTGGCCGTCCTGTTATACGGACTGTGACAGGCAGGCTACATGCAGTGAAGAAATGGGAGCCAGGAATTCTTTAACATTTAATAAATGATCATTTAATAGAAGGAACTCACTGATACATCATATTCATATAAGTACAGTTTATCAAAAATATATATATTTCCCAAATATGAATGTTACCAATCTCACCACTATGGAATGCAAAGCAGGAGTAAAAATATTGGTAGAGATTCTTCATGGAAACCCCTCACTGTAATGCCGGGTCCCCTCTGTAGATTGTACAGGTGTCGGCCTGACCAGCCAGGGCCCTAACCCACTAACCACTGTTGCAGCAAAGGATTAACTATAACCGGACCCTGTAGAATCGGGACATGAAAGAGTTAACCAGATTTCCTCATCCATGCCCGCCTCTCTTGCTCACTCACAGGCCATTGGTCAGTTGTTCTCGTATGATAAGTCTCTTATAAGGTTTGTTGCTGTTTATGGATCTGTCAGGGTGGGTGCAATAGCCCCCTGAGGGGCGTGTTAACTAAGATTGGAGATAAATATCTCCGGTGATGTTGCCCATAGCAACTAATCAGCAATAAGATTTGAACAGTCACCTATAAGTTAGATATCAAAGCAAAGACTTAATTGGTTGCTACAGGCAACATCACCGGTGATATTTATCTCCATTCTTCTTCAGAATATAGATAAGCCACTCCCTCTGACACACCCCAGGCATCATACTTATTATTATTATTATACATATTTATAAAAGGCAAACATTTTCTGCAGATAAATGGGTGTATACACTGAATATACAAAAAACAACCCATGCAAGTGGTAGAGTGGACCCTGCCCAAAGGAGCTTGTAATATTAATATATATATATATATATACAGTATACACAGTATATATATATATATATATAAAAGCAAACACACGCTCTGCACTCTAACCGTACATGTTATCGGCAGTAGATATCGGTGATGCCTGTAACTGGTCATATACTACATAATCAGTAACTGTAATTTCCACAATAAAGATACTCAGAGATGACAGCTTGGTTACCATTGGTCACTAGGAAAGGTTACACGAATGTTAGGGAAACACAGACATAAACTACATAACGTTACAAGGGTAACCTTCAATATATATATTATGGGTGGCCTCTTGGGGTGGAAATAGGGTGTTACTACGGGTGTCAGCTTATGGCTAAAGTACAAAGCTCTTTCTCTGTTCCTCTGAACAGCTGCTACTTCACTGCCTAAAGGTTTTTATGAGATCCAGACAGCTCTCCCTTTCTCTGAAGAGCTGGGTCAGACTGGCCTATCAGGGCCCCACTGGCCCGGGCACATTGGCAAGCTGTACAGTACAGGGGAGCAGTATGGGGCTTAGGACAAGGGCACACTTAGGGGCTGATTTACTTACCCACGAACGGGTCGAATGGAGTCCGATTGCGTTTTTTTCGTAATGATCGGTACTTTGCGATTTACTTTTACGCGAAAAATGCGCAACTTTTCGCGTAAGTTTTAACGCTACGAAAAATGCGCAACTTTTTACGCAACTTTCGTAATGGATACGAAAAACTCGCGTTTTTACGCAAAAATCGTATTGGATCCGAAAAATTCGTAAAGAATCCGAAAAAATCGCAAAACATACGAAAAAGTCGCAAAATGTTCGTTTTCAAGTCGGAACTTTTCCAATTCGGGTCGGATTCGTGGGTTAGTAAATCAGCCCCTAAGAGTTGGGTCCTCTTTGCAAGCAGAGAGAAGCCGATCTACTTACACTTCTGTGACGGCCACAGCATTGGCCTGAGAGCAGCAACACGGAGTAAAGATTGGGGTCAAAAATGTATACTTTCTTGCTCTTCGGGCTGATTTCGGTTCTGTGTAGCTGCAATAGACACAGGAGCACATAGGAGCGGTTCCCCTGCTTACAAAATGCAGTTGGAGAGACGTGGACCCTACACTTTGTGTTCCCTGCGCTTTGGGTCCCATCTCCCCCTGTCTGACACAGTTTCCTTATCATCTATAACAAACATTTGTCCAAAAGGAGAAGGACAGAGACTGTAGCCAGTTACACTGAGTGTGTGGTCAGGCCAGGTCATTTATATTTACCAGTGTGGAGGTGTGCAGGGTCCTCTCTGCGTTCCTCTCCCCTGAGCGGCTGCTGTCGCACTGACACCCTACCTTGGTTTTTATGCCAGATCCAGACCAGCCCCCCTTCCCTTGTATTAATCAGCTACAAGCTAGTTGGCTGAATTTGGGAGATCCAAAGGGTACTTTGAGTTTTGTATCACAAACCAGTTATCATCCCAACTCTGCTTCTGTATCTGCTGCCATGTTGTCCCATAGAGCCTGAGGGGGAGCTCTGTTGGCAGAATAAACAGTATGAACTCATCCCTGGAAATGCTGGGAAATACTGTTATAAAGAGATGGGGCTAAGAATTTACCATAGTGGTTTTGTTGTATGTGTATGTCCTGGTTATCATGAAATCGTCTTTGCTTCATATATTTGGAACTAAACAACAGTGAGTGTCGGTCAGGGAAGGACTACACTCTCCTTGCACTTTAGGGCCCTTTAGGTGCCAATAGGCCCTCACTAGTGTAGATCTAGGGCCCAGTTAGGGACTCAGGGAATTGTTTCATAAGAACCAGAAAGTTTGTTAGTCAGGTCCCCTCTCTGAGCAGAATAGGTGAGAGCCCCAGGTTCCGGTGCTCGTTAGGGTCAGTCCCCCCTGCTCAGCTAGTGTCCCTCTTCTACCCAAAAGGAGCACCAGGACTAAATACTGGGCACTGCAATCCCTGGGAACAGCAGAGGAACAGGGATCCCCAACCTTTCTTACTCGTGAGTCACAGTCATATATAAAAAGACTTGGGGAGCAACACAAGCACCATAAAAGTTCATGGAGGTGCCAAATAAGGGCTGTGATTAAGGGCTATTAGGCACCTCTATGCACCCTATCAGCTTACAGGGGGCTTTATTTGGTAGTAAATCTTGTTTTTATTCAACCAAAACTTGCCCCCAAGTCAGGAATTCAAAATAACTCCCTGGTTTGGGGGCACTGAGAGCAACACCCAAGGGGTTGGGGAGCAACATGTTGCCCCTGAGTCACTGGTTGGGGATCACTTTATTAAAGGATTACAAATGTAATATACTGGCTCTCATGGAAGTTACACCATGTATTACACGTTTGTACACAACCAGCAGGCCTGGACTACTTGTACTTGACATACTTTGTACTTGTTCATTTATGGTTGTGATTTACCTGTTCCAGTAAAATAGAGAGAGCTGCATTCACTCTCAGTATAAATATGCTGTGTAGGTATATACTGTGGGGTGCTGAAGAGGGCAGTGGCAGTAAATGGGGAGCAGATTATTACCTGGTGATTTTCCTCCCCCATTTTTTTGCATGTTGCAGGGCACACATGTTTTACATTGACTGTCACCTCCGACTGCCGCTGGGCCCCTTGGGCACGCCACTGGCCTTTACTCAATGTGATACCTCTATTCAGCAATATGTTCTCACAGGTTTGATTCTAATACATTTAACAGTTTCTCCATGTTTCTGTAGGAGGATATTCATTCTTACACATGTTGTTGTATATAAAACTAGCCAATAACTAGACTTTATTGGATCCCACAGCAGAATTGTTCCCCCAAAAGCTTAAACAGGGTGACCTGAGCCTGCTGGGCCCTCGACACTTGTGAGCCACCTGTTGCCACTGGATCTCTCGCCATAGTTACGCCTGTGTCAGTTTGGGCAGCTGCATATTCATGTGAGATTAATACGAGCGGTTCCATTATGACTTTATTCTGTATCTATAAGTAAAGATAGAGAATTTTGAAAATCGTCCAAAAAGTGATGGAACAATTTCTACGGCTGTTCTTTCAAAGCCGAGGCGTTGGTACAGTTTATGGGCTGCATATTGTACCATAGATGTGTGTAGCATAACAGATTTATAGCCACATTGTCCAGCAAAGTCTATGACCTTCACGCATAGCACCTTGGCGATTCCCTTCATCCGGTGGTTCCTTCCAACTGAAAGGCGCCGGAGCACCATCTCATCCTCAGACTCCTCTGATGGTTGGGCGGCCACCATGCCTACAACCTTCCCTTCCGACTCTGCCACCCAGAAACAGGAGTTGCTCCTCATCATGTAGGTCGTCTGTATGTCCAGCAGATCACCTTTCTGGCTCTGGCTCACATACTGGCAAAATTCAAATTTCATTTCATACCAACCTCCAGCCAGCAATAGAGCCAACGTGGCCAGGGTCAGCAGGTAGGAACCGGTTGCCAGGAAGATGACAAGAAGTAACAGAGAAACAGTGAGGTGGAGCTGAGGGAGTTTCAGCAGGTAGGAATAAGACGCAGGCAGATGTTCCATCATCCCTTCTACAAACATGGAGTGAACCACATCATAGTCGCTGTTCCTGTATTTCCGTATGGAGACGTCGGCCATGCCAGCCTTCCTACACCAACAGCTTCACCTGTTAATAAACAATGAAACATGTATTAAATCAACACAGGGTACAAAAGTTTTGCTAGAATGCCTAAGGCTTAGCCACCAGGTTGGACTGGCAATCTGTGGGTTCTGGCAAATGCCAGAGGGGCTGTAAGATGCCACAGACACTCACTATTTATTGGGCTGGGGGGGCTGTTTGTGCCTCTGGGTACTGGGAATGCCAGGGGGGCTGTAAGATGCCACAGACACTCACTATTTATTGGGCTGCTGGGGGGCTGTTTGTGCCTCTGGGTACTGGGAATGCCAGGGGGGCTATAAGGTGCCATAGTCACTCACTATTTATTGGGCTTGTTGGGGGCTGTTTGGGCCTCTGCGTACTGGAAATGCCAGGGGAGGGGGGCTGTAAGATACCATAGACAGTCACTATTTATTGGGCTGGGGGGTGGTGTTTGTGCCTCTGGGTACTGGGAATGCCAGGGGGGCTGTAAGGTGCCACAGACAGTCACTATTTATTGGGCTGGGGGGGCTGTTTGTGCCTCTGGGTACTGGGAATGCCAGGGGGGCTGTAAGGTGCCACAGACAGTCACTATTTATTGGGCTGGGGGTGCTGTTTGTGCCTCTGGGTACTGGGAATGCCAGGGGGGCTGTAAGGTGCCACAGACAGTCACTATTTATTGGGCTGGGGGGGCTGTTTGTGCCTCTGGGTACTGGGAATGCCAGGGGGGCTGTAAGGTGCCACAGACACTCACTATTTATTGGGCTGCTGGGGGCTGTTTGTGCCTCTGGGTACTTGTAATGCCAGGGCCTATTTTGTATCCCAGTCCGGCTCCCACACTACTTCCTGTCATGTGATGCCTGAGGGAGCACACAGACCAGCACAAAATGGTGGCCCAGAGGGGCTGTAAGATACCATAGACAGTCACTATTTATTGGGCTGGGGGGCTGTTTGTGCCTCTGTCTACTTGAATACCAGGGAATATTTTGTTTCCCATTCTGAGCCTGTTTATCAATACAAGTTTCTCTAAAGATAAACTGAGATCCAGATTCAAAATAATTCTCAGCAAATCTCCCTGCCTCACTCACTTAAAAAGCTAGAACCTAACCTAGAGGCCTATAACTAACCTGCATCACATGACTGTGTTGTTTTCTCTGCCCTCCTAGTTCTTCCGTACTGAATTCCTACATTTTCCTTATATACGGACAGAATCCGGGCAATTGTTCCCAGCAGAGAATGCCCAGGTTTCTGTCCATAACAAGGTGCACCCAGCAGGTATCTGACTCTGACCATACCGGAACTGAGAGTCATCATGCCAAGGGTGAGGCAGTTGCTTTCCAGTAAAAAAAATAACAGAAAGGAATACTGTCATGGGAAAACGTGTTTTTTTTTCCAAAAATAGAGCTTCTTTAGAAAAATCCGTTTTTTAAACGTGCAAACAGATTTTTTTTATATTTCATTTTGAAATTTCACATGGGGCTCACATGAGGTTCTTCCTTTTTTCAGCGTGCCACAGCCATGTGACCTGTGCTCTGATCAACTTCAGTCACGCTTTGGAGTGATATCCCCCCCCCCCCCCCCCCCGTCCCAGCAGCCGATCAGCAGAACAATGGGAAGGGAGCAAGATAGCAGCTCCCAGTAGGTATCAGAATAGCACTCAATAGTAAGAAATCCAAGTCCGGCTTGGGACTCCTCCAGTTACATGGGAGTAGGAGAAACAATAGGTTAGCTGAAAGCAGTTCTAATGTGTAGCGCTGGCTCCTTCTGAAAGCTCAGACTCAGGCACACTTTACTGCTGTGCTGCAAGTTGGAGTGATACCCCCCCAGCAGCCGATCAGCAGAACAATGGGAAGGGAGCAAGATAGCAGCTCCCAGTAGGTATCAGAATAGCACTCAATAGTAAGCAATCCAAGTCCGGCTTGGGACTCCTCCATAAAAATCATGACAGAATCCCTTTAACGTTACCACCACTCCACTTATGCTGAAAGTACCCCTAAATACAGCTAACTGTACCTAATGACATGTTCCAAGGGTACTGTATAGACAGACAGAATGCACCTTACAGACAAAATCCAAGCAAGTGTGACAGTAGCAGCTTACTGTACATAGAGACAGAAGGCAGCCATTTATACCCAGAGGCATGAGCCCAGCTTACTGTACCTGTGGGGAATATTCCAGCTCACTGTGCTGTCTCCGCTCTGACACAATGTATTCAGCATTCAGCAAGATGTTCTCTAAAGCACTTCCTGCCCAGCCTACCCATACATTCCCCATAGGTTATAGGCAAGGAGCACAGCTATCCCACCCCCAGCCCTGCTGCCCCTCCCCCTAGTCCTGCTGCCCCTCCCCCTAGTCTATTCTAACTGTCAGCTCATTTGTTGGCTATCCATGTCCTCGCTCAGACAGAGAAAGTGACAGTGTGAGAATAGTGGCACCCAGCTGGCACCCAGCACAGACTGAGATACTGAACATGCTCTCTGGCTTTCTGACAGAATCCAGCCGGCCGTACCCAGAGGCACAGTACCAACTCACTGCCCATACAGACAGAATCCAGCCGGCCGTACCCAGAGGCACAGTACCAACTCACTGCCCATACAGACAGAATCCAGCCGGCCGTACCCAGAGGCACAGTGCCAACTCGCTGCCCATACAGACAGAATCCAGCCGGCCGTACCCAGAGGCACAGTACCAACTCACTGCCCATACAGACAGAATCCAACCGGCCGTACCCAGAGGCACAGTACCAACTCACTGCCCATACAGACAGAATCCAGCCGGCCGTACCCAGAGGCACAGTACCAACTCGCTGCCCATACAGACAGAATCCAGCCGGCCGTACCCAGAGGCACAGTACCAACTCACTGCCCATACAGACAGAATCCAGCCGGCCGTACCCAGAGGCACAGTACCAACTCACTGCCCATACAGACAGAATCCAGCCAGCCGTACCCAGATGCCAAGTGCCAACTTACAGAATCCAGCTGCCCACCCTCTCTCCTTTGTTTTATACTGTTTCAGCATAGATCATATTCCCCTTAAACCCACCCATTTGTCAGTAATAGGTATAATATTGTTAGGGATTGCCTACTATGGACATTGCCGTATATAAGCGCAACCCTGTATGTAGAAGGTGTTACTGTCACATAGATTTGAAGAACTTGTTGCACTGCATATAACCCCCATGGATGCTGATACCCCCTCGTCTATTACTGTTACAGAAAGCAAATTCCTAACACAGGCAAATGAAGTAAACTCAAAAGACCCAATCCTATGTTTTATATAAAATAACATAAATAACTATATCTAACGCAGGATTGCACATATGAAACATAATACTAATTTGGACATACATATAAATATTCATATATAAATGTATGAAAAAGAAACCAAACTCATCAGTCTTCCCCTAATGCTGCCTGTCACTCCACATTCATCCAAGTTTATATTTATACATTTACCCTTAGCTGTTAGTAGTTAGAGGTTATATTTATACATTTACCCTTAGCTGTTAGTAGTTAGAGGTTATATTTATACATTTACTCTTAGCTGTTAGTAGTTAGAGGTTATATTTATACATTTACCCTTAGCTGTTAGTAGTTAGAGGTTATATTTATACATTTACCCTTAGCTGTTAGTAGTTAGAGGTTATATTTATACATTTACCCTTAGCTGTTAGTAGTTAGAGGTTATATTTCTACATTTACCCTTAGCTGTTAGTAGTTAGAGGTTATATTTATACATTTACCCTTAGCTGTTAGTAGTTAGAGGTTATATATATACATTTACCCTTAGCTGTTAGTAGCTAGAGGTTATAGTGTTAAGCCTGGTTAATTGTTATAAGCACTGTATGAATTCTAACAATCTTCCTATTTAGTTCCTCTCCTTCCTATATTCCAGTCTCTTATTCAAACCACTGCTTGGTTGCTAGGGTAAAAAAGACCCTAGCTACCAGATAGCTGCTGAAATGCAAGACTGGAGGTCTGTTGAACAAACAATAAATAACTGAAAATTTTCTTTTTACCCCCCCTGTACCTGTGCAAATGCAAGGTACAGGGGGGGTAAAAAATATTGGATTTTGTGCATCCCTATTACTCCCAAAATATTGGATTTTGTGCATCCCTATTACTAATGGTCCCCAAATGAAAAAATAACTCATAGCAACAATGAGTTTAATAATAGACTGTTTAATAGCAAGACACAGGAAGCAATGTCACATGGAATATCACAAGTAGACGTATTGTGAAACGTTAAGACCAAAATCCAAAGAACAAATGATTTCCAGCTTTGCCTGAAGGTCTTTTTTGCACTTTGTATACATTCCAGCCGACATCACGTGGGCAGAGACAACACCGGCCGATACTAAATTGGTTCCTGCTTATTTTTCTTTTAACTTTTATATTAAAAGTAAAACATCTCAGGGGGCTTATGGTGGAACCCCTTCCATGAAGACTTTCCAAAATGCATTTAGTTATAACCTGATAATAATCTGTAATTATCTGAACTGATTCATCTTTTCCAGTCTTTAGGGTAGAGTCCAGCATTGGGTTGGATACCAGAAAGACCCCGATTCCCTAAACATACAGGTGGTCTGCAGGTTCCCTGCATGGGTATGTGGGCCAATTGTAATTGCATTCCCCCCATCTTCAAAGTCATTTTTCCCCCTGACCTGGTTGGTTCCCCTCAGGAGCGATGCAACTTCCACCCACCAATGATGTCTCTTCCGGTTTGTCCCCAGTTTGGGTTAAATGCTTAGGTAGTCCGGCTAAGGTTGTGTATCGGGGACAGGGCACTTATTAGTGGGTCAGGTTGTGCGTTAGTGGGTCCTGGTTGGGCACAGGTCTGCCCAACTGGACCCTTGCAGGACTCTACTTTATGATTTCTCCCCATTTTGGATCAGCTGATTGTGTACCATACATTATAAACCACTGGATTTGCTATGATTTGATGTTGTATCTGTAATAAGCAACCGTAAAAGATGTATATTGATGAACAAGTGATGGGAGGATCTCAACACGGGATTTCTTGAAGCCAACTCTTTCATACAAGTTTGTTGCAGCACGTTGTATATTGGCTGTTTCCAGACACACAGCGTTGAAGCCCCGCTGCCGGGCAAAATCAATGACCGTCTGGCACAATTTTGTGCCAATTCGCAGCTGGCGATAGTCCCGGGCAACAGATATACGTTGCAGCAACAGCTCATCATCTGCATCTGTAGATGGTTGGGCTCCCACTGTGCCCACAACCTTCCCGTCTATCTCTGCCACCCAGAAACAGGCATTTTCACTCATCATGTAGGACTTCTCAATATCAAGCATATCCTTGCGCAGAAACCGGCTTGCAAGCCCATGGAATTCAGAGTACAAGCCATACCAACCAGCAGCCAACAGGGCGACAAGGCTGGTAAGGGCCAGAACGTAGGAACCGGTGCCCATGAATACACTGGTAAATGCCACAAAGGTAATAAAATAAAATCGAGGCGTCGTCAGTGTGTACATACAGGCTGCTGGGAGATGCTCTTTGGTTCCTTCGGCAAACAAGAAGCGGGCAGTCTCATAGTCACTGGTTTTGTATTTCCTTATGGAAACATTGGCCATGATGCTCCGGCTAAGTAATGGCCTCCTCCTATAATAATGAGAAATAACATGTTAATAACTGACTGGGAAGCCCTGATGGTTATTCACTTCTCACTTTCTCTCCAAAATCAGAGCAGAAACCAGGCTGGAAATAAATGCTTGTTATCCCTGGTACCTGGTTATGGGAGGTGCAGCTATCAATTGTAATTACAGAGCATGTAGCCAACAAGTCAGTGGGCTGTGGCCCCCTCCGACCCAAGTCCACTCCCTCTATTTATTGCAGGACTGGCACATCTCCCCCCATCATGGCCACAAAAAGGAAGTGTGGTACACGGTGGGGGGGAGGGAGTTTGGCATCGTGACTGGGGGGGCCCTAGGAGGCAGTCCCGGTGGGTCCAACACACCACAGTCTGACCCCGGGGGCTACTGATATATTTCTACTTTAAAGCGGGGGAATTGTTTCTAAGACAAAACATTTAAGTAGATAAGAGCTGTGACCTTTCTCTAACAAGTGTCTATAGATCTATAGACGACTTCTTTTGGGATATATGTGATTTAATCATCTGTGTGGCCTCACCTATATAGATGGCACATCCCTGCTCTTGACAACAGGTAATATCCCCAATACACAATTGTATCACACACACTCTCTCTCAGTAGTTAGGGTTAGCTTCTTCTAATTCAACAAGCAGCCAAAGGGTTAAATTAAAGTCAAACACTCGCAGTCAACTAGTTAATTAGCCTATACACAGACACCAAGCTTTCACACTGGCTATGTGAGTTATTTTAGTGCAAAACAACAAAGCTTATTCAATTTCATATTTAATAGGACAGTGCATATAAAAAAGTTGTTACAAAGGGAAGACAAACACATACAAAACAGTAAATAAAATAAAAGGGAATAAAACACAGAGAAACCCTATGTACGTTACCAGTAATTGCTTTGTGTCCCCCTGAGGCAGGAGTGGGAGACCCGGGCACATATCCCAACAGAACTGGGAGCTCAGGTATGAACTGTACTTACTGGGTCTGTTGCCCTTTTATCCCCTACTGGGGGGAGTGGCCAGGAACTTGTCCCTTATGGCCCCCTGTAGAGGGCTGCAAGTTTGAGGCCAGTTTCTGTCAGGGAATATTGGGCAATTGAAACTAATTGTCCCAGTTCCTTGCCCAAATAGTCCGGCTCCGAATTGTCCTACAGGTATATGCCAGTAAGTCACACCACAGCCTCCTGCTGGAATATGTAATAAATGTTGCCAGGGTTAACCCTTGTAATGCCAGAGATATAGCCAGAGATATACTACTTTGGTATGACAGACCTATTCCTAGCAACTTTGCACTTTGTTTTCATTTATCTTTTATAGTTTTTTTTAATTATTTGCCTTCTGCCCCTTTCCAGCTTTCAAATGGGGGTCACTGACCCTGGCAGCCAAAAACTATCGCTCTCTAAGGCTACAGATATTTTATTATTGTTACTTTTTATTACTTATCTTTCTATGCAGGCCCTCTACTATTCATATTCCCATCACTCGCTTTAACCACTGCCTGGTTGCTAGGGTAAATAAGACCCTAGCAACCAGATAGCTGCTGAAATAAAAAATGAATAGCTGCTGGACAAAAAGCTAAACTGGAAAACCATAAAAAAATAAAAAAAATGAAGACCAATTGCAAATTGTCTCAGAATATCAATGTCTACATCATAATAAAAGCTAATTTAATGGTGAACTACCAGTATAAGTACATTAGGACATTGGTTACAGCTGGGTCTCTCCATGGGTTGATGGGACTGGATTTAGGTTCCATGCTTCTTTTAGGGCTGTACTTAGTTACTGTGTGGGAAGTGTAGTTACGCTGCACTGCTTTGGTGGGTGGGCCAGGGAGAGACACTATGGGCAGGTTTCTTTGGGTTTTATTTGCGGTTTTATCATAAATCAATAAACCAGAGCTTTCATAGGAATGTATTTGAGATTTTTTCCTGTTCCCGTTACCCAAAGCGTTAATGATCTGGTTCCATGCACAGACCTTTCCCCAGATACAAACATATATATATTGTGGGGATTTGCTGAAGAGGGCAGTGGCAGGGTTAATTATTACCTGGTGATTTTACCCCCTGGATTTTTTTGCATGTTGTGGATGACACATGATATTTTTTGCATTGCTGGTCACCCACAACTGCCGCTGGGCCCCTTGGGCCACTGGCCTTTACTCGGTGTGTTACCTTTATTCAGCAGTATGTTCTCACAGGTTTGATTCTTATACATTTAACAGTTTCTCCCGTTTCTGTAGGAGGACATTCATTCTTACACATGTATGTTGCACTGTTGTTGCCACCCGTTGCCACTGGATCTCTCACCATAGTTACGCCCGGGTCAGTTTGGGCAGCTGCATAGTCATGTGGTCAAAGGGATTAATACGAGCGGTTCCATCATGACTTTATTCTGTTAAATTGCAATTGTGTCTTGTAGATTGTAAGCTCTTTTGGGCAGGGCTCTCTTCACCACTTGTATCAGTTATTAATTGAGAGGTGGCCCACACAGAGTTACTAAGTAGAGGTGGCCAACCCGTACTAACTAGAGTTGGCCAACACAGACTTACTAACTAGAGGTGGCCAACACAGAGTTACTAAATAGAGGTGGCCAACACAGACTTACTAACTACAGGTGGCCCACACAGAGTTATTAAGTAGAGGTGGCCAACCCGTACTAACTAGAGTTGGCCAACACAGACTTACTACCTAGAGGTGGCCAACTCAGACTTACTAACTAGAGGTGGCCAACACAGAGTTACTAAGTAGAGATGGCCAACACAGACTTACTAACTACAGGTGGCCAGCACAGAGTTACTACCTACAGGTGGCCAACCCGTACTAACTAGAGGTGGCCAACACAGACTTACTATCTAGAGGTGGCCAACACAGACTTACTAACTAGAGGTGGCCAACCCGTACTAACTAGAGGTGGCCAACACAGACTTACTACCTAGAGGTGGCCAACACAGACTTACTAACTACAGGTGGCCAACACAGAGTTACTAACTACAGGTGGCCAACACAGAGTTACTAAGTAGAGGTGACACGGTTGCAGCTATTTGTTGCCCCTGGGATATTAATGCCTTAGGAACGGTTCTCACCTCCGCTCTTGGCAGAAGTGGTTCTTTGTTCTTCTGACTTTGCTTCCCCTACCACAAGAAGCCCCTTTCATGAGAAGTAGCCCAGTACAAACCATCCTTTATACCCGACTCTAATGCCCCCCCTGGGGAGAGGGTGAAGGATTAAGCACCCAGTCATTTCCAGCCAGGCCCCCTGCCTTGTGTATAAGCTACAACTACTGGCCCAGTCCTGTGGCACCGTGTGATAACTCAGATATTCTCTTACAATGGGGAGTTAATAAGGGCCTGTTAGAGTCTGAAGTTTTATAAGAGCCACTACTCGTGGATTAATAATGAGATATTTAAAAGTAACATGTCAGTACATGAGCGGTGGGACAGCCTTAGGGGAATTGTCATTGCAAAGCAGCCACTGTCAGTCACATATTTACCTTATGGGAAATCTGAAGAACAAGGCTGGAAAATGTTTGACCCATCAAAATATAATTATGAAGGTGAAACAATTTACAATTATGGCTCTGAGTATTTTTCTGATCCATAACATAGAGGGTTACTGTATAACTAGTCTGTATAAGCAAAGTCCAGCAGTTGAACCAGAAGATCCTGCTGCCCTCATTGGACAGTCACTGACCCCCCCTTTTGATGTTGTACTGGTAGTGTAATAGCTTGATTCCAGAAAGTCTTGTCGACCAATTAGGGGGAGAACTTGAGTGCGTCCGGATGAACCCAGTCTTCTCGTACAGGTTCCAGCCCCCAACCTGACCTGTGGAGGTGGTAAGTACGACACCATCACACCCCCTCTTACAGGCAAAGTCAATACTAGTCCTACATAGATCTTTAGCGATCCCCATACCCCGGTGGCTTTTGGCCACTGACATTCTCTTCAGTTCCACGTATTTCTCTCCTCCAGGATGAAGGAAGGGGAGAGCGGCCACCATGCCAACAACTTCCCCTGCTGACTCTGCCACCCAGAAGCAGTGCCCGTCCATTTCTATGTAATGTTTCCGGATATCTCTCATATCAGTAACAAGGGCGTTGGTAACATAAAAACAAAAGAAATCTCGACAACACCACCAGAGGAAGGCCAGGGCACAGAGCACAATGCAGGTTGGAAGCAAGATGGAGCCGGTGGCAGCAAGAGAGAGCAGAAACCCAACTGCCAGCAAAAGTTGGGTGCTTGGGAACCCCAGTAGTTGCTTGAAGGCCACTGGAGCGTTTTCCATGACCCCAGAGACATAAAGGTCTATGACGGACTCATAATCTGAGTCCTTGTAAATCCGGATTATGTGACCCATTGTTATCCCATATACGGCTTTGGGGTGTCTCAGGAATATTGGGGTCACAAGCTGAAGATAAAAACACAACTTTTTTGTTCTTTAGACGTTACGTTGGCATTCCAGCTGGCACCTTTCTAGGTTTAGTTCATCAGGTCTGTGTTACAGGGCTGCAGATTCATGCAGCAGATCCCAGGGGGGTTATTATATAACCAGGTCTTAATAATTAAGCCAGTAGGTTCAATTACCTAAACAATGACACCAGGTTCGACTCAGGTCACCGAGTAGCACAAGCTCCAGGTTTTTTTGTAGGACGAGGTTATTATATAACTTGTCTGGATCCTGCTCAAACCCCGAGTCACATCTTTCCAAGCAAAATTTGCAAAATGCTTAAATCAGGACTTTTTCTCTGGCTTCCGATGCTGCCAATTCCCTGCTCCTGTATCGGAATATAAATATATGTAACCCCTGTTTGGCTGTATTAGTCAATATGTCCAGCTAGGATAGAGCACGGGGTACATGTGACGGGGTACATGTGGAAGGTGCTATATGGAGGGTGTTGTATAACTATAACTCCCACTGCCGTGTGTTTGTGTAAAGTGCAGGAATTAAACAGGTGGTGCCAGGAGCTCTTGCTGATGAACTAAATAACAGGTTTATTGAAGCACAAAACATAAAGATACAGGGTTCAGCAGATATAATCACAGACCATGAGGATGTATAGCAAGGCAGATGGTACAGATAATATAGCAGACCAGTTAGGCACCACTGTGGAAGGACTAGGGAAAGTAGTTCTTTACCCTTAGGATATTACCCTTATTGGACCGGATCCCAAATGACCGATGATGGTTCAGGGATTTACAGTGACCTGCAACGTGTATCTAAACCATTGTCCCTACAATAAGGCAACAGTGCCTGTAAAGGAGAACTAATCCTCTATCCTCCTGGATGGAGCCAGAAACTGCTCTTCCTAAACAAGCTGTCTATCTCACTATGACAAAAGCTATTCTGCCTAGCTATTCCCTCATTCACGGGGTCCCTGACTTCTCCGAGGGTGCTGGTCTCCCTTGGGGCCTAAACTTCTGGGCCGGTGTGGATCCCAGGCTTCAAGGAGCATCCACACAGAACAAATGCTGCAGGCCAAGAAGGCAGAACCAACCCTTTCCTAACACTAAATTAAAGTGTGGTAGGGTGTGGTCTAGCCTTGGGCCGATAACAAGGTAAATACCAAATATGATACATGGGTCTTTGCCCAGTAACAGGAAAAGGACAAGTGTAGGGCTTAAAGCCATAGGGCACATTAACCCTATGGGTCCCTACATATATGAGATGATGGCTTGGGAGCACAAATATAACAAAGTCAGTTCCTGCCCTCTGAGGTTTGATCCCATATTAACGAAGATGGATTTGGGGGTTGGAGGAAGAAAAATGGTTTGCACCGGTTCTAAGCAGAACTCTGGGCATGCAGATCATTACGGCATAAAGTTGTATCTGATTGGCTTGCCCAAGCAGTGAAGGGGATAGGCGAGCAGGTGAGGAATGGGGGGCAAGGAGAAGGGAAGCAAAATGAAATGCATACAAAGTTAGAAATAATAAGAAAAGCTAAATAGAATGAAAAATATGAGGCAGATAATGAATAGAGAAAAGCAAAGGACAGCAGGGAAGAGAGAAAATAATATAAAGGCTGAAAAGGGACAGAAGAAGGGGTGAAAGGAAGAGCATAAAATTGCTTTGTTTATGTTGTGCTATTACACTATATACTATATATAAGATGCTTGAGGTGCAATTACCCACTGTCTCTCACTGTATATAATGGGCTTGGGGTGCCAGTACCCATGGCCTCTCACTATATATATAATGGGCTTGGGGTGCCAGTACCCATGGCCTCTCACTATATATATATAATGGGCTTGGGGTGCCAGTACCAATGGCCTCTCACTATATATATATAATGGGCTTGGGGTACCAGTACCCATGGCCTCTCACTATATATATAATGGGCTTGGGGTGCCAGTACCCATGGCCTCTCACTATATAGAATATGCTTGGGGTGCCAGTACCCGTTGCTTCTCACTGTATATAATGGGCTTGGGGTGCCAGTACCCCTGGCCTCTCACTGTATTTAATGTGCTTGGGGTACATGTTCCCCCTGGCTTGCACTGTATATAATGTGCTTGGGGTGCCAGTACCCACTGTCTTTCACTGTATATAATGTACTTGGGATGCCAATACCCACTGCCTCTCATTGTATATAATGTACTTGGGGGTGCCAGAACGCACTGTCTCTTACTGTATATAGTGTGCTTGGGTGCCTGTACTCAGAGCCTCCCACTGTGTAGAATGTGCTTGCTGTTACTGCACCCCATGCCATTGACTAAATAATGTGCTGAAGATGAAATTACTAATTGTTCCCACTTTGTCTGTTTGTAGTGGAGATGCCATCCTGTTAGCAGTAGCCCATTAGGAACTATTATGAAGCTCACTCCTAGTAGTAAATCCAGCCTCCACACTGGTACTTACCACAATAAAGAGATCTCATTCTTTCTTCTTTGTTCTTCTGGGCAGCTCTCTCCCCCAGGTTACGAATGCTAAGGAGAATGAGTTTTGCCACTCTGATCTCTAATGGGTTTATGCATTGACCTAAAGAAAGCTATTGCTTCATATAAGGCCAGGTCCAAAAGCTGTCCCTTTACTTGGCCATGGGAAAGAGAGCAGCCCAGAAACAGGAAGTAGAAAGAATCAGAGTTGTAAGTAAACATGCTGCAGAGCGGATTGTAGGGTTGTCTGACAGATAAGTGAATAACAAAACACAGAGCTTTATTGTAGGGGAGGGTAGAACATCATCTGGCTGTGGGGATGTTGTATTGGTAGAACAAGATCCAGAAGTCGAGGAACTTTGCTGGGGGCATTGGAGCATAAAAGGACTTTCTCACGCGGAAGCCAATTCTCTCGTACAGGCGCTGTGCATCTGTCTGGGCCCTCGAGGTTTCCAGGACAACCGCTTTGCAACCTCGCGCCTGGGCAAAGTCTATCACAGTCCTGCACAAGGCTTTGGCCACCCCTTTGCCCCTGTGGCTCTTGGCCACCGACATCCGCTTGAGTTCCATGTGACTCTCTCCGCCGGGGCGGTGCGATGGGGTAGCTGCCACTATGCCAACAACTGCCCCATAGGATTCTGCCACCCAAAAGCAGTAACCGTCCCGCTTCAGGTAATATTTCTTGATGTCCAACAGGTCATCCTGCAGACAGTGTTGGACATAGGTAGTGAACATGTACCTGTTGAGTAACCAGAGGATAAGTAATGCCAAGGTAATGGCCAAGGAGGAGACAAAGAGGGACCCGATAACAATGAATGGAGCCAGGAATGTGAGAAACAAAAAGAGCCAAATATGGGGGATGCCGAGGGTGTGCCTGAACGCCTTATTGGTGTGCTCCGTAATCCCCCGGGCAAACATCTCCCTGGTCACCCCATAGTCTGAGTCCTTGTACAGTCGGATGGAGACACCGGACATGGTACCCTGCGGGAGAGAAGGCATTTTATTTGCACAGACACCTTCACTGGGCGGCATAGCGATTCCACTAATTACAATCACTAAAGTAACATGAAAAATTGTCATTTTTAAAAATTTCACTATCATTTGTTGTTTAGAGAAATGAAAGCACCAGATTGTTGCCAGTCCTGGTCAGGTGTTGCCACTCACATGTCTGTGGCTACAGGTTGCTGTGTCTGTCTTGGAACCAGGGGACTTGTTGAACTTTGCCTGACAGTTTCAAATGAGATGGCATTTAGCCATTAACTCCGTGCCCCCGGCGAGAGCACTAAATAGAGCGTGACCACAGGAATGTGTGAAAAAGCCTGTTTTGCCTGCATTACTGCCCAAGGGTGAATTTACCTAGTTTTGATAAATGAGCCCCCAAACTGTTCTCTTTGTTCAAGGAGTTGTGGTCAAGTTCTAGAACCTGGAGTGCTCTGGGAGGAACAGGCAGGCTGCCCTGTGCCAAGGTATTAGGTGGTAGGGAAAATGTTAGGAAAAGCTCTTTCAGCACATAGGGCAGGGGGGCTACATGTCTGTGTAAGGAACTCCCAGAGGGGATGGGGGGGGGGGGGGGTAATGGCTACCAGAGAAACCAGGAGGCTGAGCAACCCCCCGAAGATGTGTCATGAGTAAATGGGTGAACCCAACATTTGTGAAGGTAGCACCCAGGGGGCAGGATTTAATTTTATGATTTCTGTACTGAAATGGGCACCCCCCCCCCACCCCCGTGCATTAATAAACTGCTTTAATGCGAAGAAAGTGTCTGTTGTGGGTCCCACAAGCTTTCAATATTTATATATCCATTATACATTTCTCCTTATTTTACACAGCCTGGCCTTGAGGGGTGAGGGGAGCACATTACAAGCTGCACAATGAAGCACTCACCTGTTTGTGTTCCCTTGCAGATCCACCTGTTCTCTGTTGCACCGTGGAACCGACAGCTCAGTGACTAGTTACTTGCCCTTTGGAACAGGTTGACCTCCCATTTATGTAGGTTAGGCTGCTATATAATAAATTATTTACACTAAATTGGGGTCAATAGGCAGAAATCCTCCTACTTGCTCTTTATGGCACCAAAGGGAGGCAAATATAATCATTTAGGTAACAAAAGTCCTTTACGCAAACACTTAAGCTCCTCCCACAGTAACTGGTTCTTCCTATAAGAAAAGGCTTCTGCTGATTCACACTTGACAGCAGGAATTCCATATGGGATTAAGGTTTATCCATACATATTCCTGCAGTAGGGCAAGGGTTTGGGAGTAATTGTTCAGATATCCACCTGGTGGCAGTGTGTAACCATGAAAACATACTGTGGCTACTGGATAGCAACCAAGGTATTTATCAATCCAACAGCATGGCTTGGACGCTGTATCCTAAAGGGCAACAAACCCCTCCATTTGTAACTGTTAGCCCCCTGCACAGTGGCACCTGTACCCTTCCCAGCGCTGCTACCGCCTTTGGCCAAGGCTGGTAACACATGGGGTTAATTCTCAGCCTGCGGAAAACACAGACGAAGAATCAGTCCCCACCCTGGCAGAAAAAGCAGTCATATCTGAGCCAGTGTGAACAGATTCATGGCACCTATAAACCATATAAATACATGCAATGGGATTCAGTGCTGTGAATGAGTCTGGGAGATTGAGGCTGCTACATATCATAAAGGAATACAGGGCAGGCTTTTGCCAGAGAGGAGGGGGGGGGTCAAAACTCTCAAAGTTGCCCTCCATTCACTTCAGTGGCAGATGCGCCTGCTATTTAGGTAACTGTATTTTGGAACGCTGATTGGAGAGACATAGAAATCAAAATTCAAGCCATTATATAATGCCAATATCTATCTATATTTTCTGGGCTTTGCCCCACTGTCCCTGATGCTGCTCAGGATGAGAATAGGATTCCCACTAGTGAGTAACAGCATAGGAGTTCCCTTCATTTTTCTCTGTATCATTAATGAGCCACCAATGGAACCGAACTGCTTTGTCACAGTTTCTTGACTTGCATTCCTCCCCAGTCATCAACTGCCAATTGCTTTTCAGTCCAATAGTTAAATGTAATATTCCTTGAGGGAACATTAAAGGAATACTGTCATGGGAAAACATGTTTTTTTTTTTTCAATAGAAATAGAGCTTCTCCAGCAGAATCCTGCACTGTAATCTGTTTTTCCAATGGGGCTAGCCATATTCTTCATTTCCCAGGGTGCCACAGTCATGTGAACTGTGATCTGATAAACTTCAGTCACACTTTACTGTTGGAGTGATATCCCCCCCCCCCCCCCCCCAGCAGCCGATCAGCAGAACAATGGGAAGGGAGCAAGATAGCAGCTCCCAGTAGGTATCAGAATAGCACTCAATAGTAAGAAACCCAAGTCCGGCTTGGGACTCCTCCAGTTACATGGGAGTAGGAGAAATAATAGGTTAGCTGAAAGCAGTTCTAATGTGTAGCGCTGGCTCCTTCTGAAAGCTCAGACTCAGGCACACTTTACTGCTGTGCTGCAAGTTAGAGTGAAATCCCCCCCCTCCCTCCCAGCAGCCGATCAGCAGAACAATGGGAAGGGAGCAAGATAGCAGCTCCCAGTAGGTATCAGAATAGCATTCAATAGTAAGAAATCCAAGTCCGGCTTGGGACTCCTCCAGTTACATGAGAGTAGGAGAAACAATAGGTTAGCTGAAAGCAGTTCTAATGTGTAGCGCTGGCTGAAAGCTCAGACTCAGGCACACTTTACTGCTGCGCTGCAAGTTGGAGTGATATCCCCCTCCCCCCCAGCAGCCGATCAGCAGAACAATGGGAAGGGAGCAAGATAGCAGCTCCCAGTAGGTATCAGAATAGCACTCAATAGTAAGAGATCCAAGTCCGGCTTGGGACTCCTCCAGTTACATGGGAGTAGGAGAAACAATAGGTTAGCTGAAAGCAGTTCTAATGTGTAGCGCTGGCTGAAAGCTCAGACTCAGGCACAATGCACTGAGATGGCGCCTACACACCAATATTACAGCTAAAAAAACATTTATTTGCTGTGTAAACAGTGTAATTTAGAAATAAAAAGTACACCATGAAAATCATGAGAGAATCCCTTTAATAACCCCAATAATAAACCTTATAAGGATAGGAAATTACTTGTAAAATACCATTACATCATTTGTGGACAGGTTTTGAGCTTGCAACTGGCTCCTGGAAGTACTATATTGGCCCCAGCATTTGGGCAAACCTGCAGTCTCGCTTGCTGGCTCGCATATTATTAATACAGGTTACAATATGGGAAACTCCAGTGACAGGGCTGGTTGCTAGGTATGAATTTTCTAGACAAACCACATAGCAAAGACCATAGCAGTTCACTGGTGTTTCATTAATTTTTAGTTTCTTACAAAAGAAAAGTACAGCATATTCCATTCTGAGGGAATGTTACACTTCCATGACCTGACCGGGGTGCATACAGAGTGTCTGTCGCTTGTACAAGTCTGAGGTACGGAGAAGACAAAAGTCCTGCACTAAAGCAAAGGCCATGGTGCTACTTTAGCTCCCAGGCAGAATATCATGGCGGTACTTAGAGACTGTGAAGTTTATCAGCTTCCCATACACTGTGGGGAGGACAAACTCAATGTACTTCTTGAATCCCACACTCTCATACATTTTCTGTGCCTCGTGCTGAACCATCAGGGTGTTGAGAATGACGGACCTGTACTGGTTCTGCCGGGCAAAGCTAAGAACCTCTCGGGATAAAGCCTTGCCAATCCCAAGTCCCCTGAAATCCTTCCTGACCGACATGCGCTTCAGAACAAGCTCCTCCTGCTTCTCCTCCGACGGTTTTGCTGCCACCGTTCCTATAACGATTTCATCTGCTTCCGCCACCCAGAAACAGGAGCCCTTGCTCTGCATGTAAGTCTTGCTGATATCCCGTAGGTCCTCCTTCAAGCAGTGATCGATGTACATTGACCAGCAGTAGCCCAAGAGCTGGCGCCCTAGGGCGAGTGCAAGTGTGACGGCCAGAACAGGCAAGATAAGTGACTTTGAGCTCACAAGCAAACAGATGAACATGCACGTTAGCACGAACAGAACCCAGGGCTGTTTCAGAACATGGACACAAACAGGCGGAACGTATTCGTTCATCCCAGCTGAGAACAACTCCCTCACGGCCTCATAATCCGAATCCTTGTAGCCTCTTATTTTATAGTCCGACATGATTGTCTGCAAGGAAACAAACATACATGAACACAAAGGAAAATGAACATTTTTACTTTTCCTTAGAATTTTCTCTGTTATACAGATAGCTAGAATCTCAGCCATAAAGCAGGGTAGGACTGCTGCTTACAATGGGGGGATCAGATAGGATCTGTGCCACTGTGACAGAATGCTCTGTTATACAGATAGCTAGAATCTCAGCCATAAAGCAGGGCAGGACTGCTGCTTACAATGGGGGGATCAGATAGGATCTGTGCCACTGTGACAGAATGCTCTGTTATACAGATAGCTAGAATCTCAGCCATAAAGCAGGGTAGGACTGCTGCTTACAATGGGGGGATCAGATAGGATCTGTGCCACTGTGACAGAATGCTCTGTTATACAGATAGCTAGAATCTCAGCCATAAAGCAGGGCAGGACTGCTGCTTACAATGGGGGGATCAGATAGGATCTGTGCCACTGTGACAGAATGCTCTGTTATACAGATAGCTAGAATCTCAGCCATAAAGCAGGGCAGGACTGCTGCTTACAATGGGGGGATCAGATAGGATCTGTGCCACTGTGACAGAATGCTCTGTTATACAGATAGCTAGAATCTCAGCCATAAAGCAGGGCAGGACTGCTGCTTACAATGGGGGGGATCAGATAGGATCTGTGCCACTGTGACAGAATGCTCTGTTATACAGATAGCTAGAATCTCAGCCATAAAGCAGGGCAGGACTGCTGCTTACAATGGGGGGGATCAGATAGGATCTGTGCCACTGTGACAGAATGCTCTGTTATACAGATAGCTAGAATCTCAGCCATAAAGCAGGGCAGGATGCTGCTTACAATGGGGGGATCAGATAGGATCTGTGCCACTGTGACAGAATGCTCTGTTATACAGATAGCTAGAATCTCAGCCATAAAGCAGGGCAGGACTGCTGCTTACAATGGGGGGGGATCAGATAGGATCTGTGCCACTGTGACAGAATGCTCTGTTATACAGATAGCTAGAATCTCAGCCATAAAGCAGGGCAGGACTGCTGCTTACAATGGGGGGATCAGATAGGATCTGTGCCACTGTGACAGAATGCTCTGTTATACAGATAGCTAGAATCTCAGCCATAAAGCAGGGCAGGACTGCTGCTTACAATGGGGGGGGGGGGGGGGGGGGGGGGGGGGCATATACATTAAGGACACACAGTCCCACAGACAGGCAGCGGGTCATTACCCAGGCATGGCTGCTATATAGCCTGTATGAGCAGGTTTGGGGGTTAGTGTAAGTCAGTGCAGCAGCTCTACCCCCACTGAGTCCCCATACACACCGCTATATAAGCGCACACACGCTGTCCCTCATTAGCACCCATTACACTTATTGTTATTAGCGCACAGTCAGATAATGCTGCCCATAACCGATATGAATCGTTCCCTTATGAGCAATCTCCAAAGAGATATAGGCAGGGACACTCACCTCTGCTGTGCCCCGCACAACCCACTCCTGTCGCGCAGCATACACGTCATCGCCCGGCGCTTCTCTCCCTCAGTAATGGGAACAGAGGGGAGCCGCGGTTGCTATGGAGACACGACAGGCGTTCCTGAGAGAGACCACGTGTTGTTTGTGGGCGTGTCTACAGATAGAATGTACCAGCAGGCGGTGCCCCATAAAATAAATGGTTTGCCTTTTTCTACTTATGTGTGTGAGGGAAAGGGCTTTGTACCTTATCAGTCTATAGAGTAGTGTCATGTCTGCCTCTCAATGTACTGCTCTTATTCAAGGAGTGAGGGGCTGTTTGTGGGGCCGCAGCTTGCAGACCTTTAGTATGGCTCAGCTAGTGCCATAATTATGGCCTGGGGCCAGGGGGAAAAACACTCATAATTTTGACTTTTTTTGTATTTAAAGTACAGGTAGGGGATCTGTTATCCAGAATGCTCGGGACCTGGGGTTTTCCAGATAAGGGATCTTTCTGTAATTTGGATCTCTATAACTTACGTCTGCTAGAAATCATTTAACCATGAAATAAACCCAATAGGGCTGTTCTGCCCCCAATAAGGGGTAATTATATCTTAGCTGGGATCAAGTACAGGTACTGTTTTATTATTACAGAGAAAAGGGAATCATTTAACCATTAAATAAACCCAATAGGGCTGTTCTGCCCCAATAAGGGGTAATTATATCTTAGTTGGGATCAAGTACATGTACTGTTTTATTATTACAGAGAAAAGGGAATCATTTAACCATGAAATAAACCCAATAGGGCTGTTCTGCCCCCAATAAGGGGTAATTATATCTTAGTTGGGATCAAGTACAGGTACTGTTTTATTATTACAGGGAAAAGGGAATCATTTAACCATTAAATAAACCCAATAGGGCTGTTCTGCCCCCAATAAGGGGTATAATATAATCTTAGTTGGGATCACAGTACAGGTACTGTTTTATTAATTACAGAGAAAAGGGAATCTTTAACCATAAATAAAAACCCAATAGGGCATGCTTCGCCCCAATAAAGGGGTAATCTATATCTTAGTTGGGATCACAGTACAGTACTGTTTATTATGACAGAGAAAAGGGAATCATTTAACCATGAATAAACCCAATAGGGCCTGCTTCTGCCCCCAATAAGGGGTAATTATAATCTTAGTTTGGGATTCAAGTACAGGGTACTGTTTCTATTCATTTACAGAGAAAAGGGAATCATCTTAACCATTAAATAAACCCAATAGGGCTGTTCTTGCCCACCAATAAGGGGTAATTATATCTCTATGTTGGGATAAGTACAGGTTACTGTTTTATTATTACAGAGAAAAGGGAATCATTTAACCATGAAAATAAAACCCAAATAGCGGCTGTTTCTGCCCGCAAAAAGCGGGTAATTATATCTTAGTTGGGATCAAGTACAGGTACTGTTTTATTTATTACAGGGAAAAGGGAATCATTTAACCATTAAATAAACCCAATAGGGCTGTTCTGCCCCCAATAAGGGGTAATTATATCTTAGTTGGGATCAAGTACAGGTACTGTTTTATTATTACAGAGAAAAGGGAATCATTTAACCATTAAATAAACCCAATAGGGCGGTTCTGCCCCAATAAGGGGGTAATTATATCTTAGTTGGGATCAAGTACAGGTACTGTTTATTATTACAGAGAAAAGGGAATCATTTAACCATTAAATAAACCCAATAGGGCTGTTCTGCCCCAATAAGGGGTAATTATATCTTAGTTGGGATCAAGTACAGGTACTGTTTTATTATTACAGAGAAAAGGGAATCATTTAACCATGAAATAAACCCAATAGGGCTGTTCTGCCCCCAATAAGGGGTAATTATATCTTAGTTGGGATCAAGTACAGGTACTGTTTTATTATTACAGAGAAAAGGGAATCATTTAACCATTAAATAAACCCAATAGGGCTGTTCTGCCCCCAATAAGGGGTAATTATATTGTAGGTGGGATCAAGTACAGGTACTGTTTTATTATTACAGAGAAAAGGGAATCATTTAACCATTAAATAAACCCAATAGGGCTGTTCTGGCACTTATATTGTAGTGTCACCCACTGTGACCTACAGCACTTACATTTGCCCATTTGTGTCTGTTAGTTACCCCTCCCATATAGATTGTAAGCTCTACGGGGCAGGGACCTCGTTCATCTTGTTTCTGACTCTTATTGCAACTGTACCTTGTATTTATTTGTATTTATTGTTGTACTTTGTATTTATCCATTATCTTTAACCCCCTGTTTGTATTAATGTATTCTACTGTACAGCGCTGCGTACATAAGTAGCGCTTTATAAATAAAGATATACATACATACATACATACATACAATAAGGGGTAATTATATCTTAGTTGGGATCAAGTACAGGTACTGTTTTATTATTACAGAGAAAAGGGAATCATTTAACCATTAAATAAACCCAATAGGGCTGTTCTGCCCCCAATAAGGGGTAATTATATCTTAGTTGGGATCAAGTACAGGTACTGTTTTATTATTACAGAGAAAAGGGAATCATTTAACCATTAAATAAACCCAATAGGATTGTTCTGCCCCCTATAAGGGGTAATTATATCTTAGTTGGGATCAAGTACAGGTACTGTTTTATTATTACAGAGAAAAGGGAATAATTTAACCATTAAATAAAACCAATAGGGCTGTTCTGCCCCAATAAGGGGTAATTATATCTTAGTTGGGATCAAGTACAGGTACTGTTTTATTATTACAGAGAAAAGGGAATCATTTAACCATGAAATAAACCCAATAGGGCTGTTCTGCCCCCAATAAGGGGTAATTATATGTTAGTTCGGATCAAGTACAGGTACTGTTTTATTATTACAGAGAAAAGGGAATCATTTAACCATTAAATAAACCCAATAGGGCTGTTCTGCCCCAATAAGGGGTAATTATATCTTAGTTGGGATCAAGTACAGGTACTGTTTTATTATTACAGAGAAAAGGGAATCATTTAACCATTAAATAAACCCAATAGGGCTGTTCTGCCCCAATAAGGGGTAATTATATGTTAGTTGGGATCAAGTGCAGGTACTGTTTTATTATTACAGAGGAAAAGGAAATCATTTTTAAAAATTAGAATTATTTGCTTATAATGGAGTCTATGGCAGATGGCCTTTCCGTAATTTGGAACTTTCTGGATAACGGGTTTCCAGATAAGGGATCCCATACCTGTACTGTATTAAATGATTGTTAGCGTCCTGCTGACCCTGGCAATCAGTGAGTGGTTTTAATGATGATTCAGTACAATAAATCGGGGTGGGTCAACATGAAAAGATACATGTACAAATGAATAATATAACATAGTATAAAAATAACATCAACATTTGGAATCTAAGTAGTCACTCACCCCAGCAAAAGAAAAAAAAACACACAAATCATATTTATGATTTATTAAATACAAAATAGTTTTCATCTGGTTTTAGGAAATGAAGAAACACAAATGGGTTTTATCATTAATAACTTTATTGGCACAGAAATATATCAATATCACTTGACTTGCAAGGATACACGAATGCCAGCATTTTATGGTACCTACTCTCCCTGTATAGTACATGTTACATTCTCCCTATAATAAGAATAGCTGTTATGCACAGGATCAGTTCTAAGCAGTTCCAGCCTGTAAGAACACAAGAGCACCCACAGAATCTCACATCATAGTCGGGAATCTTTGCGTAGGGTAGTGTTTATTAGGCAGGAGGGAGCTGGGGCCACTAACGTTGGCCATACACGGGCCGATTCTAGATGCTGATATCGGTCCCTTAGACTGATTTGGCAGCTTATCTGCCTGTGTATGGGCACTAAAAACAGATCTCGATCGGGCAAATTTGATTTTTGGCAGCCGCATTGGCTCGTTGATGTTGTCCCCGAACCGATGGGCGCCCATACCCGCCCCAGGGCAAAATGACTGAATTAGCTCGATATCGCCCACCCATAGGTGGGGATATCGGGAGAAGATCCGCTCACTTGGCGACGTTGGCGGATCTTACCGTGTATGGCCACCTTAAGGCAGTGATCAAGAATGTAGAGCTCTCCCTATTAAACTTTCTGATTTCTGTTATTTCCTCCACATACCTGGAATATGGGCACATTCACTTCTATTAATGGCATGCTATCATTAGTTATTTGCTGTTACTCCAAATTCCAGCGCTGGTCACGATCTAACAAACTTGGCAGAAAGGTTATTTTTGAATAGTTTCTTTAAAAAAAAGTTTTAAATGAACACATATTACAGTGTATAGTGCTTGATGCCATTCTAAGTGCTTTCACTGGTGTGAGAGAGCTAAATGTCAGCACTAGAATGATCACGTCATTGGACCAACATGTAGCAAATAAGAACATTCACTTGAGCCAACCGGAGCACTGGTATGTTCACGCCATCAGATGCCAGCTGCCAGCTCCAGTAGGTAGGGCAACCTGGGTAAACGTGCCACAAAAAACCCTTAACCCATGTTACCAATCATATGTTTTCTTTCACTACACTAAATGGCAAGTATCATGTTTCTGAATAACCCAAATACATTACCATTGTAGTACATGTTGTCCCTATGGAATGTATATACTTCATAACAGAAATATATGTGAACTATCTTATGATATGCACTGCACATTGGAAAAGATTCTTCCTTTTAACATCTGAAGGCTTGCAGAGATTTGTATAAGATTTGCCCCCCATTTTATCATATAGTTACACCCCAGTCCTGGGAAATATTATATCACCATGGGACTTGAAAAGAGGAAAACTGGTGGCTTATAAAGCCAAAGAAAAAAAGTGAAAATGGGGATTTTTTAGAGAATGTGACACCTGTTTTAGTGCAGAAGTCTTTGATTGATTTAAGGGGCTGTTCTGGGGTGTGTATGAAACATATAAAGGTCCCTATATTGTTTATAACAAACTACAGTAAAAATCACGGAGCTGAGCCTGAATTACTGTATCTTACCCAAACTTGTAATTGAGCAAAAGGCATGATAGGAAGCAGATGTTGTAAGCAAAATTATGATTGGATCCAACTGGTTTGTACTGTGAAATAATGCGCCATCTGCCACTCTGTACTAATGTGCTCAGTCTGAGCGAGTGTTCTGCCTTTCTGTGGGGGTTAATGATGTATCTGTTGTCCACGCTGTGCTCTGTCCTTTGCGTTTTCCCCATTCACTTGGGGCTCATGGATTTAAATTTGCGGGTTCTCAGTTGGCGCAGTCGCAGCATGAGCTCTTTAGGGAGCTTTTTCCCGTTGGCAAGCATCTCCCTCAAGCGTTGTTTTGCAGTCTTAACTAAGTAAAAATCACAAATGGTAGCATGGTTTTCATAGGTCACCCGGCAAGATTTGGTGGATGGATGGTATCCCTCGGCTTTGGCAGTCACTTCATACTCCCCAGGGTTGAGAAGGCGCCAGTAATCTCCATCCACAGCTATGAAAGGGGAAGATTTGGGGTCAGACATCATAATCCCACTGGCCATTCAGAAAATCAGAACCAAGGGCTAGAGCAGGGATCCCCAACCTTTTATACCCGGGAGCCACATTCAAATGGAAAAAGCAAGCATAAAAAAGTTCCTGGAGGTGCCAATGAGAGCTATAATTGGCTTAGTTTGGCTTGTATGCAATCAAAGCTTTCCTCCTAACCAGAAATTAAAAAATAAGCACCAGCTTTGAGGCCACTGAGAGCAACATCCAAGGGGTTGGGGAGCAACATGTTGCTCACAAGCCACTGGTTGGGGATCATTGTGCTAGAGGTTACATTCCCAGTGGCCATTGGGGAAATCAGAACCATAGGTATATAGGGTTGAAAAAAGACCATCAAAGAGTCCATCAAGTTCAACCCTTCCAAGTAAACCCAGCACACAACTAACTGTAGATTTTAGTTTCACAATAGCCTTGGATAGAGATTACATTTCCAGTGGCCATTACGACATCAGAACCATGGGCTAGAGGTTACATTCCCACTGGCCACTGGGTAAATCAGAACCATGGGCTAGAGGTTATATTCCCAGTGGCCACTGGGTAAATCAGAACCATGGGCTAGAGGTTATATTCCCAGTGGCCACTGGGTAAATCAGAACCATGGGCTAGAGGTTATATTCCCACTGGCCACTGGGTAAATCAGAACCATGGGCTAGAGGTTACATTCCCACTGGCCACTGGGTAAATCAGAACCATGGGCTAGAGGTTACATTCCCACTGGCCACTGGGTAAATCAGAACCATGGGCTAGAGGTTATATTCCCAGTGGCCACTGGGAACATCAAAACCATGGGCTAGAGGTTATATTCCCAGTGGCCACTGGGTAAATCAGAACCATGGGCTAGAGGTTATATTCCCACTGGCCACTGGGTAAATCAGAACCATGGGCTAGAGGTTACATTCCTAGTGGCCACTGGGTAAATCAGAACCATGGGCTAGAGTTTATATTCCCAGTGGCCACTGGGAACATCAGAACCATGGGCTACAGGTTACATTGCCACTGGCCATTGGGGGAATCAGAACTATGGGCTAGAGGTTACTTTTCCAGTGACCACTGGGGACATCAGAACCATAGGCTAGAGGTTACATTCCCACTGGCCACTGGGTAAATCAGAACCATGGGCTAGAGCAGTGATCCCCAACCAGTGGCTCGCGAGCAACATGTTACTCACCAACCTCTTGGATGTTGCTCCCAGTGGCCTCAAAGCAGGTGCTTATTTTTGAATTCTTGGTTAGAAGGCAAGCTTTGGTTGAATAAAAGCCATGTGAACTAACAGACAAAGCCTCCTGTAGGTTTCCAGTCAACATAGGGGTTACAAAATAACCAGTCACAGCCCTTATTTGGTACCCCAAGTACATTTATCCTGCTTGTGTTGCTCCCCAACTCTCTTTACATTTGAACGTGGTTCATGGGTAAAAAAGTTGGGGGACCCCTGGGCTAGAGGTTACATTCGAAGTGGCCACTGGGAACATCAGAACCATGGGCTAGAGGTTACATTGACACTTTATCATCACATTATCACATTATCCATGCCTGTCCATGTTTGAAGTGTGTTCCTTGTTTTATTTAAGTCTTATTCAAGTCTTAAGCAATCAATAACACAGCTTAATGTCAGTTCTAGCCAGGTTTCTGTATGTCCTATTCATGCTTTATCTGTGTCCTATACTAGATTTATACCAGCCCTATCCAGAAGAGTCCAATCCTGGCTTTATATGAGTGCTGCCCTAGCTTTTATATAGTGAATAAAGTACCCTATTGTAAAATACTGGCATATTATAAGTCATTGTGGAGTTCCATGACCCTATAAAATCACCAAACCGAAGGGTGAGAGCTTTTTATAAAAATCACGAAACTCCAAGGTGAATATTCTCATATTTTACAACAGGGGACACTTTATTTATTATAATACACAAGTTTCAGTGGGTCATGTGACAGAAATTAAATTACTAAGCATAAAATATACAGGATATTCACGATACAGTATTATATAGACCAGTGCTGTCCAACTTCTGCGGTGCCGAGGGCCGGAATTTCTTGCGCATACATGGTGGAGGGCCGCTAATGGAAGCCAGTTTTGACCACTCCCCCCTTTTAAACCACACCCATTTTATCACAATGGTGGTAGTGCAGCAAAAACCCAAATGCTTGGTCCTCACTGCAGGGATATCAACCATCATTCATATGTGAAAGAATTATATTATGTCATATTAAGACACACCCTAAAATCCATATGACTCCTCCTCCTCTGTGGATAGCACAGCAACCCCCAGCATATAATTACACACCTTAGGGACCATTTAATGGCTATTTCCAACTACTAACAAACTCCCAGAACAAACCCCTGCCAGGTTCACCTCCCACAGGCACCTATTGTGTGTGCCATATTCTGCCTGCCCTATGATGCCTGTGTGTGCCATACTCTGCCTGCCCTATGATGCCTGTTTGTGCCATACTCTTCCTGTCCTATGATGCATGTTTCTGCCATATGCTGCCTGTGTGTGCCATACTCTGCCCTACCCTGCCTGTGTGTGCCATACTCTCCCTGCCCTATGCTGCCTGTGTGTTCAATACCCTCCCTGTCCTATGCTACCTGTTTGTGCCATATCCTCCCTGCCCTATGCTGCCTATGTGCCATACTCTGCCTACCCTATGCTGCCTACACACAGACAGGATAGGCCAGGCAGTACATACAATGTCTGAGGTGTGAACAGACAAACAATGTGGGTGATTACAGCCTGAGTCTGAGGTGTGAACACTGCAGGGGGTGAACAATGCATAGATTAAAAGGTGTGAACAGTACAGGGGATTACATATTTAAATAATACAGGAGGATTACAGCCTGAATCTGAGGTGAGAACCATGCAGGGGGGCAGTTAATCTCAGTACTGAAACCATTTAAAGCTTACACAAGGGTAAACCATCAAAGCAGCCAGACAGGTGGGGGGCCACACAGAGGGCCGCCAGTTGGACAGCACTGATATAGACTATTATGGCAGGTGTCTATATATTAATCCACATAAGTGAGAGTATTTGAAAACCAAGCAGTTTGTACCTGTGCGGATATCATGGTTTAGTTCATTCACTACAATGATGGCTTCAGGAATACCCTTTTCGGTGTCTTTGTCCCGCACAACACCTTTTATGCCTCGATGAACCTGAATAGGAGCATAGAAAGCCTCTTACACAGGGAATAGAAAAGGGGTTCTGGAAGAAGACAGGGGTCTGTAGAGTGTTTCTGTACAGTTGCTCCTGCTGCATTACTGTATGGGGGGACTGGGATGGTAGTGAAGTGGTAGAAGGTCATCTTATTACAGGCAAATGTCCATGTTGTCTGTTGTAATAATAGTACAATGGAGAATAAAATCTCTGGGGAATATTTCCCTTATATACTGTTTCCCACCTGCTCCATGAACACCAGCAGAGACTCCTTGTTATTCTCCCACTCCACTGGCAACTCCACCTCATGAGGGAACTTATCACAGGAGAGCTCCACAGTCACCTCAAAGCAATTGGTGTGCAGGTAACTGAAGTCATTCATGCCTAATAGATGAGAAGGTAAGGGAGTTAGTTACCATGGTATGGCTGAATGATCACTGTAATCCTTGCCATGCACTAATGCCACCCAATCTAGTATAGATATGGGATCTCTGAATTCTATCTATTTTATAGTTGTCTTTACTTACTGCCTGCGACGGTGTGCCAATCTGCTCCATTGATGATATTGCCCTGTCTCATGAAGTTTTCTGTGTGGCAGATCCTGCGGTTGTCATCCGCCATGACGCGGTTGCTGGTGGCATAGACCGTGGCGAGCCAGCGGAACATGGCATCATCAGGAGTAGGAGTGAGTTCTTTGGCCATCCAGTAGGAACGTGTCATATCGAAGGGGTAAGTGACCACCAGCTCACCCCCATGCATGTTAGCACTGAGTACAAAAGGGATTTTCTGCATCCAATCAATGACGGCACGGGTCTCAGGTGTCACCTGGAGAAGATACATTCATTATATGCTTTAAATGTAAGGCAGAATTGACAACAGCACTGCTGGCTGAAGACACTTGGCTATAAAGAGAATAAGAAGATTTCCTGATACAGAAGAACCACGAGGGGTCATTTTATGATCTCTCCCATAGCAAACAATGCTTTCTTTTTAAATGGCAGACCCACAACTATGCATTTCATACTGCTGTTACTCACTGTCGCATTTGCAAAAGTGTAGTACTCAGGAATTGGGATGTAATGGTTAGGGAACTTGTGAGGAACCTCTTCATTATCTTCAGCTTCCCAAAGAGGGGTATTTAAGTCTGCGAAATTGTGATTCAAGTCAAATCCTTGGTAGGTCCAGCGACCATAGGCCCATCCAGACAGTTCAGATCCCTGGGGAAAATAAAGGCAAGGCCAACATTTGTAATCTAGTATTTGTAAGGTTGTGTATCCATATGACTGTGTGCTGTGTGTTCCACTGCATGACACTGTATGTGTTGATTGGACTCATCCTATGGATCTGTAGCCTTAAGGATGGGGGCCAATGTTGAATGCAGTAAAACTAGATCAAAACCTATTTGTTCAGTGTTCATAACATGGAATTTTTTATTTTTTGTCTATAGTTTAAAATAGAGATGCACCAAATCAAGGATTTGGTATGGGATTCGGGCAAGATTCAGCCTTTTTCAGCATGCTCCTGGCAGAAGTTGAAAATTGTTCACCGCACTGCATGTGTGGTTCTTTTTGACCCTTCCTTTTCCTAATTTACATAGGCAAATTAGGATTCGATTAGGTATTCGGCCAAATCCTTCACAAAGGATTCGGGGTTCGGACGAATGCCAAAATAATGGATTTTGTGCATTCCTAGTTTAAAATGTCATTTTTAGTTGTATTAGGAGCAGCAGTACTATAGTATTTCTAGCTTACATGAAATATCCCAAATCACAGGGAGAGATTTAGATTGTATGGGGGGCATTGGGGAGCAGTACAGTACTGCATTATAGGCCTGTTTATATCTGGGACACAGGTAGTAAGGAAAGTATAAGTTTATAGATCAGCTTATGACTGGGACATGAACAGTACAGTGCCAGGCCTGCACAGGTAGCAACCAAGCCGGAATTACAGTACATTACAGTTTCTTGACCTGCTCATATATGGGCTGTAAAGATCTGTGCTGTACCAGTTTCAAATCTGGGACATGAAGTAGAAGCATGGTACTGGTTTATAGGTCTGCTTATATCTAGGGCATGAAAGAGAAGAGCAATACCAGTTTAAAGACCTGCTTGGTCACAGGCACAGTAGCAGTTTATAGGCCTGCTCATATGTGGGACATGGGAGAGATAGACAATACCAGTTTATAGGCCTGCTCATATGTGGGACACTGGAGAGATAGACAGTACCAGTTTATAGGCCTGCTCATATGTTGGAAATGGGAGAGATAGACAGTACCAGTTTATTGGCCTGCTCATATGTGGGACACTGGAGAGATAGACAGTACCAGTTTATAGGCCTGCTCATATGTGGGAAATGGGAGAGATAGACAGTACCAGTTTATAGGCCTGCTCATATGTGGGACACTGGAGAGATAGACAGTACCAGTTTATAGGCCTGCTCATATGTTGGAAATGGGAGAGATAGACAGTACCAGTTTATTGGCCTGCTCATATGTGGGACACTGGAGAGATAGATAGTACCAGTTTATTGGCCTGCTAATATCTCGGACATAGGAGAGATAGACAGTGCCTTCTAATATCTCGGGCACAGGAGAGAAGCTCAGTACCAGTTTATAGGCCTGCTAATATCTCGGGCACAGGAGAGACATACTGTACCAGTTTATAGGCCTGCTCATATCCATCAGGATTCATGGAGGGCAGCAAGTGAATACGCGTCTCAGTCACCAGGCGCATAACGCGGGGGTTGCCCTTCTTGTACTCCATGCAGAGATACTGCATAAGGTTCAGCATCAGTTCTCGACCAACTACTTCATTACCGTGCATCCCGGCTACGTACCGAAACTCCGGCTCACCTGGGGGTTAAACAGACTCTGCTCAGAAGGACATCCAAGGCAAAAACAGACTCATAACATGGTTCAAATCAAGCGAATTGCGGCTTGCTGAATTAACGTTTACACATTTAGAGAGAAGGTTGATATATGCACCAGGAACCAGATAATTTGTTGTTAATGCCCCCTTGGATATTTTTCAGCCATGACCCAGGGCCCCTCACCAAGTTCATGCTGTCCAGGATTGTCAGAAATCTCCATGACGTACATTTTCAGACCTAGGTAACTCTTTCCAATGCTGTAAACTCGAGTGATCTCAGGACATTCATCATTAACAGCTTTCATCAGCTATAAGGAAATTAGAACACAAATGTTATAGATACTGAGAAATGTGTAGGGATATGTCACCTGGTATATTAATGAGTGATTATGCCAATTATGGACTGTGAGCAGAAAGACTAGTGTTAGTCCCTTAGATTTCTATTAAAGGAACACTGTCATGATGTTTATGGGGTACTTTTTATTTCTAAATGACACTGTTCCACAGCAAATAATTCCCTCTGCCATGTAATATTTTATTCTTGATCCCTTTGGGAACTTTGGTGCAACTTGTCAGATCAGATCAGGCACCAAATGGAAGTCACAGTGATCATTGGATCAGAGCGCCAGTGTACGGATCCACATATTTGCACCTCATTTACAGATGATGGCACCTTGGCTTTATTAATTACATTATTGCATACTGTGCTATGAAGAAAACATGGAAAACTAGGCCTCCCTGTATCTTTCCCCGTCTAATTCTTACCTTCCGCATCTCCTTGTAGTTGTGATGTTTGAAGTCCAGCTTGTCTGTGGGCTCCGGCACGTGTTCCCACATAAACACTGTGTTTGGATCTGTGGAATAATAAAATGATAGGAGAGTTTGGTGCCAGTGTGCTTGCTTTGATGACTGAGCCCTTTTGGAACTCGTTCGGTGATGTGAAAGTTCACATTGTGACAAAAATTTGTATATTGGTGTACCAGGACAGGAACTTAAATGTTGTTAAGGATAATGTAGAGGGAAAGGTAAACATACAAATGGATCCTTGACCAAAACAATCTTGATCTTCCACTTGCAGAACAATGATATAGACTGGTGGCCATACACGGGCCGATTCTAGCTGCCGATATCGGTCCCTTAGACTGATTGTTGGGGCACGATGGGCCTGCCTGACTGATATCTGGCCTGAAATCGGCCAGGTTAAAAAATTTAGTCAGATCGGTAACCGCATCGGCTCGTTGATGCAGTCCCTGGACCGACTTTGCCTATACCAGTCATTATAATTCAATCATTGGCCCCAGGGCCAAACGACCGAATTAGCATGGATTCTCCTCATATCGGGAGAAGATCCGCTCGCTTAGTGACATTGCCAAGCGAGCGGATCTGAAGGTGTATGGGCACCTTAATTCACTAAAAAAGACTTGTTGATTCAGTCAATCCCAGCAGTCACAGATATGCCATTAAAAAGCCCAAAGACCCAAATAGAAGGCTGGGCATTGTGGAGAAATACTACCCTTATGGCATATACAGGTCTACTGGTGGAATCATAAAAGGAAACATCTGATTGGTTGTTATAGGCTACTGGAATCAAGTTAAGTTTGTCCATGTAACAACATAGTATCTGTTATAGTATGTTTTACTGTCATTGGGACAATAAAAATAAATGTTCAGCAAGAGCGGGATGATTGCATCCAGGGGCAAAAGTTAAAAGAAAATAGTTAATGCCAATTACACAAATAATTAAGATACAATATGTGATTTTAACAAGGAAATATTTTGTCAATGGGCAGCAAGAAGGCCAAGAGCAAATGAACCCTGCCCCCACATTGTTTTCCTATACAGCATCTCTGCTTTAAAATGCTTTGAACTAAACAGCTCAGCTACCTTCATCTGCTCTCTCCACCAATTACGGGTACAGTTATGGGATCCGTTATCCGGAAACCCGTTATCCAGAAAGCTACAAAAATTACAGAAATTATGGAATGCCCGTCTCCCATAGACTCCATTTTAATCAAATAGTTCAGAATTTTAAAAATTATTTCCTTTTTCCCTGTAGTAATAAAACCTTGTACTTGACTCCAGTTAAGATATAATTAATCCTTATTGGATGCAAAACAAGCCTATTGGGTTTAATTACTGTTTTATTGATTTTTTAGTAGTATTAAGGTATGGAGATCCAAATTACGGAAAGACCTTTTATCCGGAATACCCTTGGTCCTGAGCATTCTGGATAACTGGTCTTCTACCTGTACATTAAGTGACTGAGCAGGGTAGCATGCTGCATTCATACATACATATTATATATGACATAAATATGAATGTTCTGCTTATATCCTCATAGCAGTCAGCCATATTGATTTGGCATCATGGGTTCACACCTGGAAGTGGGCATCCTAAGATCTCTGCTCTCAAGCAGATAGTACCATTTTCAAACCACGTCTGTGGGTTAATTCTGATGTAGCGGCCCACCATTGGGGTGGGAAGATGGTTCAGCACTGGAGTTTCAGGGTCTTTGTTGGCTTTAAAAATCTGAAACAAAAGAGATATATTTTTTAGGTGAAGGAAGAAGAATTATATATATATTTTTTTGAATATATATAAATATATAACATGAAATGTGCTTGTAAACCCAAAATTAATATAGTGAATGCAAAAACTATGGTTTAGTTCAGTTTTGAAGAAACTCTGAAATTGAAAGTAAAGTCACATTCTACTTCCTGTTCTTATGAGCACAATCAAAACAAATCAGCAGTCCACTAAGAAGTCCTCTGTATAAACAAACCCTTTCCATTTCCCAGTTCCAACCTTCTCAGGGGACTGCTGATTTGTTTGGTCCTTGCTTGTAAGAACAGGTAGAATGTCACTTTATTTTCATTTTCAGATTTTATTAGTTAAGTTTAAGAAATAACAAAAGCCATACCTATTTCATAATTAAAACAGCAGCAAAAAGTACGTCTAGTACAAACCCTATCATTAAACTGAAGCTGACAAAGGGTCTATACTGCCCCTCTACTGCACCACATGTTCCATATAAACATATCCAACATCTCAAACTATATAAAATCCGTATTGGATTTGTATTTTCTTCACAGCTATAATATGGCCGCTGTTCTCATAGCAGCAAAGGGTTCACTGTTTCTAAACTATTTCCAGCCAAAAACAGCAGGGGGCCCCCTTGCATTTTGGCCGGTGTTCAGTTCTCAGTCCAGGAATGAAAGGGAAGCCAAGAAAAGTACCACAGGGAGACAGAGCTGAACCAGAGCAAACTCAGTCCTTTGCCAGTGCCGCAGAGGATCTGGATTATTAACATTTTCCCAACAAATCTGCCACTCAGTGGGATACACATACAGACTTTATAAGTGGGAATAATTATTCTGGGGGTTGCCTCTGGGATTTCCAGCAGCTGACCTTAAAGGGGAAATGTACCCAAGTGTCTGCAGGCAGAAATACATTGTAGAACTATGTGTACAGGTTGGTGATAAAGATGTCAGTATGAAAAGAAATTGGAGATTAGCGAAAGCTGAATTTTTATCTGAATTGAGGTGAGAGCAGAAGGACGTAATGTAGAATGTTGTGTTGTTGGGATGCCAGAATGGGCATCTCAGGAGCAAAACAGCTGCCATTACAAATTATTAACATTTATTATTATTAACATTTATTTATAAATTGCCAACATATCCCGCAGCGCTGTACAATAAGTGGGTTACATACATTGGACATACAGAGTAACATATAAAGCAACCAATAACCGATACAAGAGGTGAAGAGGGCCCTGCCCAAAAGAGCTTACACTCTACAAGGAGAAGGGTTGAGATGTGTGGGAATGGGCATGACAGAGTTGTGAGAGTGGGGCACAGGGTATTTAGCAGCACACTGAGGGTATGTTAAACTAGATTAGGGTAAGCTTCTCTAAATAAATGCGTTTTTAGAGTTCGATTGAAGGCAGAGAGATTGGGAGAAAGTCTGACAGTTTGTGGGAGCGAATTCCAGAGAAGGGGGGCAGCCCTTGCAAAGTCTTGAATGCGAGCGTGTGAGGAGGGAATGAGAGAGGAGTTGGGGAGCAGGTCAGTAGGGGGGTACCAAGCGGGTTGGATGGTACCTAGAGATGAGTTCAGAGATTGTGGGTGGGGCAGAGTTATGAACTGCTTTGTATGTGAGAGTCATTAGTTTGAATTTTATCCTGGATGGTAGGGGAAGCCAGTGCAGGGATTGGCAGAGTGGCATGGCAGAGGGATTGGCAGAGTGGCACGGCAGAGGGATTGGCAGAGTGGCACGGCAGGGACTGGCAGAGTGGCACGGCAGAGGGATTGGCAGAGTGGCACGGCAGGGACTGGCAGAGTTGCACGGCAGAGGGACTGGCAGAGTGGCATGGCAGGGAGACTGGCAGAGTGGCACGGCAGGGAGACTGGCAGAGTGGCATGGCAGGGACTGGCAGAGTGGCATGGCAGAGGGACTGGCAGAGTGGGATGGCAGGGGGACTGGCAGAGTGGCACGGCAGAGGGACTGGCAGAGTGGCACGGCAGGGGGACTGGCAGAGTGGCACGGCAGGGGGACTGGCAGAGGGGCACGGAAGGGGGACTGGCAGAGTGGCACGGCAGAGGGACTGGCAGAGTGGCACGGCAGAGGGACTGGCAGAGTGGCACGACAGAGGGATTGGCAGAGCGGCATGGCAGAGGAGGAGCGGTTGGAGAGGTGTATGAGCCTGGCAGCAGTATTCATTAGGGACTGGAGAGGGGACAGTCTTTGGAGGGGAAGGCCAATTAATGGGGAGTTACAGTAGTCCAGGCGAGATATTATAAGAGAGTGAATAAGAATTTTGGCAGCATCTTGGGTGATAAATGATCGTATTTTGGAGATATTTCTTAGGTGAAAGTGACATGATTTGATAAGTGATTGGATATGAGGAGTGAAGGACAGGGCAGAATGGGGGGTAACCCCAAGGCACCGGGCCTGGGGAGATGGGGTGATGGTAGAATTGTTAACCTGTATAGATACCTCGGGAACAATGTGGACGTTGGATGGGGGAAAGAGAACCAATTCAGTCCTAGAGAGGTAACGTTGGGACATCCAAGTGGAGATAGCGGACAGGCAGGAAGAGACGCGAGTTAGAAGCTCTGGGTTGAGATCAGGAGAGGAAAGATAGATCTGAGTATCGTCAGCATAGAGGTGGTACTGACAGCCAAAAGAATTGATTCATTTGCCAAGGGAGGAGGTATAGAGAGAAAATAGTAAGGGGCCCAGGACAGAGCCTTGAGGAACCCCGACAGAAAGAGGCAGGGGGAGAAGATGATTCCCCATTGTAAGAGACACTGAAGGATCGATCTGAGAGATAAGATGAAACCCAGGATAAGGCAGTGTCACAAAGGCCAAGAGAGCAGAGAGACTGGAGGAGAAGAGGGTGATCCACAGTGTCAAAAGCAGTTGAGAAATTGTGAAGTATTAGTAGCAGTGTTTTTTGGCTTTAGCCGATAGAAGGGTCAATTTCCTTGTCTGATTCAGGGTCGGCTTGTAGTTATTTTGCCCACAGTGTATGTATTCTCTGTACAACGTGACCTATATTGTGGGGTAAGTAGAACGTTCTGTGGGCCTGATTCACTAAAGTGCAATTTAACGCGCGCTATTTATAACGTGCGGTAAAAATTTTACCGCGTCTTAATTTTGGCGATTTTTCGCACGATTCACTATAAGCATACTCGCGCTTTTTTACGCGCGATATTGCATGCGTTATTTAACTCGCGAAGACTATTTCAATGCGCTATTTGCTGGTACATGTGCTAAATTACGCCCGCGACTAGTCACCGCATATGAATGGTAGCTTAGAAATAGTGTATAAAAATTGTCGCCGCATATAAATGGTGTATATAAATATTAGCCACATATAAATGGTAGCATATAAATAGTAGCATATAAATGGTAGCATATAAATGGTATCATATAAATAGTAGCATATAAATGGTATCATATAAATAGTAGCATATAAATGGTAGCATATAAATGGTAGCATATAAATAGTAGCCACATATAAATGGTAGCCACATATAAATGGTAGCATATAAATGGTAGTCATATAAATAGTAGCCACATATAAATGGTAGCCACATATAAATAGTAGCATATAAATGGTAGCATATAAATAGTAGCCACATATAAATGGTAGCATATAAATGGTATCATATAAATAGTAGCATATAAATGGTAGCATATAAATAGTAGCCACATATAAATGGTAGCATATAAATGGTATCATATAAATAGTAGATGCTTATAAATAGTAGCCACTAGTGATGAGCAAATGTGTTCTGGTTATCTTTAGTGAAAATTAGCAAATCTTTCGAAAGATCCACGAAACGGCAAAAATGTTGTGCGGGCAAAAAAATTGTTGCTGTGACTATTATTTTTTGACGCTTGTATAAATTTTTGTATGTGCGGTGAATTTTTGCGTGGCAAATTTTTTCAGGCGTTTTGCCATTGGCGGATTGTTTTGCGAAATGCATGAAAAAATCCGCCGCAAAAAAATTCAACGCACGTCCAAAAATTCGCTGCGAATCCATGCCTGGCGAAACATTTCATCACTTGTAGCCAAATATAAATAGTCGCGCAAATGAACGCACGCCATGTTAGCCATACACGCCAATACTTGCAGAAAATTACTGTATTAAAAATGACCATTTCCCTGCAAACTGGCGGCTGCGTCACTCTGGGGGAAACACAGACTGAATAAATAACACTGTAAGTCCATATTTTATTGCAAAAAATCATTTACTGTACTTTGTACAATTTTTTGTATAATTTTTCGCCTGCCTGTAGTAGGTGTTAATTTTTGCATAGCTGAATGCAATATTTAGCGCGCCAAAGTTATAGTGAATCATGCGATCGTATTCTTTTCAGCACGGAAATGAACGTATGCGGTAAAACTAGCGCGAGAAATACTGCATGCGAAAATGCGACTTATCGCATGCGGTAATGCTGTAGTGAATCGCGCGCTAATTGTCGCGTCTTTTTTACCGCAAAAAAGCGTGCGATAAACTTTAGTGAATCAGGCCCTGTGTCTCTAATGCCCATAACGTATTAAGCAGGATCTAACTCCCAGCCTCAAAAGGGAGGGCAGTGCTTTGCCCTGTGCTGCCAGTGACATGTTTGTGGCTTGGAGCTGCCCCAGAAAAACCAGAGCTGGGCCAAGAATTATAAGCAATAATTGTTGCGGACTGAAAAGACCCCATTGAATCCTAGAAGTGAGATGGCAGATAAAACCATCTGTCAGTTATATAAGATGACGAGGGCAGAATCGGTAGGGTTTTGGTTCCCAAATACACACAACAGCACAGAGGAATATATGGGGTTTTAGCAGGCTGAATTTCAGCACAGTTTGTCCTTGACTTAATAAACAGTAGCAAATAGCAAAGAAAGAGGTGGCTCAGTGTGAAGCACTCATCCTGCAATATAAAGATGCATTTCTGTGCCCAAAGGTGGCACCTTGCTGGATAAGGGGACCATGTCTGCCCTAGACCCATATGCACTGATTTGTTGTAACTTACACGGTAGTTAGGGTTTGGATCCTATATTGCAAAATCCTGCAAAAAAAGGCTGGGATTCAGGCAAAATAAACTAAATACAGAATTTGATACATGACTGCTTTCTTGTCTACTCGGCTGCTCACTGTTCTGTGGATCAACCCTGCGGCTGAACCCTGGTCCCAAATAAGAGGGAGTTTTCTCATTGTATTGATATCCTTGAACCCATGCAATGTCTATGTTCTAACCTCTATAGACCTACTCAATGGGACAATCACACATTCAGATTCTCACTAGTCTGGACCAAGGCCTGTCCCTTGATTGATCACTGGGCCTGGAGGAGGAATTACAGAGAATACAGAGCTATGTGACCCAAGTACTTGGGGGAGACTGGAGTCACTAACCCAGGAGCCTTGGTTTTAAATGGAGTTTAAAGGAAAGGACAACTTATACAGTAATACAGGTATAGAATCCTTTATCCGGAAACCTGTTATCCAGAAAGTTCAGAATTACGGAAAGGTCATCTCCCATAGACTCCATTATAAGCAAATAATTTTAATTTTATAAAATAATTTCCTTTTTCTCTGTAATAATAAAACAGTACCTGTACTTGATCCCAACTAAGATATAATTACCCCTTATTTGGGGCAGAACAGCCCTATTGGGTTTATTTAATGGTTAAATGATTCCCTTTTCTCTGTAATAATAAAACAGTACCTGTACTTGATCCCAACTAAGATATAATTACCCCTTATTGGGGGCAGAACAGTCGTATTGGGTTTATTTAATGGTTAAATGATTCCCTTTTCTCTGTAATAATAAAACAGTACCTGTACTTGATCCCAACTAAGATATAATTACCCCTTATTGGGGGCAGAACAGCCCTATTGGGTTTATTTAATGGTTAAATGATTCCTTTTTCTCTGTAATAATAAAACAGTACCTGTACTTGATCCCAACTAAGATATAATTACCCCTTATTGGGGGCAGAACAGCCCTATTGGGTTTATTTAATGGTTAAATGATTCCCTTTTCTCTGTAATAATAAAACAGTACCTGTACTTGATCCCAACTAAGATATAATTACCCCTTATTGGGGGCAGAACAGCCCTATTGGGTTTATTTCATGGTTAAATGATTCCCTTTTCTCTGTAATAATAAAACAGTACCTGTACTTGATCCCAACTAAGATATAATTACCCCTTATTGGGGCAGAACAGCCCTATTGGGTTTATTTAATGGTTAAATGATTCCTTTTTCTCTGTAATAATAAAACAGTACCTGTACTTGATCCCAACTAAGATATAATTACCCCTTATTGGGACAGAACAGCCCTATTGGGTTTATTTCATGGTTAAATGATTCCCTCTTCTCTGTAATAATAAAACAGTACCTGTACTTGATCCCAACAGTATCTAAAAGATCCCTTATCCGGAAAACACCAGGTCCCAAGCATTCTGGATAACTGGTCCTATACCTATATCTTATAATAATAAATAAATCACCAGTATATAGAACCCCAAGTGTGTATGACTTGCCATCTGGAGACTCAGAATGAAATGATTCCCTGGGTGCCAGTTCAGCTGCAGGTAAACCTCACACTTACTGTGCCGGGGGGGTTACATGGCTCTGATTAGCAGCCTCTTCTCCGTGGATTATTAAAGCCACTCTGTGTTCTGTGAAGCTAAGCAAAACCTCTAATAACCTGAGAAATATTTCCAAGCTGGCAGCCAGGGAACCAGCCCAAGTGTCACGAGAGCCAGTTCCGCCCTCTACAAAACAAAAATAAACCCTAATGGCACAGCAGGATGGAGACAGGACTCATAAACCTGGAAGCACAGGGTCTGCCTTGTCTCTGCTCACATTAAGCGTATTTATTGGGATATATTATAGCTGAAATTTGTAGTAATTTACACTGAAAATGTTTTTTTTTTATACCTGCACCTATTAAAAAAATTATTTTAATTCTGCTTAAGTATCAAGCAGCCTTTCATTCTTCCTCTGTTACTGGATTACAGCACCCTTTGTGCTTCAGTGCAAGTTTATATACTTGAGAATGGTAAGGGCTGTAGCTCGGTGTTAGAGTCCAGGGCAATGAGAGAGAAACAACCTATCCGTGTTTGCTGCTCAAGAAACAATGCAAGATGCTTCTGGCACCACCATATCCCCAAGATACAAGTTGCTGCCTCTTAAAGGGGCAGGCTGTCTACATATACTATTGTTTGGTAGCTTTTTGTTCTGGGTTCCTTCTCTTGTTGTTTTCTAGGAAATCACTGCCATTCTGATGCTAAAGTCTACCTTAGAATTCCACCTTGTAGTCTGTTGCCATATCCAGAACTCTTTTTTTCGCAATAGATTCATGGATTTTAGTTCCAGCATTCCTACACTTGTTTAGTTTAATGGACCATTTTGGTATTTGGGCCCTATTCTCTTGGTGGAATTTGTCTTGTTGACCCTTGCTGTCCACTTCAGTGTTCATCACTTACTTTGTATCCAACACCTTTTGCCTTATTGCAGCCAGTTTCTCTCTTAACTTGGCTTGTTTTTATATGCCCACTCCATTGTGGACACAGACTGTATAACTATGAATTCATTTTTCCAGTCTGCTGCCTGCATTAGTCTCCTTTGAACTGCTCAGAGCTTCTGGCTTCACGCTACGGCCTGTTACTGGAACTTAGTATTGTTTAATGTCTGTTCTTTCACACTAAAGGTGCCCATACACGTGAAGATCCACTCGCTTGGCGAGGCCGCCAAGAGAGCGGATCATCTCCTGATATCCCCACCTACGGGTGGGCGATATCGGGGAAAATGTAGGCTACAGGGCCAAACGATGGAATTATAATGGCGGCAATGGGGCAATCGGTTCAGAGACCGCATCAATGAGCTGATGCGGTCCCCGATCCGACTTAATCTTTTAACCTGCCCGATCGATATCTGGCCAATTTCAGGCCTGATATCGGTCGGGCAAGCCCCTCGTTCCTGCCCCTACATGGCCACCTTAAGCCGACATGTGTTGGAGGTGTAAAACGCAAAGCTGTCTGTTGCTGGTAGAAAAGAACATAAATTGCGTATGACATTGACCCTAATGGTTTATCTCCCATGTGGCTTCCTGACATAGATGAAGACACATTCCGACAAACTATAATTTCTCCATGACCTTCCTGCTTTCATAACAGTATTTTAGACCAGTCCACTTCTTGAGTCTATGACTTGTTGGGTACCAGTATTAACCATCACATGTCATAGAAGGACCTGCTTAACATTATGTCACAGTGAGGCACTGTGCAGACACATCTTTACCCATTCCATATTGTCCCAGTGACAACGATAGACTAGACTAGAACAAGTATAATCTACACTGTACTCTGTTTACTGTAGATTCTACAGTCAACAGAGTATCTCTAACCTTTTAAAGTGCCTGCTTCTTCTTCTTCTTCTTCTTCTTGCTCATAATAGGCCACCATCTGGTCTGCTTGTAGGAGGTCCCAAGCCCTTGAATGACTATACGGTAAACCAGGAGCTTGCTGGGCTTTGTAAGTGTCCTGAGCGTCTATTCAGTTCATGGCAAAAGACCCTTATTATTTGGACCTCTTCCTTACCCACTATAAATTCTTTTAAACTGGTTATACTTGCCCTATGTTTATTTATATAGTATTTATATAGTAGTACATTTGTACAGTAATAGTACAGACATGGGGAACACACAGTACATTAATGAATATAAATATATAAGGGCTCATTTACGTCTGCAGATACAGTGAACTAAGTGCAATTTCGAGCCGTTGGCATGTTTTCCCCCACAGTGTTTTTTTCCCAGAACCCAAGTGTCACTGGGGCCACAAACCAGTGTTGCACCTGACTCAGTTGCACTGTGCCTGATGCAATTGCATGCCGTCATTTCCAGAGTTCAGCATGTAAACGGCATCTGCCTTTTAATGCAGGGCAGGAAGGGAACCCTGGAGCTTACGTCTGGTCAGGAGGTGGTAGTAGCTCCAGGGTTCCCCTGCATCAATAGGCACCCAATTCGGAATGGAAGGCAGAAAGGACTGAGTGGCACTAAGTACAACTATACTGAAGTGGCACTAAGTACAACTATACACAAGTACCTTAATTGAAAATGGTATTAGGTGCAATTGCCTGTGGGGAAAAGCACAAGTTGCCCCGTGTGTCTGCGGACATGAATAAGCCCTATAGAATTATGTAGGAATGAAACCCCTTCCCCATAGAGTCATTCCTAAGAGATACCCATTATTTGAGGGCATACTCACCACTTCCTCTGTGCCATTCTTGCACGTCTGCCAGGTATGGGTGTCATTGCTGACTTGCACTTTGTATGATGTCACCCAGTCATCTCTGTGAAAGAAAAGGGTATAACTCGGTTATTGACTTTTTTCCATTTCAACATGATAAATGATTTAGAAATATATATTTATGTGCAAATAATAATGGAATAGGCAGCCTTAAGGAAATGAAAAGTTCTCATTTTTGGTAAAACGTAGAGGCCTACGTTGCTTTGCGCCTTCCTACTAAACATGCCTCAGACTTGAACACTGGTTTAAGTTTAACTGGTTCTCACGTCCATATGGAGTTCTTGCCCTGAGTGATGACTCCAGTAAAGCGAGTGAGCCTTCTGGCATCCACCTCGAACCACTGCTGGGTGTTTTTCTCGTCAGCGCACCATCCGCCATCAAAAAAATCATCATCGTAGATTCCAGACTAAAAGAGGGGAAAATATTTTGATGACGATTTATGTCTTACCCTGGATGAAAGACCAATGTACACTTGTGTTCGACTTGAGCCCAGTAGACCAGGGTTGTGCTGAAAATTGGTCTTGCCTGTTGTTTAACTATACCATCTACAGCCAATTAGTCACTGAACTGGTATACCGTTAGCCAACCGATGTCGCCAAGCGAGCGGATCTTCTCCCGATATCCCCCGCCTACGGGTGGGTGATATCGGGAGAATCCAGGCTAATTCGATTTATAATCGAATTATAAAGAACGGGTATAGGCAAAGTCAATTCAGGGACTGCATCAACGAGCCGATGCGGTCCATGATTCGACTAGATTTTTTAACCTGCCCAATCGATATCTGGCCAATTTCAGGCCAAATATCGGTTGGGCAGGCCCATCGGTAGTGCCCATACACGGGCCGATAAGCTGCCGAATTGGTCTAAGGGACTGATATCGGCAGCTAGAATCGGCCCGTGTATGGGGACCTTAACTTTAAGGTGGGAAAGGATTTAATCAACCTATAGCCAATCAGAGTTTAAGTGGCATGACCTCTTAGGGCCATCTTGGTTTTTAGCTTGGTCTCTCCACCAAGACAGACCTTTATACTCTTTAGGTAAAAAGAGAATTGGAATGTACGGACACACCAGAATGAGTGGGCAGAAGACTGGGAGTCTTTGGTTGGCTTTCTTTGTGTTAAGCATTGTACAGGCATATCATACTGCCTCCCTTCTCTACACCAGTCACCAGTTTATCACCCTATATATAGAACTTTCCCTCATTCATTATTGGCAAAACCTAAAGGAAAAGGGGTAGAGTAATTTATCCTTAGTTAATATTAGTTTCTGTCCCACCTGTATGTTGAGACGCCCTCTGTGGGCCCCCAGGCCGTAGCGCTTGGTACTGGATGCTCTCAGCTGGGAATCGGACACTCGAAGCGACTTCAGGCCCAGTGGGGGGCATGCTATAAAGAGGACATAGGAATAGTGAGGAACTTTAAACCCTGGCTATACAGATAATGGCGCTGTGAAGGATATACGAGAAAACTGCCTGGTCACATGATCCTACACTCTGCATCTACAATGATAAACACCTCAAAGAGTTTTTTATTCCTTTCCTGCTGTCAGCAATACTGCTCTTGGCACACCAGAAAAAGGAGCAATAGATTTCCTAACCCAAGAATACATAGGAAAGGACTGGTAGCCTAGCTGTGTCTGCCCAATGAATGTATCAAAGCTCTGTGACACTGAATGATGCTGTAGGCATCTCTATTCACAGCTAATCACAAAGGATTATACAAACTGAACAGATACAAATAATAGCCCCCTACCTACTAAGATGGTACCAGACTTGGGTGACCACTCTCACACATCATCTATTACATATCCCTGATACAATGCTCTTCTTTTGCCACTGTCTGTAGGGCATATCATTCTTACCTTTGGTCAGCAGATGATTTGCCTTTGGATCATGGGTGCGGCAAGGGCCAATCGTGGATCAGGTAGGATGATCAAGGTTGAAGCTGGGGTACAGCTTTGCTAAAGGAATAATTTATCCACCCCTGCCTTTGGTGTTTATATGTCAAGCCAATTTAACAGTTTACCAACCCTTCCCCCAGGACTTTTCTGATGTCGGGGTCCCAGTGCAATGTCCTGTCTAACCTTCCCTAAAACTAGCCTTGTTCCCCAGTGATATTCACTGAGTTATATCCTAAAATAAGTAGAACGAGTGGAAGCTCAGGGCATTTACCCACTTGTGCCCCTCCCTCCCATTAGGGTGGAACCCATGTCTATGCTGCATATTGGTTGATCTTTCCAGCTTTCAAATGGGGGTCACTGACCACAACAGATAAAAAAAAAACTTTTGCTCTTTGAGGCTGCACTTTTATTGTTATCGTGAATTTCTATTAATTATATTTTCAATTGATTTCAATTGCTCATAGTCTCGCCATTGCCTGGTTGCTAAGGTTAGCAAGACCCTAGCAACCAAATTACTGCCGAAATTCCAAACTGGAGAGCTGCTGAACAAAAAACGAAATAACTGAAAAACCAAAGATAATAAAAAATGAAAACCAATGGCAAACGGTCTCAGAATATCAATGTCTACATCATAAAAGTGAATTCAAAGGAATTTCATAGTTATAGCATACCAACATAGAGCTGTTACCTAAGTAACCGTAACTCCATTTGCCTTTATAATTATAAATATATTTATCTTTGTAGTTTATATTTTGCTGTATCAAGTAATAGAATTCTGTTGCAGACGATGGGTCAGTATAACAGATGGAGTCCATTACTGAAGCCATTTCCTTAGAGATATTCTAGACACTGACCTATTTCCCTATCTTGTATTTACCTAGATCTCAGTTGGACAGCCGGATCCTTCTGACATCTGGTTTTGGTTGGTGTATATGCTGATGCCCCCCCCCCCCCCCATCCTCCCCAGCCTGTAACAATAACAAGGTAAAGTACAAAGGAATGCTGCTAAATACCCAGGGGTGACTCTGCCCCTCTCTCTAACACACTGGGAGCTCATTTAGACAGAAACACTGTATGTGAGCATTTTACTTTCAAACGGGATCAGACTCATGAGTATAATCTAAACAAACCAGAAAAAGAAAAGTTGCCTTGAGTAGGACACTGCTGGTTTCTATTAGTTTAAAAAATATTTACCCAGGATTCCATACTGGGTTTTGGGCTGATTTATTGAGAATTTCTTCAAAAACCCAACTAGTCCTGCCCATCTGTTCCTGTCTCCTTTCCCAGGTTGTGCAGTGGAGCCAGTGGCACTTAGCACACTGTACTGTAGGATAGGAACCAATCAGCAGCTAGGTGGACCTGATAGGGAACTGAAGCCTGCCTTTGACTGGAGGACTGTGATTGGCTGTTCCATTGTAATGTGCTTCTGGCAGGGACCTTTGGAACAGGCCCACCCCTAATTTCAAACACAAAGACAGTACCAGATCAATGGGGAGCGACAATAATAGGGCCATTTTAAAGAAAATTATCAATATCTAGTATTCATTTTGATTATAAGCTATATGGGGCAGTGACCTGCTTCCTCTTGTCTCAGATTAAGTTGTCCCCTTAAGAAGCCTGTTCCTGCTGAACTTTGCTTAGTATAGGGGAATACCTATTCTGCTATAGGTGTACGTTATCTCTCTGTACAGGCTATGAGCAAACTTAGGGGGCTGTTCCTGCTGAATTGTGCTTAGTACAGGGGAATCCCTATGTGCCATAGTTTTATGGTATCTCTCTATTTATACTATGAGCAAACTTAGGGGGCTGTTCCTGCTGAATTGTGCTTAGTACAGGGGAATCCCTATGTGCCATAGTTTTATGGTATCTCTCTGTACAGGCTATGAGCAAACTTAGGGGGCTGTTCCTGCTGTATTGTCCTTAGTACAGGGGAATCCCTATGCTGCCATAGTTTTATGGTATCTCTCTGTACAGGCTATGAGCAAACTTAGGGGGCTGTTCCTGCTGAATTGTGCTTAGTACAGGGGAATTCCTGTGCTGCCATAGTTTTATGGTATCTCTTTGTACAGGCTATGAGCAAACTTAGGGGGCTGTTCCTGCTGAATTGTGCTTAGTACAGGGGAATCCCTATGCTGCCATAGTTTTATGGTATATCTCTGTACAGGCTATGAGCAAACTTAGGGGGCTGTTCCTGCTGAATTGTGCTTAGTACAGGGGAATCCCTATGTGCCATAGTTTTATGGTATCTCTCTGTACAGGCTATGAGCTGCTGATGTGTGCTTTCATGAATGCTTTCATATACAAACCCTCTCTAACCATTGCCCTGCCAATAGTTTCTTTCCCTGTGTCAGGGCTGAGCCCCCCTGTCTGTAGAAGAGCTGGAGATGGAACTAACGTTGCCCAAGGCTGTTCCTTTCCTGCACAGCATATGGTAAATCTGATTCACAAGCACATTTTTGAGGTGAGTGAGTCTTACTCTCTGGTGTGTTTGGATGCCTCAGCCTCACTGCTTTGTCTTTATACAGCTTCTTACTGAGCACAAATCAGACATACGGTAAATGTGTGTGAGGTTGCCCATGTTAAAGGGATACTACTTACCGTTACCCTTCTTTTAACCCTAGCCTATAAACAGCCTATAAAGTGACTGCCGACATCCTTCATGTAATTAACGAGAAAGATCAGTCTGAGTAGTTAAGCACATTCTGTTTATATGCCCAAGACAGTAGCTAATACTACATAGGTATCTGCTGTAGGAAATAAGAAAGGACTAATAGGCTAGTCTGAGGCCCCCTAGGGCTTGGGCCCCCTGTATATCCTCTGTTACTGACAGGTCAGTCCGACCCTGACCCTTATAACCCATGTAGGAGGTCAGTTGGGGTGAAAGCATATTTGCTATGTATTCCTGAGACTATGTCTGAATGGCTGATAGACCAGTGTATTCCTGTATATGTAGCCTTGTTATATTCTTAGGGGGCCCTGACAAAAATCTGGCTCTCCAGTGGGGGGTGGAATGTCTGACAGCCACTGCTCTAGAAGGACCTCTCTGGGTAAGTGAACAAAAGCTGCCAAGAGTGTAAAGGTGGCCACAGGGCCGCCATCAGAAATCACGGGGCCCCTCACAACAAATTTTTCTGGGCCCCCCCTCCTCCCACGCCCTGCCCCCCAATAGCCCCCCCCCAGTAACCTCTGTCATCAGTTTGAAGGACACACAGACATTAGTAGCCAGGGCCCCCTAAAACATTGGTAGCCAGGGGTTACATTTTGCAGTGGTGTCAGCCCAGGGCCCCCTAAAACATTGCTGGTCCTCCCCCAGTGTCCTCATACTAGGCCCACTCCCTGCTGCTTCCTGCTCCCCCACTGCTTCCTCCAGCTTCCCCCCCAGCATCCTCCCTAACATCCTCCAGCTCCTCCCCAGCATCCTCCAGCTCCCCCTAACATGCTCCAGCTCCTCCCCAGCAACCTCCAGCTCCACCCCAGCATCCTCCAACTCCCCCCCAGCATCCTCCCTAACATCCACAGCTCCCCCCAGCATCCTCCAGCTCCACTCCCCAGCATCCTCCAGCTCCCCCTTAACATTCTCTCTAACATCCTCCAGCTCCCCCCCAGCATCCTCCAGCTCCACTCCCCAGCATCCTCCATCTCCCCACCTCAGCATCCTCCAGCTCCCCCCAGCATCCTTCAGCTCCCCCCTCTGCATTCTCCAGCTCCACTCCCCAGCATCCTCCATCTCCTCCCCTCAGCATCCTCCAGCTCCACTCCCCAGCATCCTGCAGGTCCCCCCTCAGCATCCTCCAGCTCCCCCCCTCACCATCCTCTAGCACTTCTAGCTGGGGCCAAACAATCTAATTAGAACGAAGGCTCTAGGCACAGTCGGTTCTGATATCGGCAGCTAGAATCGGCCCGTGTATGGCCACCTTAAGTCTCTCTGTCCCTACTGCTGCTCCTGGCCCATCTTGTGCTGATGTTGGGGCAGGGGAGACAGAGTATCATTCTTACAGATCTATTATATCTATAAATGTTATAGCCGCTAGCTAGGGTGTTTAAAGGGTAAGTACACTCTTATAGTAGGGCTTGTATTCACATATCTTCAGTATGACTGGGTTATTTGTGCTATAGTAGGAAGGCTTGACTGCAGCACAACATTCCCATTAGTGGAGCATCAATAGGAGCAGTTTAACCATTATGGGTTATTTTGCATTTCCTAGCTAATTAGAAGATGTTGGTTAATGGGAATCTATGATCAGAATGTTCCCTTTGTGGTGCTTGTAGCTTGGAGGAAAGCCTCTCAGTGGATCAACATGCTGACTAAACATTACTAGCCCCCCCCATTGCATTCCTAGGAGTTCTCAGCTAACGCTCCCTTTGACCTTACTGTAAGGGGGATTTTGTTTTTCATTTACTCAGCACAAAATAGAGCCCAGGGACCTGCCACTGAGTCAGCTGCAGGCTGTTGTGGGATGCTGATAGTTGTAGTCCAACAACAGCCGAGGGCCATCCCAGATTCTGTGTTTTGACTGGTTATTTTATCTTCTGGGTACAACATTCAACTCAATAGAGAGCTTGCTTTAAAGAACCAAGAACCACAGACTCATATCAGTCAGGAATGAGAATTTCTTTACTACCCAGCCATGGGAAGGAGAGCAGCCCAGGGGCAGGAAGTGCAGATAATGTGTGTTTCCACCTTAATATATAAGTAAAAGAATAATTTCCACAGTATGGAAACAAGTATCAGTTTATTTGACCCAGAGAGACCTGTTCTCTCAATAAGGGTCACTGTGCAGCTTTAGGGCTGTTTGTGGTGGGGACAAAGGAGCTTTAGGGCTCCTAATGTGGAAGACAAAGGGGCTTTAGGGCTGTTGATACGGGAGGCAATAAAGCTGTAGGGCCTCCAGTATGGAAGAGAAAGGGGCTTTAGGGCTGTTGATACGGGAGGCAATAAAGCTGTAGGGCCTCCAGTGTGGAAGACAAAGGGGCTTTAGGGCTGTTGATATGGGAGGCAATAAAGCTTTAGGCCTCCAGTGTGGAAGACAAAGGGGCTTTAGGGCTGTTGATACAGGGGGCAATAAAGCTTTAGGCCTCCAGTGTGGAAGACAAAGGGGCTTTAGGGCTGTTGATATGGGAGGCAATAAAGCTGTAGGGCCTCCAGTATGGAAGACAAAGGGCCTTTAGGGCTGTTGATATGGGAGGCAATAAAGCTGTAGGGCCTCCAGTATGGAAGACAAAGGGCCTTTAGGGCTGTTGATATGGGAGGCAATAAAGCTGTAGGGCCTCCAGTGTGGAAGACAAAGGGGCTTTAGGGCTGTTGATATGGGAGGCAATAAAGCTGTAGGGCCTCCAGTGTGGAAGACAAAGGGCCTTTAGGGCTGTTGATATGGGAGGCAATAAAGCTGTAGGGCATCCAGTATGGAAGATAAAGGGGCTTTAGGGCTGTTGATACGGGAGGCAATAAAGCTGTAGGGCCTCCAGTGTGGAAGACAAAGGGGCTTTAGGGCTGTTGATACGGGAGGCAATAAAGCTGTAGGGCCTCCAGTGTGGAAGACAAAGGGGCTTTAGGGCTGTTGATATGGGAGGCAATAAAGCTGTAGGGCCTCCAGTATGGAAGATAAAGGGGCTTTAGGGCTTTTGATACAGGGGGCAATAAAGCTGTAGGGCTTCCAGTGTGGAAGACAAAGGGGCTTTAGGGCTGTTGTGGAGTTTTAGGGCTCTCAGAGTGGAAGGAAAAAGGACTTTAGGCTCTTTCTGTGGGAGACAATGGGGCATTTTGTCCCCCGTTGTGGAAGACTATAAGGTATTAGGGTTCTCAGTGTGGAAGACAAAGGCGCGTTAGGGTTCCCTGTGCAGAAGACCAAGGGGCACTTTGGGAGACACCCAAGACACAAGCATTGTTAGTACATACGTTCTCCTTGGCTCTCAGAAGATGGCTTTTCTGCTTTCGGCTTCTTCATTACTTTCACGGTCTTTACTATCTTAACTTTTTTTTTCGTCAGGACCTGGGCTAGAAAATGCAAAGCCAAACAGAGTGTGACTCCTCCTGCCTGTGGGCTCCGCTCACTCACTGCCAAACATACTCACTAGCGAGAAGTGCACACTCATTCACACCCAAACCATCCATGCAGCTCTATTCCAGATGCACGCTTATGTAACACATTGCACAACTGCACAATAGAGAAGGGGTTTAACCCTCACGCTCTGACTGCCAGTACAGGTGGCACTAGAGCATCTCCTCTTAAGCATGGCTGCCTGCCAGTTGCATTGGGCAGTTTGGTTCTTACAGGTGCTGGCACGGAGACTTCATTTGCTGAATTACCGCTTACATGCCAAGTTTTCTTTACTTTCAACTATCCTTTTCCAAACTGAAAAAAATGAAACTTAATGCTGAGTGTTCCCTCTGACTCAACACAAACAGCTGGATGGCATCAGGCCTGCATAGAGTTTTACACATGGAGCTGATGTACAGTAGTTCTATCACACGGTTCTGCCCGAGCCTTGCACTCCCATGCACTCTCACTGTTATACCTGAGCCTCACACACACCAAGCAAGCCTCAGTATGCACACTGTGCCGTGTATACACACTCTACACTACACTACAAACACACTTTCAGGCATGGGTTCATACATTATGAGCAATCAAACAGTTGCACAGTATAAGAGACACACCAGCAGGCTTCATGCAATGGGACAGAGTGGTGGGAAATGGAATATGGAGCCGTGGATGGGTAAAGTCTGGTGAAAGCCAAAATGGGTCAAGCATGACTGTGTGTGATGGTGCAAACATGCCAACTACCCTCCAACTTACCTGAAATCAACCCGTCTACCAGCATGCAGCCCATCTACTCATAGCACCCTTAGCAGTATTTCCTCTGGCCAAACCGTGATGGATCCCCACAATATTATACCAGGCAATCAAAGTAATGGAGCACTGATGAAACGATGAGAGGGTTAAAAACACCTTGCCCAACACAATCCAAACAGAGCTTATTTTTTCAGATCCAGAGGTCAAGGAATAGGAAAATAACCTATACCCGTGTGACAAAAATATGTTTACTTCCATCTGCAACATACCAAGTAAGCTGTAATTGCGCACACTGGCTGCATTTGTGCTCCTAAACCCACCTCCGGGGCTGTGTGTTAGTCCTGCATTATACACTATGGGGGATTAACATCTTGTCTCTATAAGTGCTTTATAAAAACAGAGGGGAGCGTGCACATATCAATGCACCTCTGTTCCCCCAGCAGCTTTAGTGCCAAGGGATTCGGGTTCCTGTTTAGCTTTATGCCAATGGGATACATACACACCGCATCAAACACTTTGGGCTCACATGATCAATTTAAAGTGCTCACTTTGCGGGATTGCATTCAGTGAAATATATTCAGTCTTCAAAGGGCTGCAATATCCCAGTTTCAAACTGGGCACCTACTGTATGAAATCCTCATGCTGAATGGCCATATTGCAACTCTGTTCTTTATCATACATGGTTTTATTTTAATATGTTCTCAGTAGGGCATCATCTTTGCTTCCAAGTAATTGGACAAGTTGGGATAGTTCTTCCAAATCAGTCTGAAGTCTAACAGAAATACAATTTACTGGATGTCTAAGGGTTGTGGGAGACACCACCACAGATAACTGTGCTAAGTAATCTGAGGACTATCACTCATCAACATAAACTGCATACATTTACTCTTTGTTTATGTGACTGAGGGATACTGGCAATGTTGAGTGTTGGATGTAGTTCTTGATGGGCAATGAACTTTAACCAAGTATTGGATGAGGTTCTCAAAGGGGTATGAACTCTAACCAAGTATTGGATGAGGTTCTTAAAGGGGTATGAACTCTAACCAAGTATTGGATGAGGTTCTTAAAGGGGTATTAACTCTTACCAAGTATTGGATGAAGTTCTTGAATAGGTATGAACTCTAACCAAATATTGGATGAGGTTCTTAAAGGGGTATGAACTCGAACCAAGTATTGGATGAGGTTCTTAAAGGGGTATGAACTCTAACCAAGTATTGGATGAGATTCTCAAAGGGGTATGAACTCTAACCGAGTATTGGATGAGGTTCTCGAAGGGGTATTAACTCTAACCAAGTATTGGATGAGGGTCTTAAAGGGGTATTAACTCTTACCAAGTATTGGATGAAGTTCTTGAATAGGTATGAACTCTAACCAAATATTGGATGAGGTTCTTAAAGGGGTATGAACTCGAACCAAGTATTGGATGAGGTTCTTAAAGGGGTATGAACTCGAACCAAGTATTGGATGAGGTTCTCAAAGGGGTATGAACTCTAACCAAATATTGGATGAGGTTCTCAAAGGGGTATGAACTCGAACCAAGTATTGGATGAGGTTCTCAAAGGGGTATGAACTCTAACCAAATATTGGATGAGGTTCTTAAAGGGGTATGAACTCGAACCAAGTATTGGATGAGGTTCTCAAAGGGGTATGAACTCGAACCAAATATTGGATGCGGTTCTCAAAGGGATATGAACTCTAACCAAGTACTGGATGAAGTTCTTGATGGGAAATGAAATCTAACCAAGTATTGGATGAAGTTCTTGATGGAAAATGAGCTCTAACAAAGTATTGGATGAGGTTCTTGATGGGAAATGAACTCTAACCAAGTACTGGATGAAGTTCTTGATGGCAAATGAACTCTAACCAAGTATTGGTTGAAGTTATTGATGGGAAATTAACTCTAACCAAGTATTGGATGAAGTTCTTGATAAGAAATTAACTCTAACCAAGTATTGGATGAAGTTCTTGATAAGAAATTAACTCTAACCAAGTATTGGATGAAGTTCTTGATAAGAAATTAACTCTAACCAAGTATTGGATGAAGTTCTTGATAAGAAATTAACTCTAACCAAGTATTGGACGAAGTTCATGAAGGGGTATGAACTCTAACCAAGTATTGGATAAGATTCATGGTTTAAGGCAGGTTCTCTGGTTTTATTTGTGCAAAGTCAGTGGTGTGAACTTTAACCTTGTGTTGAAGATGTTTATGGTTTGTTTAGAGAAATCTCTGTTTTCACATATGTGATGAAATGAGAGAAAGTCATGTGACTTCTGGGCATGTCTTTGTGAAATTTATTTTTGTTGAAGTGAGACTTTCAACCAATTCTAAAGGTAAAACCATGGGTTGATGTGGGTCCTACACCTTTTGTTGGGTTCAACTACTGTCAACATCGATATATTAGGTAAACGTATGCATTTTCACAGTTCCGAAGTTAGATATTCTATGATTTTGGAGAACATTAAATGAATTATATTATATACTATATACATTATATTGTTATATATATATGTGTACTAAACCTTGGATTTATAATGTTGTTTGTGTGCGTCAAATCTCTTACTTAGGGTTAGGAACTTGATATGTTTAGAAGGAAATTCTTGCTTTGGAGCACTGAGGCCTCTTGCAGGTATTAGGGCAAAGGGCAAGTCATGATCAGACTTGAGAAACTGGTTGCATTCCATAAGGTGGTGTACACACAGAATGCAATAAACATGTACGTGCCAAGGATTAGCTTTAGAGCTAAAGGAATATATAATGGGCAATGAAATAAAGTCAGTGTGACCTATTATTCATTGATCTTCATTCCTGAGATACTGTAAACATAATGCTCCTGCTCATGGTTTGTAACAACCAGATGGACATTAGCTGCATTCCAGCTCAGTAGAAAGCATTCTAAGATGGTGACACCTGTAGGACATGGAAAGTGACAGCCAAAGCCAAGCATTTGTGCCCCGTCAGCATGCTAACCCAACAAGCCACCAGCAGAGTCACATCCAGACTTGGTGCCCCCTCTCACCTTTCTTGTCTGGGATTTTCTCATCTGATAGTCTCATTCTTCTGTCCTTGGGAAGAGGCTCCTCCAGATTTTCATCCCCATATGGTGTTGGCTGCACGGTCCCATTGGCTCCTGGAGCTCCGGTGGTGATGTTCCTTTGTGTTTGGCTTTTTGCAGTGGTGACCATTCTAACTGTGGTACCAGAAGGGGCCCCATAGCCAATGGTGATGCAGACTGCAGCCAACGCTCCTGCCAGTATCATAGGTACCCAATGCATTCTGAGTGTCCAGGAAGAACAAACCTCAGTACAGCTCTGGGCAGCCTTTTTTGTATGTTGGATAGAATTTTAGCAGCAGCGCAGCCTGACTCCCCTCCCCTCTGTCTCCCAATCTCTCACCCCCCCTCCTTCTTACCAAACTTTCCCAGCCCCCATGCCGAATTCCATACTACTCCAGAAGGGAGCAATAGCACAGACTCAGGGATAATGGACATTCTCAGGTTGCAAACTCCAACTCACAGCGCCTCTATTTCAAATTGGACTGTATAATTATAATCAAATAAATGTAAGTGCTCATCAAGTTTTAATACAAAATAATTGTATCAAATATTATAAAATCCGACACCTATTGTACAATTTATAATGGTTCTGTCTTAGAGGCATTGGATTTCATTTTTATAAACATTTTTGAAGCTTCTGCCTGTTGCTATATTTTACTTTTTTTTTTTTTTTAATTCACTGGGGGGGCTTAACCTATAGACATTCCCACGATGGAATTTACACTGATATTCCTTTTATTTTCCCCCTTGGAACAGTGGTTGCACAATTGCACAGGTAGGTGTAATACCTGAGCCCGCACCAATGTTACAAATTTTACCAGCAATGTACTTGACAGTAAATTTGTAATGGCCTATAAATCCCTCCTTTCCCTGACCTTCTCCACTGCCTATCACTCTTTATTCCTATGGACCCACTTCTGCTCCGCCCATTAACTGGCCCAATCCACCTTTTCCTGACCCTCTCCACTGCCTATCACTCTTTATTCCTATGGACCCACCTCTGCTCCGCCCATTAACTGGCCCAATCCACCTTTTCCTGACCCTCTCCACTGCCTATCACTCTTTATTCCTATGGACCCACCTCTGCTCTGCCCATTAACTGGCCCAATCCACCTTTCCCCTGCCCTACCTGCCCATTCCCCGTACTTTGGATGTAACTTGGCATTTGAGCTTTCTGAGAAACTGTCTCTGCAATGTCTTACTCTATGCGCTGGGACCAGTGTCGGACTGGGACCCCAGGGGCCCACCAGAAAACCTGAGACCATGGGCCCACTCTCCAAACTATTTTTCCTCCTTTCCTCACCCAACCTCTTTATTCTCCTAGTCTCTTTTATTTACATGCTAGCATCTATTCTTACATCTATTTCTCCTCTTTCTTCCCATTCAGAAATAGGGAATAACCATGAAACAGGCTAAATGGTCACGAGCAGGAGGGGCCACTGACACCTGGGAGTTTTCCTGCTATCCTGGTGGGCCAGTCCAACACTGGCTGGGACCTAAAGCTGAGTCTCCATGGCCCCTTTAAAAAGTGAAATTTGCCTACAACAGATAATAGTTATCAAAATAAAGTGAATTAAGCTGGGTGACTTAATTTGGGGCCACTGATGTAAAAGTTAAGAAACTCTGATCTATGGTATTCTTCCACATAAATATGACTATGAAGATTTTCATTCATCCAGGTCATGGTATGTCTAGTATAAATAAATCTAAAGCAACTGGACTTAATGAGTAATCACTAAAGATGTTTCACTACTCATCCGAGCAGCTTCTTCAGTTCAACTGACTGGTATGGGAAGTCCTCAGCATATATACTCTTCCACTGATTCATTGTGATTGGATTAGTGGAAGAGTACATATGCTGAGGACGTCCCATACCAGTCAGTTGAACTGAAGAAGCTGCTCGGATGAGTAGTGAAACGTCTTCAATGATTATTATTATTAACATTTATTTATAAAGCGCCAACATATTCCGCAGTGCTGTACAATAAGTGGGTTCCATACATTGGACATACAGAGTAACATATAAAGCAACCAATAACCGATACAAGAGGTGAAGAGAGCCCTGCCCAAATTACTTAACATAAATAGATTTATTTATACTAGATACTTCCACATAAAGTTAGTAATGAATCTTTTTTCTTTTTCTGTGTGGTCATCTGCCATGCCTTCAAGATGGCGGCTTGTGCTTCTTCTGGTGGCCATCTTTAATGTGGTTAGCTCTCCCCAAAAAACATAGTAAATTGGTAGATGAAGTTGACACATGTTCAGCTAGTTTAGCCAGAGGAAGGCATACATCTGGCTGCTGACCTTTGGCCGGACCTTGACCACCACTCCTGATATCTGCTCAGCTTGCTGCCTACCCTGCCCTCTGACCTGCTTCTGGATCCTCATTGTTTGTCCTCCAAGGAGACTGCTCGACTAGTTGCGACCAAACGTGTGTTGGCCTTCTACAAGCCTTTTATAAAGGCTAATTGGACTAATTAGGCTGACACAAAGAGCCTCTTTTAGGTTTCACATGTACCTAGAGAACTGAGCAGAGTGATGTTAACAGACACTTCCTAAACCAGTAACTGAATTTTGTTTTTGTGCAATTCAGACAACTTGCTATAGTGTGGATTAGTCCGTGCATTGTGTAGTGTGTATACCAGATGTTAATATACCGGTACTCCAATCCTGACTGGTAAAAGAGCACCCAATCTCTTCAGAGACAAATCATTGTCTGCATTTTTATCTACTGTCACTATCTGCCCTACAGTCCCAGTCTTTCTATACCGTCTATATCCTGCCCTACTGTCAACATTTTGCCCTACATTCTCCATCGTGCCCTTTTTTCACCATGTGTGCCCTACTGTCCCAATCTTGTCCCATTGCCATCTCACCCTACTGTCTCCATCTTGTCCTGCTTCTCTGTCTTTTGCTTCTGTCTCCATCTTCTCCTACTGTCTCTGTCCTGCCCTACTGTCTCCATCTTGCCCTTCTGTCGCTATTTTTGCAATACTGTCATCATCTTGCCCTACTCTCCCAATCCCATTTTGTCCTACTGCCACCATCCTACCCTGTTTTCATGTTGTCCTTCTGTCTCAATCTTGCCATACTGTCACCATTTTACCATTCTGTCACCATCCCTACAGTCCAAATCTTGTCCTTACTTGGGCCTACAGGCTGCATTTTGTATTACTGTTACCATCATGCCCTACTCGATCTCGATCTTATCCTACTTTCTCTATCTTGCCCTACTGTCTCCATCTTGTTCTAGTATCATCATCTTGCCTTACTGTCACTATCTTGTCCTACTGTCTCTATCTTGCCCTACTGTCTCCATCTTGCCCTACTGTGTCCATCTTGCCCTACTGTGTCCATCTTGCCCTACTATCTCCATCTTGCCCTACTGTCTCCAACTTACCTCCATCTACTGTACTGTGTCCATCTTGCCCTACTGTCTCCATCTTGCCCTACTATCTCCATCTTGCCCTACTGTCTCCAACTTACCTCACTGTCTCCATCTTGCCCTACTGTCTCCATCTTGCCCTACTGTCTTCATCTTGCCCTACTATACCTTTTTTTTATTCCACTCTTCCAAACTACAGATGCTGCTGTGTCCATATGTGTAGAGCATACTGCAGTCACCTCTGTGTATCCAAACTCAAGAAGAGTTTTTAAGCTATGGGTTGGGACCCATGCAATGGGTGACCATTCTGTTTGGGGCAGGTCTCCATGTATATCAGTATATCAGTGGGTCGGTATATCAGTGGGTGGGTATATCAGTGGGTGGGTATATCAGTGGGTGGGTATATCAGTGGGTCGGTATATCAGTGGGTGGGTATATCAGTGGGTGGGTATATCAGTGGGTGGGTATATCAGTGGGTGGGTATATCAGTGGGTGGGTATATCAGTGGGTGGGTATATCAGTGGGTGGGTATATCAGTGGGTGGGTATATCAGTGGGTCGGTATATCAGTGGGTGGGTATATCAGTGGGTGGGTATATCAGTGGGTGGGTATATCAGTGGGTGGGTATATCAGTGGGTGGGTATATCAGTGGGTGGGTATATCAGTGGGTGGGTATATCAGTGGGTGGGTATATCAGTGGGTGGGTATATCAGTGGGTGGGTATATCAGTGGGTCGGTATATCAGTGGGTGGGTATATCAGTGGGTGGGTATATCAGTGGGTGGGTATATCAGTGGGTGGGTATATCAGTGGGTGGGTATATCAGTGGGTGGGTATATCAGTGGGTATATCAGTGGTGGTATATCAGTGGGTGGGTATATCAGTGGGTGGGTATATCAGTGGGTGGGTATATCAGTGGTGGGTATATCAGTGGGTCTGTATATCAGTGGTGGGTATATATATCAGTGGGTGGGTATATCAGTGGGTGGGTATATCAGTGGATCAGTATATCAGTGGGTGGTATATATCAGTGGGTGGGTATATCAGTGGGTGGGTATATCAGTGGGTGGGTATATCAGTGGGTGGGTATATATCAGTGGGTGGGTATATCAGTGGGTGGGTATATCAGTTATATCAGTGGGTGGGTATATCAGTGGGTGGGTATAATCAGTGGGTCGTATATCAGTGGGTGGGTATATCAGTGGGTGGGTATGTCAGTGGGTGGGTATATCAGTGGGTGGGTATATCAGTGGGTGGGTATATATCAGTGGGTGGGTATATCAGTGGGGTGGTATATCAGTGGGTGGGTATATCAGTGGTGGGTATATCAGTGGGTGGGGGGTATATCAGTGGGTGGGTGTGGTGGGTATATCAGTGAAGTATATCAGTGGGTGGTATATATCAGTGGGTGGGTATATCAGTGGGTGGGTATGTGGGTGGGTATATCAGTGGGTGGGTATGGTCAGTGGGTGGTATATCAGTGGGTGGGTATATCAGTGGGTGGGTATATCAGTGGTGGGGTATATCAGTGGGTGGGTATATCAGTGGGTGGGTATATCAGTGGGTGGGTATGTCAGTGGGTGGGTATATCAGTGGGTGGGTATATCAGTGGGTGGGTATATCAGTGGGTGGTATATCAGTGGTGGGTATATCAGTGGGTGGGTATATCAGTGTCAGGGTGGGTAATCAGTGGGTGGGTATATCAGTGGGTGGTATATCAGTGGGTGGTATATCAGTGGGTGGGTATATCAGTGGGTGGGATATCAGTGGGTGGGTATATCAGTGGGTGGGGTATATCAGGGGTGGGTATATCAGTGGGTGGGTATATCTGTGGGTGGGTATATCAGTGGGTGGGTATATCAGTGGGTGGGTATATGAGTGGGTGGGTATATCAGTGGGTGAGTATATCAGTGGGTGGGTATGTCAGTGGGTGGGTATGTCAGTGGGTGGGTATATCAGTGGGTGGGTATGGTCCAGTGGGTGGGTATATCAGTGCGGTGGGTGTGTCAGTGGGTGGGTATGTCAGTGGGTGGGTATATCAGTGGGTGGGTATATCAGTGGGTGGGTATGTCAGTGGGTGGCTATATCAGTGGGTGGGTATATATCAGTGGGTGGGTATATCAGCGGGTGGGTATATAAATGAGTCTATTCACTAGTTGTGCAGCTGAATATAATTTCCCTTTTCCCTAGGAAATGAAAGCCACATGCGGCCGCACAAACAATAGGAACAATCTGGGGCGGATGGAGGGACAAGCTGTAATGTTACACTGGGGCTTATTGTTCTGGGTCACACAGACCGGCACCAGAATCTGCACATAAGGCAAACGACTTATAAGGTTTCCAGCTTGTACTAATTAGCAATAGAAACTTGTGGTCAGTATTCTGCTGAGCAGCCAATCAGCTAGTGGGGAAACTACAAGAAACTGCCCCCCCACCCAAAAGAAACTTTAGGGGCCCCTGGACCCCGATGCCCCCGCGGCTGTAGGGTTCCCTGTACTGTAGTTTTGCCCTGCAATCAGCCAGGATATGGTGGGAACCTTATATCTTAGGGCTCATTTAGCACTGGCGCTGGAGAGCTAAAGGGCACGTATATCAGTACCGGTACCAGTACCAGCGGCAGGTACAAACTGGGCTTTGCAGCTCCCCATTACTGGAATGCAGCACTGGGTTTATTGTAGGACAATATGTATGGTTGTACCAATGTACCAACTCTTTCAATTGGTCAGCATGTTGTGCCTTTAATAGCACCAAGGCAAGCTGCCCAGGGAACATCGAGGGATGAGCCTCCAGCTGCCAAAGATAACAAGTAAATAAATGCTCGTCCAAAAACAGATAATCCGTCCAATAGGAATCAGCCTTCCACCCAGTTCTGTGTAATTTGGGGGGGGGGGGGGGGGGGTCGCTGTGTCGTTTCCCCCTTATTTATCTGCCCATAGCCAAGAAACCAAACATCTGGGTTTTATGAAACACTGACAGCTCCTCCTCATCCCATTCTCTCGGCCCCAACAGAAACCCACAGACTGTGCAGCTCAGTCACATTCACTCAGCGCTCTTATCAGTGGCCCATTAGGTGGGCCTGTAGCCCTGAGTAGGGTTGCCACCTGGACAGGTAAATGTAATACAGGTAAAGTTACCTCTCTCCGACATCAAGCGCCCTTCCAGGTATAGCGATTGGTAAAGGAACTCAGGGACATTATATACAGGGAAAAGCAGTGGGTAATGGCACCCTGAGAACATTATATACAGTGAGAGGCAGCAGGTACTGGCACCCCAACAACATTATATAGAGTAAGAGGCAGTGGGTACTGGTACCCCAACAACATTATATAGAGTAAGAGGCAGTGGGTACTGGTACCCCAACAACACTATATAGAGTAAGAGGCAGTGGGTACTGGTACCCCAACAACATTATATAGAGTGAAATGCAGTGGGTACTGGTACCCCAACAACATGATATGCAGAGAGAGGCAGTGAGTACTGGCACCCCAAGAACAATATATACAGAAAGAGGCAGTGGGTACTGGTAACCCAAGAACATGATATACAGTGAGAGACAGTGGGTACTGGCACCCCAAGAACATGATATACAGTGAGAGAAAGTGGGTACTGGCACTCCATTACAGGTCATTGGGTGTGGGAGTGCTGGTACCAGCTAACAGTTCTTTCCAGATGCCAGGTTGGGTTCATTTCCTTTGCTAGATATTGCAATGGGAGTTAACACATACAGACTTCCCCTGGGCTGGCCCTAAAGCTGAAGGGTACAGGGCTCCAAGCAGCACTTGTCCTGCACAACACAGAGCCATCTGTCACAGTAACATAGATACTGGCCGTTAGCATCAGTGCATCGATACAGTAATCACCAGGGCAAGATTTTCAACCTGTTTTATCCATATCTGCCTGATTGTTGGCCAGATATTGGTCAGATAGACCCGTCGGAGTGCCCCATACATGGGCAGATAATCTGCCAACTCAGACTGAAACTGCCAAATCAGCAGCTAATATCTAGAGTTGAGCAAAGTTATGAGTAGGCATGGGACAGTGGCGTAATGGGGCACCAGCACACTCTACTGGTCACTGGAGCTAACTGCAGCTAGAAATACTGTGCTATTACATGGGGGGGGCCTTCTCCCCATAGCTTGTTAGTGGGAGTACTTGGGCAGATGGCTGCCAGGACCCAGTATGACCCAATAAATCATGACAAAGTCATAGAAGCAGGGCCGCCATTGAAACACAGGCACGTACTGTAGTGCCAGAATCTTTAGCCACACTACTGTGTGCTACACAACACTAACAGCCCAACAGTGCCCTCTTGTGGCCAAGCTAAAATTGCACTTATTTTGCAATATACATTCTGTACCTAACACCCTGCCCCACCCAGTGAATTTCCTTGTAAATAGGTACATTTCTTGCACATTTCTCCACACAACAACAACTTATATATATTATATCATTATTTATACTGCTTATATATAACGATAGTATGTCTGTTCATCTGACTGGCATACAGTTGGGAAAACTTCCAACTTCCAAGTAGAACATTTTTGATATTCGGGTTAAAAAAAGGCATGAGAAACCTCCGATGATACTTCCCTGCTCACTAACATCATATTCTGTGCCGAGCAACAGACTTACCTCTTCTCAGGGAATTCATTCACAGAAATTGTTGTTTCCAAGTCATCATAGCAGTGTTACAAACTACTGTTTTTTAAAACAAAAACAAAAATACCAAATCATAATAATGTGAATAGCTGTAGCATTTAGACAAAAGCTATGAGCATGCCATGGGACCTGTGCTCTGATAAACTTCAGTCTCACTTTACTGCTGCACTGCAAGTTGGAGTGATATCCCCCCCCCCCCCCCCCAGCAGCCGATCAGCAGAACAATGGGAAGGGAGCAAGATAGCAGCTCCCAGTAGGTATCAGAATAGCACTCAATAGTAAGAAATCCAAGTCCGGCTTGGGACTCCTCCAGTTACATGGGAGTAGGAGAAACAATAGGTTAGCTGAAAGCAGTTCTAATGTGTAGCGCTGGCTCCTTCTGAAAGCTCAGACTCAGGCACACTTTACTGCTGCGCTGCAAGTTGGAGTGATATCCCCCCCCCCTCACCCCCAGCAGCCGATCAGCAGAACAATGGGAAGGGAGCAAGATAGCAGCTCCCAGTAGGTATCAGAATAGCACTCAATAGTAAGAAATCCAAGTCCGGCTTGGGACTCCTCCAGTTACATGGGAGTAGGAGAAACAATAGGTTAGCTGAAAGCAGTTCTAATGTGTAGCGCTGGCTGAAAGCTCAGACTCAGGCACAAGGCACTGAGATGGCGCCTACACACCAATATTACAGCTACAAATACATTTGTTGGTACAAGAATAAAATGTTAAATGGCAGAGGGAATTATTTGCTGTGTAACAGTGTCATTTAGAAAGAAAAAGTACCCCATAAATATCATGGTAGTGTCCATTTAGGGATTTAGATTCAGTTCAGTCAGGCACTCAGACTCTGACCATTATCTTTTAAAACCAACTAAGGAGTCAGGTTCTGGCTGAGGTTTGTATCTAGGACCCATGTAACAGAGAAGCACAGAACAAATAAATACCCATGGGACCCCCCATCATACACGGTACATACACGGTACATACATGGGTACATACACGGTACATACACAGTACATACACAGTACATACACAGGTACAGGTAACAATCCCCTCAGTCTGAGCTCCTTGCATTTCCCCGTCATTCCACTAGATGGAAGCAGAGTATCACTGTGCAGTAACCTGAAAACATGAATACATGAAATGATCATGTACTTTTGGGTAAAAGTATACAAAATATTAATAACTGTACATTATTTGTTTTTTTTAGCTTGATGTATCAAGTGATAATAAAATGGACTGTCCCTTTAAGTAGTGGCCAAGTTCAAATAACTAGAAAACATCTCGGGCAGGTATATATAGTGAGCAGCCTGTGGAAATGAGTATTCTGCTGCTCCTGCCGAGCACACTGCTTCTGTGCACACTGCAAGGGCCTATGGGAAGTCATGGCAAGGTTGTGGCCATCTTGTTAAACAATGGAGGCCTAGGAAAGACTGAAACTGCTAGCACAGAATATAACTCCTTCATAAAAGGGGGGGATACATGAAAGGAAACCAGTGACTTGGGGTTTACCAGTCGGCAGTGCTGTTCTTAATGGGGCTGGGGGTCCATTTATTTGGGATCCAGTTTTGTTGAACTGCTATTTCCCGCCACTCCTGTCATGCTGCTGTTAGAGCCTAGCTGTTAGTGCCTACATGGGGAGAGTATTTCCTGCTACTCATCTGTCGCTACTTACTTGCTTGTAGAAACACAGCAGTCCTTAGCTGAGCTTGCTTTTTAGCCTACATTTGCCCTAGCTAAGCTTGCTCCTTAGCCTACATATGGCCTAGCTAAGCTTGATCCTCAGCCTGCATATGGCCTAGCTAAGCTTGATCCTCAGCCTGCATATGGCCTAGCTAAGCTTGATCCTCAGCCTGCATATGCCCTAGCTAAGCTTGATCCTCAGCCTGCATATGCCCTAGCTAAGCTTGATCCTCAGCCTGCATATGCCCTAGCTAAGCTTGCTCCTTAGCCTACATATGGCCTAGCTAAGCTTGATCCTCAGCCTGCATATGGCCTAGCTAAGCTTGATCCTCAGCCTGCATATGCCCTAGCTAAGCTTGATCCTCAGCCTGCATATGCCCTAGCTAAGCTTGATCCTCAGCCTGCATATGCCCTAGCTAAGCTTGCTCCTTAGCCTACATATGGCCTAGCTAAGCTTGATCCTCAGCCTGCATATGGCCTAGCTAAGCTTGATCCTCAGCCTGCATATGGCCTAGCTAAGCTTGATCCTCAGCCTGCATATGGCCTAGATGAGCTTGCTATTAAGCCTACATATGTCTTAGCTGAGCTTTCTCCTTAGCTTACATCAATTCTAGCTGAGTTTGCTCCTTAGTCTAAATATGTCCTAGCGCCTTAACCTACATATGGCCTAGTTGAACTTGCTCCTTAACCCATATATGGCCTACCTGGACTTACTCCTTAGCCTATATATGGCCTAGCTGAAATGGCTCCTTAGCCTACATATTCCGGAGCTGAACTTGAAACTTATCCTACATATGCCCTAGCTGAGCTTGCTCCTTAGCCTCCATATCTTCTAGCTGAGCTTGCTCCTTAGCCTGCGTATCTTCTAGGTGAGCTTTCTTTTTAGCCTGCTTATCTTCTAGGTGAGCTTTCTCCTTATCCTCCATATCTTCTAGGTGAGCTTTCTTTTTAGCCTGCTTATCTTCTAGGTGAGCTTTCTCTTTAGCCTGCTTATCTTCTAGCTGAGCTTGCTTCTTAGCCTCCATATCTTCTAGCTGAGCTTTCTCCTTAGCCTCCATATCTTCTAGCTGAGCTTGCTTCTTAGCCTCCATATCTTCTAGGTGAGCTTTCTCTTTAGCCTGCTTATCTTCTAGCTGAGCTTGCTCCTTATCCTCCATATCTTCTAGGTGAGCTTTCTCTTTAGCCTGCTTATCTTCTAGCTGAGCTTGCTTCTTAGCCTCCATATCTTCTAGCTGAGCTTTCTCCTTAGCCTCCATATCTTCTAGTTGAGCTTGCTTCTTAGCCTCCATATCTTCTAGTTGAGCTTGCTTCTTAGCCTCCATATCTTCTAGCTGAGCTTTCTCCTTAGCTTCCTTTTCTTCTACCTGAGCTTGACCCTTAGCCTACATATGCCCTAGCTGAGCTTGCTCCTTACTGTAACTAAGCCCACTGAGCTTGCACTTTAGTGTAGCTATGCCAGCTCAGTTGGGGCAGCAGTAGTTGATGGAGTGGATACAGTCGGCCCCCCAGCTGCTGGGCACCCTGTCTCTCCTCTCTTTCCCTTCTCCCCTGTGCCGTTTGCCTGCACCCCCTGCACCTGTTCCCTCTCCCAGTCATCGTGTATTTATTTATGGAGATGCTTTGACAGCGGCGGCGCCGCTCCCGGCAACTTTGGCTCTAATGTTTTCCCTCTCTCTGTGCAAATGAGACGTTGGGGCGCTCGCCTCTATTAATATGATAGGAAGCCTGTGAGGCGAGGGTGCTGCGGGGATCCGAGGAGCCCACCCTTTCCCTTGCACTGGGGGGGGGGGAGATAAATAACAGGTCTTTAACCCTCGCATGTCTGGAACGGGGAACTGCGGCCATGATACCTACTGCTGCTCATAGGAACGCTGTATCTAAAGCAAATCAATATTTGTTAGTGCACTGAATCCAGGATTTGGCTCGGGATTCGGCCATAATTCAACCTTTTTCAGCAGGATTTGGCTGAACCCATGGCCCTGGCCAAACCAAATCCTTAAGTCATGTGACTTTTTGTCACATAAACACGGAAGTTAACCTTCGTTAGCTTCATTTGCATGTGCAAATTAGGATTCAGATTAGGTTCAGCATTCGGCCGAATCTTTCACAAAGGATACAGGGTTCGGGCGAATCCCAAAATAGTGGATTTGGTGCATCCCTACTTCTATCTGGCCCCATTAGCTATTGTTTAACTTTGTTTAACTACAACTCCCAGCTCCCCAGGCTCGCATGGAAGCACAGACAGGGCAAATGTTGCTTTTATTACATTCAGTGTAGAATAAGGAATGGCTTCTGCCTGGCAGGCCTTAGGGTCCCTCTCCAGTGTGTCCTACAGAGCACGGGCCCTTGCTCAGGCCTCTCCTTTCAGAGAATATTGACAGGCAGACAATGAGAACACAATGAGTATACTCATTTGCCCATGCTGCTGCCCATACACCATCTAGGTGCTGGGCCAATTAGAGCAGTTTGGCCTCTTGCCCCCTGGGACAATGATCAGATTGCACTAAGGGCCAGTACAGACCATCCATGGTGGGTGAATGAGTAACACTAGGGGGCAGTGTGGGGCAGTAAGACATCTTTATGTTGGATTATTATTCCTTGACACTGAACCTGTGTATAAAGTCACTGCCTGTGGGTGCACTACATAGAGGGGCCAGTAGGTGGCGCTCTGCCTTACTTGGGACTATTCCAGTAATGACAGATTCTGCCTTTATTAGTATCTGCCTGTGGAACAGAACCCCAGTCCCAGGCTGTTATATATATATATTATGTCTGCTGTCCAACCTCACTCGGTCTATTGGTATTTCTCATAATTG